>NC_051136.1:1487635-1826607 GCF_014839805.1 Manduca sexta
TTTGTGATGATTTTATAGCTGAAAATGATTGACGAATACCTCTTCAGAGGTACAATCCTCTCTAACAGAGTACAATCCGAAATAAGGAGTACAAACGACGGAAATGCACGAAATTGTAGAAAATTATTATTTATAAATAAAGTACCATTTTTAAATAAATCATCATTGTGATGATTTTATAGCTGAATGTGATGGACGAATATGTCCCTCAGAGGTACAATCCTTCTGTAACAGACGACAATCTGAAATGAGGTAGTACAAACGACTGAAATGCACGAAATTCGTGAAAATTATGATTTTTCCAAGTACGGCCATTTTGAAAAAAATCACCCTTGTGATGATTTTATAGCTGAATGTGATGGATGAATGTCCTTCACAGGTACAATCCTCTCTAATAGAGTATTAATCCGAAATGAGGGAGTACAACGACGAAATGCACGAAATTCGTAGAAAATTATTATTTATAAATAAAGTACGGCCATTTTCAAATTAATAATCATTGTGATGATTTTATAGCTGCAATGATTGACGAATACTTTTTCAGGTACATTTTCTCAATAACAGAGTACAATACGAAATGAGGGAGAAATTTATAAATAATAATTTTGTACCAATTTCGTGCATTTCCGTCGTTTGTAACCTCATTTCGGATTGTACTCTGTTAGAGAGGGATTGTACCTCCGAAAGAGGTATTCGTCAATCATTTTCAGCTATAAAATCATCACAATGATTATTTATTTGAAAATGGCCGTACTTTATTTATAAATAATAATTTTCTACCAATTTCGTGCATATCCGTCGTTTGTACTCCCTCATTTCGGATTGTACTCTGTTAGAGAGGGATTGTACCTCTGTAAGACATATTCATCCATCACATTCAGCGATAAAATCATCACAAGGGTGATTTTTTCAAAATGGCCGTACTTGGAAAAAAATCATAATTTTCTACGAATTTCGTGCATTTCCGTCGTTTGTACTCCCTCATTTTGGATTGTACTCTATTAGAGAGGGATTGTACCTCTGACAGACGTATTTGTCCATCATATTCAGCTATAAAATAATCACAATGATTATTTATTTGAAAATGGCCGTACTTTATTTATAAATAATAATTTTCTACGAATTTCGTGCATTTCCGTCGTTTGTACTACCCTCATTTCAGATTGTACTTGTCGTCTGCTAGAGAGGGATTGTAACTCTGAAAGAGGTATTCGTCAATCATTTTCAGCTATAAAATCATCACAATGATTATTTATTTGAAAATGGCCGTACTTTATTTATAAATAATAATTTTCTACGAATTTCGTGCATTTCCGCCGGTTGTACTCCCTCATTTCGGATTGTACTCTGTTAGAGAGGGATTGTACCTGTGAAGGACGTATTCATCCATCACATTCAGCTATAAAATCATCACAAGGGTGATTTTTTTCAAAATGACCGTACTTGGAGAAAAATCATAATTTTCTACGAATTTCGTGCATTTCAGTCGTTTGTACTACCTCATTTCAGATTGTCGTCTGTTAGAGAGGGATTGTACCTCTGAAAGAGGTATTCGTCAATCATTTTCAGCTATAAAATTATCACAATGATTATTTATTTGAAAATGGCCGTACTTTATTTATAAATAATAATTTTCTACCAATTTCGTGCATTTCCGTCGTTTGTACTCCCTCATTTCGGATTGTACTCTGTTAGAGAGGGATTGTACCTCTGTAAGACATATTCATCCATCACATTCAGCTATAAAATCATCACAAGGGTGATTTTTTTCAAAATGGCCGTACTTGGAAAAAATCATAATTTTCTACGAATTTCGTGCATTTCAGTCGTTTTGTACTACCTCATTTCAGATTGTCGTCTGTTAGAGAGGGATTGTACCTCTGAAAGAGGTATTCGTCAATCATTTTCAGCTATAAAATTATCACAATGATTATTTATTTGAAAATGGCCGTACTTTTTTTATAAATAATAATTTTCTACCAATTTCGTGCATTTCCGTCGTTTGTACTCCCTCATTTCGGATTGTACTCTGTTAGAGAGGGATTGTACCTCTGTAAGACATATTCATCCATCACATTCAGCTATAAAATCATCACAAGGGTGATTTTTTTCAAAATGGCCGTACTTGGAAAAAAATCATAATTTTCTACGAATTTCGTGCATTTCCGTCGTTTGTACTCCCTCATTTTGGATTGTACTCTATTAGAGAGGGATTGTACCTCTGACAGACGTATTTGTCCATCATATTCAGCTATAAAATAATCACAATGATTATTTATTTGAAAATGGCCGTACTTTATTTATAAATAATAATTTTCTACGAATTTCGTGCATTTCCGTCGTTTGTACTACCTCATTTCAGATTGTCGTCTGCTAGAGAGGGATTGTAACTCTGAAAGAGGTATTCGTCAATCATTTTCAGCTATAAAATTATCACAATGATTATTTATTTGAAAATGGCCGTACTTTATTTATAAATAATAATTTTCTACCAATTTCGTGCATTTCCGTCGTTTGTACTCCCTCATTTCGGATTGTACTCTGTTAGAGAGGGATTGTACCTCTGTAAGACATATTCATCCATCACATTCAGCTATAAAATCATCACAAGGGTGATTTTTTTCAAAATGGCCGTACTTGGAAAAAAATCATAATTTTCTACGAATTTCGTGCATTTCCGTCGTTTGTACTCCCTCATTTTGGATTGTACTCTATTAGAGAGGGATTGTACCTCTGACAGACGTATTTGTCCATCATATTCAGCTATAAAATAATCACAATGATTATTTATTTGAAAATGGCCGTACTTTATTTATAAATAATAATTTTCTACGAATTTCGTGCATTTCCGTCGTTTGTACTACCTCATTTCAGATTGTCGTCTGCTAGAGAGGGATTGTAACTCTGAAAGAGGTATTCGTCAATCATTTTCAGCTATAAAATCATCACAATGATTATTTATTTGAAAATGGCCGTACTTTATTTATAAATAATAATTTTCTACGAATTTCGTGCATTTCCGCCGGTTGTACTCCCTCATTTCGGATTGTACTCTGTTAGAGAGGGATTGTACCTCTGAAGGACGTATTCATCCATCACATTCAGCTATAAAATCATCACAAGGGTGATTTTTTTCAAAATGACCGTACTTGGAGAAAAATCATAATTTTCTACGAATTTCGTGCATTTCAGTCGTTTGTACTACCTCATTTCAGATTGTCGTCTGTTAGAGAGGGATTGTACCTCTGAAAGAGGTATTCGTCAATCATTTTCAGCTATAAAATTATCACAATGATTATTTATTTGAAAATGGCCGTACTTTATTTATAAATAATAATTTTCTACCAATTTCGTGCATTTCCGTCGTTTGTACTCCCTCATTTCGGATTGTACTCTGTTAGAGAGGGATTGTACCTCTGTAAGACATATTCATCCATCACATTCAGCTATAAAATCATCACAAGGGTGATTTTTTTCAAAATGGCCGTACTTGGAAAAAATCATAATTTTCTACGAATTTCGTGCATTTCAGTCGTTTGTACTACCTCATTTCAGATTGTCGTCTGTTAGAGAGGGATTGTACCTCTGAAAGAGGTATTCGTCAATCATTTTCAGCTATAAAATTATCACAATGATTATTTATTTGAAAATGGCCGTACTTTATTTATAAATAATAATTTTCTACCAATTTCGTGCATTTCCGTCGTTTGTACTCCCTCATTTCGGATTGTACTCTGTTAGAGAGGGATTGTACCTCTGTAAGACATATTCATCCATCACATTCAGCTATAAAATCATCACAAGGGTGATTTTTTTCAAAATGGCCGTACTTGGAAAAAAATCATAATTTTCTACGAATTTCGTGCATTTCCGTCGTTTGTACTACCTCATTTCGGATTGTCGTCTGTTAGAGAGGGATTGTACCTCTGAAAGAGGTATTCGTCAATCATTTTCAGCTATAAAATTATCACAATGATTATTTATTTGAAAATGGCCGTACTTTATTTATAAATAATAATTTTCTACCAATTTCGTGCATTTCCGTCGTTTGTACTCCCTCATTTCGGATTGTACTCTGTTAGAGAGGGATTGTACCTCTGTAAGACATATTCATCCATCACATTCAGCTATAAAATCATCACAAGGGTGATTTTTTTCAAAATGGCCGTACTTGGAAAAAAATCATAATTTTCTACGAATTTCGTGCATTTCAGTCGTTTGTACTACCTCATTTCAGATTGTCGTCTGTTAGAGAGGGATTGTACCTCTGAAAGAGGTATTCGTCAATCATTTTCAGCTATAAAATTATCACAATGATTATTTATTTGAAAATGGCCGTACTTTATTTATAAATAATAATTTTCTACCAATTTCGTGCATTTCCGTCGTTTGTACTCCCTCATTTCGGATTGTACTCTGTTAGAGAGGGATTGTACCTCTGTAAGACATATTCATCCATCACATTCAGCTATAAAATCATCACAAGGGTGATTTTTTTCAAAATGGCCGTACTTGGAAAAAAATCATAATTTTCTACGAATTTCGTGCATTTCCGTCGTTTGTACTACCTCATTTCGGATTGTCGTCTGTTAGAGAGGGATTGTACCTCTGAAAGAGGTATTCGTCAATCATTTTCAGCTATAAAATTATCACAATGATTATTTATTTGAAAATGGCCGTACTTTATTTATAAATAATAATTTTCTACGAATTTCGTGCATTTCCGTCGTGTGTACTCCCTCATTTCGGATTGTACCATGTTAGAGAGGTATTTTACCACTGAGAGACGTATTCCTTCATTACATTCAGTTATAAAATCATTAAAATGATGCTTGGTTTGCAAATGCCGCGAGGTTATGTTACTATACTCAAGGCGTTGATTGACAAAACTTTCAGTACACCATATCTCCTAGCCCTATAAGGTACAAACAAAATAAAAAACGGTACAATCCGGTACTAACCTAGTACAATCCTTTGGCAATATAAAAAAATATATATTTTAAACTCACTTGCTAACTTCACACAGGTGTAAACTCCCATTTAATTAAGTTCATTAAGTACATGGGAGCTTGTTGTTGGCAAAACAAAGGTTCGGCGCGCGTATTGACAATCTTCCTAAGTATTGCTTTGATTCAACTTTGTTGTGACTTGGTCGAGTTTTTAGTTTGAGCGTTTTTGGTATTTTCACGCTGTTTAGATGTGGATAGGCAGTACAGCTATTCTTGTTGGCGATTTAAATTGAAGTTTGTTTTATGGAATTCTTGTGTCTGAATATGCACCTTATATGCTTTTTGATAAGTAGAAATTTAAAAATCGTAATTGGTGTCCCTTCTACATCAATTCCTTGAATAATATTATAAAACTGGAAAGTTTGTATAGTTTTTTTATGAACACGCAAATTTTTCTAGTTAGTGCTGTAATCCTAGATTTCTTTTTACTAATAGGAAGTGACAGAATCGATGTTATATTGCTATTAGTCAGAAGCTACAAGATCCCTGCTGTTTTGCTAAAAGTTCTTGTTATCCTAACAGATTTTTACGCAGACGAAGCTGCCGGCAAAAACTAGTATTTTTTATGACAACTTCTACACCGCATTTAACATCTCATTCGTTTAAAATTAATTCTACAAAACCGCTCACAAAACAAGTAGCGCATCTCTAAAATGGTCGTGTAAAAATTTTCGTGATAAAATTCCAGTATTTAATAACGCCATATTTGCGACAATGAGTCCGCTATGTGGAGTCAGACGTATTGTCTCCAGAGCCTTTGTGCACGTGGAAACCGTGCCGTGTAGTTTCAGATTTGTGAATGCAATTTAGTAAATTAATCTTGTATCTTGGTATTAAAGATGGTTTTTAAATGCATCTGTGGCCTATATATACATGATTGTATAACGTATACAACTGGCTAGCTATGTAGATACCGCCGTAATGTTTATTTCTTCCGCTAATCAGCGTTGTTGTTGTGTTCGGGTTGGAAGGAATTTACAGTGAGAGTAATTACTAAGAATTATGAGTCTTAGCATCTATTTTAGGGTGAAGAACGCAGTGGAGTGCGCAGTGCTTAGTAATTCAAAATTCTGTATGGTGTTACTACTGTTTATAAGCAAAGCAAGCAAGCAAGCGGCATACTCTTCTTATCATTCAACGGCTTTTATGATGAGACGACCTAGTCATTCGTCTAGTGGTGAACGAATTCCCATAAAAAAATAGCAACGTTGCTATGAACGTTATTTACATTACATTGCACGGCGTTGCGCACACTTTACGACATTAGATGTTAAGTCTCACAATGGCCAATAATTAGGACTGCAACGTCCTTCAAGCTGGAACGTAATAGTGCTTTCACATTGGCGCATGATTAAACACATAAAATTATAGCAGACCATCTGAAATATGCCTTACATATAGACGTTAATATTTTCGTCTAAAATCAACGGACCTTTTACTTTTACGCACGTCGTAAAAATCCAATATTGTACCAACTTTATACCAAGTTAATAATCATAAACATGAACCCGAAAGGCGGTAATAAACCAGTGTTACAATTCCTAATGATTATTGTTGGAATGAACGTTGCTCGGGTGTGTGCGCGCCACTATATCGTAAACAAGCCGGGACGTCCCCGGGCCGAAACTAACGACAATTGCTTAACAGTCCACGCAGTCACTTCTGCGCCCCGACCAGTTTAGCAAGACCCTTGTCTAACAGTTCGAAATGTGGACAGAAGTAGTAGTTGCTCGGAGTGAACATTACCTATAATTATTTTGATGTGTGTAGTCCAGTAGACTGTAACTTACAAATTGAAAATTACAAAATGTTGCTTCTGTTTAGGCATTCATGGTGGCACGTAATCAGGCCAAAGACTACCTTATTAAACAGTTGTTTTAAAAGATCAAGGTCAAACGCTGTGATTCTAAAAATTAAGTTGAACATCTTCGTGTATTTCGAGCGTAGAGTAACTGTAAAGAACAAATGATCTACTGAAAACTATTGCAAAATATATAACATTTTGTATAATTTATTTTCTTAATTTGCACTATTAATAACTAAAAATATCATATAGCTGCCTATACCAACACATTAAGAATTTCAATAATAAAACACTATCTATAATCTTTTGTTGATATCAATAACAATTTTCTCTTAAATAAAGTATACATTGATACTTGGTCATTACGTAAAAAAGTTATTCTAATATACTATTTCGAACATAATTTCGTCTCGAAAGCAATTGATATAAAACAGGATGTTATTTTAAGTCCCAAACAGCATATCAATTAAAACTTAAATCTCCAAATTGTTTTGCAAGAGTAAATTCTATTGTTAGTCTAACCGTTTTACTAATGAAAACAGTGTACTGGGGCCTTATTCTCTATCCCGCACGTTATTTTGACAGTGTGTAACAAGCACGTAACACAACGCGTCACGTTTAGGACTATAGAAATTTGGCTTACAGAATACCATTCCACGCACATTTCTCGAAGATGACATGACACGGCCGCGTTACGCGTTTACACTATCATACAGAATAAGAGCCCTGTGTGTAACTATAATCTGTTTGGCGTTGTCTTGCTGTGAAACGTTACTATAGAAAATAATTGTATGTACTCTATTTTAATAATTTTCATCTACAATGGTGTTATAGTAATATAGTAATATCAGCCATGTATTATATACTTGCCCACTGCTGAGCACGGGCCTCCTCTACTACTGAGAGGGATTAGGCCTTAATCCACCACGTTGGCCTAGTGCGGATTGGTAGACTTCACACACCTTCGAAATTCCTATAGAGAACTTCTCATATGTGAAGGTTTCCTCACGATGTTTTCCTTCACCGTTAAAGCGAACGATAAATTCACAAAGAATACACACATGATTTTTAGAAAATTCAGAGGTGTGTGCCCTTGGGATTTGAACCTGCGGACATTCGTCTTGGCAGTCCGTTCCACACCCAACTAGGCTATCGCCGCTTTAATAATGGTGTTATGATTATCGTTTATTTTTTTATCTATATTTAAGAAATAGTGGTGGTTTCTCGTATTCATGCAGCCTTTTAGGTACTACGACGATGTCTTTTTGTATCGCCAAGCACCGGGGAAGGGGTTTTGGGTTCCCGTTTGAAGGACAATAGCCAACGTTATCATTAGGCATGAGACTCAACATCTAATGTCTTAAAGTAATTTAAAGTTCTGTGTGTTGTTACATTTTAGGGCGATGAGTCACGAGCTTACCTCAAGCTTGTCTCGTTGACTGAACTGCAAAAAAAATTAGTTTACGAATCATTGTGAAAATTATTTTCGGGATAGCTGGGCTAATTTAAAAAAAATCATTGGTTAATATATACCTCATTATTGAAATAACCCCAGAATAAACGGAAGATTGAAACAGATCCACTGTCTAGTATCATAAACTTATGTATGGTCAACGTCTTGTAGAAACTGCTTTGCAGATGCCATCAATACCATTACTAGTCGTAGGATATTTGTATCCGCCTGGATAGTGAATGTCTGTAAGGTGTAAAACCCGTCTAGCAACCTTCGTAGTTGTCGCGTTCTAGGATCAACCTGTTTATATCTTGTTTCTACAGCCTGGCATAATTGTGTCGACTAACCAGGGATAATCTCTCGTCAGTCGTTACTATCTAGACGCCACTCCACTTACCATCAGTGTAGTGGGGTTACTTTAGCATGCGCGTATAGAAAAGGTAGTCTTTTTACATTCATAAGATTGTCTTCATGTTTCGGAATTGGAAAAATATTTCAGCTATGTTTACATCCTATCACCATGGAGAAATAGTATCTATAACTTCATGAATAAATTTTCTTATGGCTTGCAATGAAATGTATGTCGGACGTTAAGTTGGGATAACATGGCAGTTTATGCAACTTTTATGTTATCCAGACAAGCACCATATTTTTAACATAAGTCTAGGTTTGACTTCAAGTGCAAATATTCATGAAAACTGCGTGTAGATTGTATTTTTTTTGTCGGATGTCGACTGACGAGAGATGATTACTCCTCGATAGTTGACACAATTATGCTGGTCTATTGGAACCCGATATACTCAGGCTGATCCCAGAACACGACACACTTACGTCGGCCACTATTGCGGGTTTTAACATCTTCTGTACGGTGATCGCTAGCCGAGTGAATATAAAATATATCTTACCACCGTTCAACATAGGACAGAGCGTCTGGGTATACTGTCGCTTGTTAATATGTGCCACCAAGCAGTGTGCAAAAAGAAAGAGAGAAGAAGATCTGTACCTACTAAGAAGAATATTTTTTTTGACATTAGTTAGGAAAAATTGAAATATTTTGGCTCTGCCTTATCCTACCCGAATACTAGCGTGACTATAGTATATCACGCATACCAAAATAAGGTTAAAATTTCATTTTAAACAAAAATAGCTTGTAATTATCTAGACCTTGGCTAGAATAGCGCAGTAAAGTTCCGACCTTCATAGCTTTATACCTAGCGTTAAAATATAGCAGCAATTGTGGGTTTGTAAGCTCAGAGGTCCCAGGATACAAAATACGAGTACACAAGGACATTCAACGGACGGTATTAAGTGGCTCACGGTGCCCAATTGGAACAATATGGGCGACCAAAATAAACGGGCAAAGTCCACCGTTATTGCCTAGAACAGAGGTAAGATTAGGAATGGGCGATAAATAACACGTATTAAAATTTTGATTAATATCTATTCGCATACTATACGCCTCATTGGTATAAAAGCAGTAAATTAGTGCTGCTGTGGTTGTGGTTTAAATTATCAGGTCGTTAAAGTTAATGATTTCTTTTTTTTTTTTCAAAGTCCCGGATTTGAAAATCTCATCAGTTCATTCCCGTAATTTACTTCACGAACGAAGCCACTATACCTATCCAATAAAATAGGCCAATATAATCTTGTAACTATTGAAAAGCAACACCTCTCCTTAATCAAAATATTTAGACTGAATTTGACTACCATTTTGCCGTATCACGAAAAAGACCTTCATGGAACCTTCAGATTCCTTATTTCGCTTAACTTTTAAAATACAACATGCCGCGGTGTAATAACTTCGCAATGCAAACAAACAAAACTCATAAAGACAACCAAAATAGACCAAAACGGAAACGTTAATAAACTTCTAACTCGAGGGGTCTAGTTACACTGGTCGCGCTATCATAAAGGTGCACCCACATAGCATTACACCGCCTCAGTTTATTATAATTGTGATTATAAACACTTGGAGACGTCGAGGGTGTTGTCTCGCCGTTATGGCGGGGTTGGTAGTTTTATATACAATTGTAGTTGTAGGGTTAATTTATTAGGGAAGATAGTGTAAATACTGAGACCTCAGTGGCTTTAGTGAAGGATGTGGAATGGCAGCCACTGGTGTGTTGCGGGTCGCGAGCTGATTGTAAAATGGCTGTGTTCGTTCCCGGAGTGGGAGTGTAATTCAATAAAATTTTATTTAGGGTCTGGGTACTATGGGAACGAAGGTACAACCGGTTGATTCCGGCCAATAGTTTTTAACAAATAAGCCAGGAAGACCTCAATGTCTTTCATAACAATCAGTCCCTATCATGAATACGAATTTCTGCGACTTCTGCGGAAACGAGTAAGGGTTATTAAGTTCAAATATTAACATTTATTAATAATTTAATAATTGGTCCTTCTTCATACTTTATTATGATTTGCAAAAGCATATAACTTAATAAAAAAACAATACTTCAATCAAATTATATAGATATTTACTGAAATAGGTATTTTTTTTACTTTTCCTTTAAGTTTCAACAAGACCCAAAAGTTAAACACATTAACCTCACAATGAACCGAAACAAAACAACAGCGCTGGCACTCGTTTTTATTGTAACATCGCGCCGTGCCCGAAAAAGGGCGGGCAGTGCAAAAGGACTAAAGCAAATATCAATTGCAAAAAAGGCGATCGTTAAAAGCGAATTCGATGTGCGATTAAAAAACTTTCGAATGCGCGTTCATGATGGTGATATGGTACAGATGTATGGGATTTTGGTACTAACTAATACAGTATAGTTTGAGTTATAGATGGCGCTAGAATATATTTTTAAAAGTAGATTTTATTTTCCTTTGTACAAAAAAAAACAGTAATCTTTTTTTAATATTCTTCGTATTACGTCTCTTTACAAATTGTTAAGTCATGCTGCAGGTAGTTTTATTGATATGGAAAGCATTATTGTTTCCTATGTTTACGCAAATGTTAGATATTGAATTCAAACTCTTTCCAGATGATATGAACGGTTCGAATCATGAAGACTCCAAAGTGGTCGAAACGTCGGGAGAAAATCATAATATAAAAAGCCGCGATAAAATCCAGAAAATATTTTTTTTTAGTAGATAGTGTTGTTCTTCTATAATAGAATACTCTATCACTACTGTCCCACAGTATACCGGCATCAAGAGATGATAGGTTTGGTGTTGTGTTTCAGGCATATGGTGAGGTCTTTGGAGCCCTTTAAGTTATTTTCTTGGGCACGAATCACTTAAAATTCTCTAACTACGTTGATATGTATGTACGATGGCGATCACTTGATCATCCGTTAATCTAGTAGCTAGCCTATCCTCTGTTATAAGAATACTAAAGCCCTTTTATTTGGAAAAGTAAAATAACGCTCCAGTTAGTAATGCTAAAATAACTGACATTTCTGACGTCAGACAAGTGTCTTCCTCATTGGTTTGTTTAAAAATGACTGAAGAATTCTAAAAGCTCTTCCAAATACTCAATGTAGATTCTTACAAATTCCTGTGCCTTCCTACACGTGAAGTGCAAAAATGTTGAAACGTTGAGTACAGCGAAGCCAACGTCCATAAACAAAGCAACAGCTGCGTTGGATGTGGCAAAAACTGCGGTGCTATGTGCAGAGTCGCGAACTGTGGATGTGGCATTTGATTAAACGCCTAAGAGTTCGACGGCTTTGAGTAATGGGCCTGGACTATGAATAGGTTTTGTGCTGTGCTAGGTAAATTATGAGTTTTGTAGTTTTTCAACTTTTACATGTGAAATTAAAACTGTGTTGCCAATTTCAAATTTATTCGCGTACCGGCTTTTCCTTGTTGTTCCAATTTAACATCATATTTACCATGTCATAATATATTCATTTTTAAAACTCAGATTAATATCACATCAACTGATAAGCGTGAAGACAAAACAAAATACGATCTGCTAAATATTCTCAATTTTGATCAAGGTAATTTTAGGTTTATGACATTAACTCGTTGTATGTGGGCTTTATAGAACCATATCGTCAACCTCATCCGCAACCAAATAAAGTTACCGCATCTACCCTTCTTCCTCGCAAGGACCAGTGACCATAGGTGCCACATCTCGTTTGTCCAATAACATTACCATACTGGAACAACGAGTCCTAATTCAATTTACAATGCCATTCCCATCGCGTTCGGTTCCTTTTGCATTGTTCAGTTTTGGTTCGGTTTAAGGCTCCGGAGCATTGCGTATAGGAGATGATTCCGGTATAGGTTTTTTTGTGGAATGGAAGTCAATGAGTGAGTAAATTATCTGGTGATGATTGATCTCCAGCGTTCGCCTAACTAGTGTGAATTTGTCTATGTTCTTCATTGTAATAGAACTGGTTTATGGTTGGAATTCTTTTGAAAAGTCCTTCTGAATGGATATTACATGCAACTGCTTTATAAATTGATCTTCTCCTTTTTCAGCTTTTGGAAGTTTACTGGTGAATATAGGCCTCCCCTTTACGATTTTTTGTAAATAATCAAAAATGTCGAAATATTGTTTCTTTGCAATCAATAAACTTACGACATATTATTAGATATGAGCTTATTTTTTTAAGATAACGAGCGCAGTGTCCTGTCATGCAATATTTTCATCAGAATTGTGTAAAGTATTTACTAACTCTTTCATAATCACCACCATATAAACTGGTTGAAGAAAACTATCTTTTGCTTCAGGCGTATATGAAATCTATTAGGCTTTAAATTCAAAAACACCACACATACACACTTTCAACATGTGCAGCAGAAATTTAAACGATATTATTGTTTCCTGCAATTTCTGCTTAGATATGCTGGTGTATAATTTTTAAAAATAAATAATCACCAGCATAATGCAATGCATTTCTCGAAGACCTGGTTCCATCTGTCTGCGCCTTAACGCCACATGCAAAGTTGTGTGTAAGTAATCGAAGACTTGTTTTACCTTGATGCTGCACTTTTAAGGATATAGTAGCTCGTCCTTGGCGGATATAAATATAGTTTTATCGTTCTTGCCCTGGCTATACGGGTTAATGTTTTGGTATCACGTGTATTATCATAAATAGCTCTTTGCCCGCAGTTCTGCTTGCGTAGATGATTTCAAAGCAATTTAAAAGTAAATTGCAAATATTTTAGTATGGCTATAACTTTTTGTGATGTCAATTTTAAATGAAACTTAGTTTATATTCTGTTTCCTGTTATAAAATGTCTATATGTAAAAATAACATGTAGTTTTGGAGAAGTGTTACAAACACACAAAGAAAAGACAAACACACAGAAAAATATTCTAAAAATTATTGATTTGTGTTTATTAATTCCTTTGCATTATTTTCCTTTTTTTAATGTTTCCAATTTATTACCACCCTTGAAATTTATCTCACTCAATCTCGTCCAGTTTAAGGCAAATCGTGTCAGATGAAACCATACAAAGTTTTGTCTAGCCAGGGAATCGAACTTTAATTTAAAGCTATCTCCACTAGACCGTGCAGCCGAAATTATAGACACACATAATCCCGTATTTATCCCTGGGGGGTATGCAGAGGCGCAACTAGGGCACCCACTTTTCGCCAAGTATGTTCCGTCCCATGATGTAATAGGGGGCGAGCCTATCTCCATATCGGGTACAAATTCCAGTTTCCGGGCTGATACTGAGCAGAAAAACCCAAATATCACTTTGCCCAACCTGGGCTTCGAACTCAGAACTTCAGAGCGCTGCCGTACCGCGCATGCAGTACAAGCCACAGACGCAGTCGAAATTACATAATTCATAAAAATACCAAAACCATCGCAACAAGATGATCAAACAATAGTTAACCATAATTTTAAAGGCGGGTTATCGTATTCTCGTTAAGTTAGACTTTATTAAGACGAACGGGCGTCTCTTAACCACTTTAATTGGCCATAAAACGTGAGATGATGCGCCTCCCATCCTCCCGCGGTCTTGCTCCAGCGTGCGTTATTGTGCTAGATTGTTAATCTTTACCAAGTACTTTTGTAGCCTTTATGTTTCACTAGGTTTTGCTTGTGGCTTCGTCTGCGCGGGAGACGTTTTCTCACGTATTTTTAAAGACATTTTTTTTTGTTGTTTCGGTTTGGACGTTGTAGCTAGTGTAACTACTGGACGTAATAAGAATTAACATCTCATGTCTCAGGGTGGCGAGCGCAGTGCAATAACGAACAATACTGTAATTCAAGGTGTTGGATGGTGTTTCTACTGTTTATGGGCGGTAGTTTCGTTTACCATCAGGCGAACAGCAAGCTCGTCGCATTCAAATATTTAAAAAAAGACGGAATAGGGCTCTGAACTACTTATAAATTTATATTTATTAATAAATTAGTCTCTTTAACCACCGAACAATAACGTATAAAATCCTTTTCTAAAATCTATATTATTGTTTAAAAATACATTTTGATAAAACTAGTTATTTTATACCTATTTTAACATCAATTTTACTATTATTATTAAATCTATTAAAACGAATGGGTAATAAACCATTTTTCTGATTTTATAATCATAATTCAAGGAAAATTATAATTAAAGAAACAAAACAATTACGACTCGCGACGTTTTCAACAATAAAGCGTAAGTCGAAAGAGTTTTTACGACTCACGCAATCTCGTATCGTCTGATTTGCATGTGTTGCGACCTCAACGTGCTTACAGGTTGGTAAAATGCGTTAATTACCCAGTTCGTGGTCTTCGCACAAGTTTGTACAATATTCTCAGAATTTGTAATAGGTACTATATAATTTTTAACAGTCAAAATATTCGCAAGAAAATTTTATAACTTTTCTTATATTTAAAATTTATTATTTCTTTCTGTAATATTTTTATGCTTGTTAAGTTTCAAATTTGTATATTGATAACTTCGTACAAAAATCATTCAATTTGCATTTGTTAATTACAAGTACCCATCAATCACACGTAACCATTTTTCTGAGATATTCTCATAAGAATCAATAACTTTAAGGAACTCTAATAAGAAGTGATAATCAACTCAGATACGCCAATTAATGTTAAAGTAATTATTAACTTTATCATATCTGTATTTTTGTTGCAAAAGTTATGTACGTTATAATCATTAATAGTCCTAAAACCCTCAAAGTTTATACTAGAACTAGAACTTTATACTATATTGTTTTAGAGTACATAGTCCGCTGCGCCAAAAAAATATTATTGTTTGTTATAACTGCTACTCGTCTTTCTTACACCAGCTCCATTATTATCATTTTACAGGCACAGAAAAGGGACCCCACTGCATCTGATGGTAAGTGGAGTGGGGTCCAATAGAATATCGATTGTCGAGAGATGATTACTCCTTGACAGTCATCACAATTATGCCGGCCTATTGGAACTGGATATACGCAGGCTGATCCTGCAATGCGGCACACTTACATTGGCCACTATGGCGGGTTTTACCTTGTGTACGGTGGTCACTATTCGGGCGGATATAAAATATATCCAACCAGCAATTCAATTCACAAATACATATAAAATTATTCAAACCGCTTTTTGTATCGTATCGCAAAACCAGAACCGCATAGAAACATATAGATATATTCTTGTAGTGGCGTGATTCGAAACCATTGACCAGACTGAAGAGTTCTTAATGCATTTATTTGCAAAAATTAGCTAAACAAGGAAACGCTGCTTCGCTAACATTTCAGACGTAGTTCAAGCTATGTTAACTTACCACTGTTTGTGTCGCCCTCTTCAGTTTTTAGTGTCACTTTAATGGTATTTGTAGCTGGAGTGGAAAGGATATCCTGGAATTTGTTTTTTGATCAATGAAAATAATGTGGCCGAGTTTTTATAGATTCAACGGTGCAACATATTCGAATGAAAGTTAATGAAGTAAAATACGAATAAGACCTAGTCTCTCGTTAGACGGTTAGTAGTTTTCATCGAGGAAGAGGGAATGAAAGAAAACTATTGACCATAAAGCCTGCAAGGTCTTCGAAACGTTGTAGAAAAAAAACTGCTATTAAAACTAAAAAATAGTTTTATTTCAGAGTCTAAAATTCGCGTAAATATAAGAAGACATTAAGAAAGAGAGACTTTGACTGCCTTGGTAACGTAATTGTAATGCGTACGCGCTACAAGTAAACCCCGCCGTCCTGGGTTGGAATCCCGGGTCGAGCAAATAAATAATAGTGACTGAGTCAGGCAGTTGGCGGTGTGATACCCCCGTGTCTCGGAAAGCACGTAAAATCGTAGTCCTGTGCCTGATCTCTCTGCGTACCTGGCTCATCTCCGATAAGATTGGCCGCCGTGGCTAAAATTCGGCTAGAAGGGATTCATTTCTTGTCATTGTCGACATATCCTTGATATGTATGTACAGTTTTATAAACGTATGTAATATTCAAACAAGCAATTCAGCTGTGATTGATAGTATATGATGTAACTAAATTGTTGCTTTCCATAAACAATACACATAAAATAATACTTATTTAGACTACTGTCCTTCAAATCAGATCACAACACACTCCTTAACGCTAACACATTTACATACCATCCAACCAAAACTCATACAAAAAACCTAGAAAATGAGTCATCTATTCATACTTTCCTTGTCTTAAAGCGTACTTGACTGTAAGTTAGCAACAATTACTACTTAGTTTTATGTAAATGTATGGAGGTATTTGTTCGCGTTATCATGGTGATGGATAGCGCCCGAGGCGGTCACGCGAGGGCTGCCGGCGTTTAAAAACAGGACAGATAGTGGAATGAAGATAGATCTTCGACTCTGACCCGGTTTACGATATAGTTTTAGAAATCAAGTTTGAAGGATAAAGGCGTATAGAAATATCGGCCCTGTATATTATCCTACTGACGGACACCGGCCCGCTCTACTAATGATAGGTTTAGACTTCTTCTTCCTCCTTAGACATTGTAATGGAAAATGTCTTAATTTCTCAGGAATGTGGGTTTTCTCACAATGTTTTACTTTATGGTTTAAGCAAGCGATAATTCATAAAAATACTCATATAACTTTAAAGTGAGAGGTGCGTGCTCTTAGGTTTTGAACCTGCGGATATTCGTCTCGGCAGTCTGTTCCACTCCTAATGAGACTATCGCCACTTTTAAAAAAGTTTACATGTAAAATAAAAAAAAAGGTAAGGAGCAGGGTATAATCTCCTAGCTTCAGAATTATAGATACACTACACGTGAAAGTAGCACAGTGCAGCTTATATACCAAAAAGAATCATTCGACGGTCGCTAAAATTATACCGGTCTGGTTCACTGGACGTTCTATGTCGGCTGACCCTATGGAGCATCTAACCGAACTGAGCCACTGTATTGGGTTTTTCTTTATGTTTACTGTAATCATGTCCATGAACTGAAAAACTTATTAGACACTCTCCTACCAGCACTCAACAATGTATGTAAAAAAAAACATTTTTTATACGTAAAGTAGTTCGCGGTATCCCTAAGGCAGTAATACAGAAAGATGTTATCAGCATAATATGTATAAAATTACTTCCAACATAAATACGTAAGTTCGCCGCGCGTACAATAATTAAAGAAAACTGAGCCCCGCTGCAAGTACGACAAACTTCGGAAACTCCAAAGATAACGTAGATACCTACTTGAAAAGCTGAATAAAATTTTCAGTGTACTGAAACTGCAGGCGCGATAGGGCGGGTGGCAGTCAGTCCGCAGACGTCACGCCGGGCGGATGGCTTCGAAGCCTTCGCCTAGACCCGGACAAAATAACCGAACCGTAACAGTGTTGTGATTGGGTTACATTTAAATTTAGAATTACATTTAAATTTGGAACCGGTTGTGAGGCCGTTCATTTATTTTTGGATAGTGAATGAACCGCTTGACGATCGCGAACAGCTGACTTTGACGTTTGGTGGTATCATTTGAAATATTGTACAAAGAGTTATTCGATGGTTGTGATTATTGTAGATTGTGTGTTTTAGATTTACATAGTGTATTATAGGTAAGTTCATATAACATATACATAAATAAATAAAACGTTTTTAAAACGGAGTAAAAAGTATCCAATGTATACTCTCAAGAAGTTGTTCTTTAAAATTCCCTAGTTATGTCTCTATTAATTAATAACGATTAAAGAATATTTTATTGATTAGTTACAATAATTAATAACCGACAAAAACTTTATAAATAACTCAGTAATCCGTCGTCGTAATTAACATTTTTCCTGAAACCAATTGTAATCAAAGATTATCAAGCTTTATTAAATTATCCGAATGCTAGATATTATTTATTCGTCTATTGCCTAATTAAACTGAAAAAAGCCAAATAATAAATATTAAGTACTACTTCGAAGATTTTTTTAAAGGATCAGACTAGTAACACCTGATGGCAATTGTTTAGCTCTACCACAGAGATAACCAACAATCCATCCTTGCGATGTCGGATCTTAAGCCAAGGCTAAGCTTTTCTTAAAGATCTAAAATTATTGAAATTATGTATAAACTTATCTCTATAATTTTATATGAACAAATAATGTATAAAGGAACATCTTTTGTCGTTTGTTGCATACATTCAAGGCAAAATAGAATCTTTGTTTATAGAGTTAAAGTAACAATTACATTCATGATTATTGCACTTTGTATTTTTAGAAGTTTCTATGTTACGTATATACGCAATAGTTACTTATTGTGTTGTTCTCGTATATAGATTACTCACGCAGTTATCCTCATAAGTGTAGGTAGAGACACATGTATGGTACTTCCACTATACCTATAGAGTTTCCCATAATAATAGGAGCCTTTTATTAAATACTGTCCCTACTGGGCACATACTCGCATAAATATTTTCATTTAGCCTTAAGAAATTAAAAAATTGCAAGCATCTTATCTGTTTGTGCATTGAGGTTTATAATATTTTTGTCTCTTTTTAGTAATCGAACCCTAGTGGCGATGAAGATTTAAAATAATGTTTTTAATTTCAAAACTCTTCCACATCTAACACAATATACTACATTGAAAAATTAAGGCAATATACTACAGTAAGGTTACCATATAATTAGAATTAATAATGAAACTTATATTTAGATGTGAACCCAACACCCAGTACATTGGATAGTCTCGCAAGTCGCGAAGCTGCCGGTCACTAGACAGTAGCAATAAACTAGGGGCAGCTTGCAAGAAGCCTTATCCACGCTCTGAATTAACGATTTTACAAGCTGAAACAAGGATTGTGAATGTTTTGTAGAACTAATATGTTGATTTCGAGTATATATGTAAATTGATTAGCATTGTAAATTAAAACAAACATATCACGCCTGTATACCCGAAGGGGTAGGCAGAGATACTTTTCACCATCTGTGTTCCATCCCATGATGTGATATAGCGCAGGTCTATTGCCATATAGTAAACAAATTTCAGACAAATTAGCTTTGTAAAAGGTTATGTACGTTTGTATGAAGATGACATTTATAAAAGTACTTATCTAATTCTGGAAATTCGCTAATAGGGTACAACATTACATCTGAGTGACATAGGTTACTTTTGGAATAAAACTTTTATCTAGATTTGATAGCGGTTTTATATATTATTATTTTCTCCAGACGTTTCGAAGACTGCAGCCTTCATGTAAAATGTAGGTAGATATTGTAGCTTTGACTTTTCGGACGCCAACATCTCAGTCCAACCACATGACCACGTAGACTGCAGTCTTCGAAACGTCGTGAGAAAATAATAGTATAAAAACCCGCTATCAAACCCGTAAAATAGTTTTATTGCAATGTCTAACATTCGCCTAAATATAGGAAATCATTAGGTTACTTTTATTCCGCGAACTTGGTTTGACGAGGCTAAAGTTGCAAGCAAAATATTGTGTTTATAAACGCGATGAATAAAGAAAAGAATATGATGAACGGAGCTAACACATCAAGACTTTCGTATTATGCATTCGTGATTATTAACAACAATTAAAAATCGTGTTCATCACGCTGACGTAATAGGGCTGATAGACTTCCATATCATCAAAGTTAAAGACCAAATTCCTACTATCAAGTTAGATGCCTTTTCCTCTGCTTAAGAATACTAAAAATCCTTATTTTTACCATATCTATTCCTGTTGCTAATTTAGAGAATATTATATTGTATTTGTATTCCCTTTTTTCCGGGACTCGTCGTAAATTATGGCCGTAAATATTCCCCGGGACACATTCCCGTCCCGCGGGATTAATTAAGCCCTATAACGGTACTTGAGAGTGTATTATTCGTATTATATGGTACGCAGTTGGCAATCGGCCATATCTGCTATGTCCAAAGTTATATTAACTGTGATATTGCCAAAAAAGATAAAATTGACTATGCTGTTTTCAGGTCTCGATATGGGTAGTGACCTTGATTTTTATATTGTTATTGACAGCATAAATATGTCTTTCGTAAACTTGATTTTGTTTAGGTGTTAACGTATTCTATGTTTCTGGTTGCAATATTTTTGTGTTGTGCTTTGAACTATAAGTAGCAGGAGCGAAGGGTTGACATAGCCCGATTTTTGCCGGCTTCCTTTTCGTGATTTATATCTAATTATCATTAGAACGATTTGCAGACTGAATTTACGTATATCAGTACATACCTATATGTTCTATCGGATTCCCTTTTGGATAATATATCGCTTCGCAACTGATAAGTAGTGAGTTTAGAACATTGTAACGTTAAATAATTGATTATTTTTATATTTAATAATACATTACTTTTATTCCCGAAGGAGTTGGCAGAGGCGCAACTGGTGCAGTTACTTTCCGCCCAGTGTACTCCATCCCATGATGTGATAGGGGGCGAGCGTATCGCTGTATCAAGCACACATACCACACTCTGGGTTTATACTGAGTACAAAAACCTAATATTACTAGCCGACTCGTAAATCGAACGTGATACCTAACCATTCCAGTCGTATTTTAATACAACTATGCCGCCGATAATCATATTCAATCATAAGATATTAATGTACTTTACAAAAATAATCGATGACTAAATTATAAAAGCAACATGTATGTCGGGGTTTCTGAATTCATAGAAAACCTATCTATTGCATCTAACACAATATGGCAAACACTCTACACCCGGTATCGAAATAAAATCACATAAAATATGAAATATATTTCTCCTTTTAATATACTCTATCTATTTCATACTACGGAGTCAGAATGGGATAGACTTTTTTAAAAACATTTCGCCCCGTTATTGCGAGTAGTACAGTCGAATTATTACAATATATTTTTATGTGAGATAACACCTCTAGTTATTTTAAACTTTAATAGCTTTGTTAATAATTAATCTTTACTAATATTATAAAGTAGAATAGTTTGTTTTGACGCGTTAATCTCAGAAACAACTAAACTGATTTTTAATTTTATAATAGGAAGCTACATTAGTGGACACTTTTATTCCGTGAAAATATTTATCCCGAAATAACTTTTTCACACGGGCGAAGTTGCAGGCAAAAGCTGGTATTTCAATAAATTCACTGAATTAGTAAAAAATCAATTACGATGTATCAAAATTTCGTTGCGGTTCAAGCAATATTTATATCATTGATTAGTTGTATGTAAGACATAACAACAATCTTTGAAACGTCTTAAATACTCAAAGTAAATGATTGTTTATTCATAAATAAAGTTATTACGAGCACTTAGAATTATTAAGTTTGAAATTTTATCAATTTACCGATACATTAGATATTTAATCTGGTCTAAAAAGGTCATAAGTCGTTTACAAGTTTTGTTAACGTACACATTACTTAAGTAACAGATATTACGTAAGTTAATATGAAAATAATAAACAGAAATGCATATTAAACGTTTTTCCATAATTAGAAGAACATCTATAAATCCACATTAAAGTTAAACAGTGGACAATTATTTTAAACAAAATTAACAATATAATAGTATCAGACCTGTATTATATACTGTCCCACTGCTGGGCACGGGCCTCCTCTACTAATGAGAGGGATTAGGCCTTATTACACCACGCTGGCCTAGTTCGGATTGGTAGACTTCACACACCCTCGAAATTCCTATAGAGAACTTCTCAAGTATGCAGGTTTCCTCACGATGTTTTCCTTCACCGTTAAAGCAACCGATAATTCCCAAAGAATACACACATAATTTTTAAAAAGTCAGAGGTGTATGCCCCTAGGATTTGAACCTGCGGACATTCGTCTCGGCAGTCCGCTCCACATCCAACTATGCTATCGCTTTAAAGAAAATTATCATTAACCAAAATAAACGGCAGAGTGTATTTGAATCGACGCCAATAAGTCGCGAGCGGATCTGTGAATGAACGAGATGACATCTCAAACGCACGTGAATAGAAACTTTGATTTATATTTATAGTTTCGAAACAAATTAAAAATAGAGGTCACCTACTTCACAGTTTGTATATGAAGCGAGATTCGATATATTGTATGAAGTATTTTGAAATTCTATTTATACTGCGAAGGTTAATTAATTTTCACAGTTTAACAATAAATCTATATTAAAATATAAAGCTGAAGAGTGTGTTTGTTGGAACGCGCTGCTCTCAGAAACTACTAAACCGATTTTGATTTTTTTTCACTGATATTACGTGAGTGCCATATGCTACTTTTTATCCCGTCAAAATATACATATGTATACCAAACAGCTTGCACAACATAGCTGCAGATAAAAGCTAGTAAGGTGTAAAAGACACTGACATGGTAAATAGAGACTTACCTAGCGCAATACTTTTTTATCTTGCTTATAATATGTATGTGTAAGCGGCGATAGCCTAGTTGGATGTGGAACGGACTGCGAAGTCGAATGTCCGCAGGTTCAAATACCAAGGGCACACACCTCTGACTTTTCTAAAATCATGTGTGTATTCTTTGTGAATTTATCGTTCGCTTTAACGGTGAAGGAAAAGATCGTGAGGAAACCTGCACATCTAAGAAGTTCTCTATAGGAATTTCGAAGGTGAGTGAAGTCTACCAATCCGCACTAGGCCAGCGTGGTGGACTAAGGCCTAATCCCTCTCAGTAGTAGAGGAGGCCCGTGCTCAGCAGTGGGCAAGTATGTAATACAGGGCTGATATTATTATAATATGTATCCTTATATTATGAGACAAATTTGTCGTCCTTTGTTATTGTTTTTTTTTAAACAAACACAGCAAAGTAACCCCACGGAACCTAACAGGAAGTAGAGTAGAGTCCAGATAGAGTGTTGACTGACGAGAGATGATTATCCTTCGCCAGTTGGAAAAATTATGCCTGCCTGTTTGAATCCCGATACAAACAGTCTAATCCTGGAACGTAACATAGACGAGCCACTATATAGTGGTCGCTGTTTGTTCATGGAGCACATAGTAATTACAATACTGGTCTAATCAGGTGTATTTTTCAGATGAAATATCTTACATTTAGTTGCCTGTGCTGGGAACTTAACCCAGAACTGTTACGTTCACTGTTCATATAACAGTCAACTATTGCGGCTATTTGTTTATTTTATCAGGGTAAAATGTAGCCGATATACCAATCCAAAATTTTATCTGTGTATCAAATTACTAGAGGAGGCCTGTGCCTAGCAGTGAGACAGTTTATATTATTGCTGTTATTACTATTATTTATTGTATCGTAAACTAAAACACTTACATACATAATAACATCACGCATTTATCCCCGAAGGGGTATGCAGAGGTGCAACTAGGGCACCTACTTTTCTTCAAGTATGTTCCGTCCCATGATGTGATAGGGGGCGAGCCTATCGTCATATCGGGCACAAATTCCCGACTCCGGGCTGATACTGAGCAGAAAAACCCAAACATTACTTTGTCCGACCCGGGATTCGAACCCAGGACCTCAGAGCGCTATTTTACCGGGCATGCAATACAACTATGCCACCGAGGCAGTCAAAAACAGAGGAACTAAAACACTTATCTCGAACAAGTGGACGTGACAGATGACAGGTAGGTAACCACGCGACGCTGTGATGCGGCTAGCGAGCTAACTTCCAGTGTTCACCTTAAGTGACGTGCATGTCAGTAAAATCTTTTATTTACTTACCTCAGGTCAGTTTTATTGCGTTGAAATCTTTATACTAAAGGGGTGTTTAGGTTTCTATACTGTAGACGTTCTTGTTATACTTATATCTAGAGAATTTGTTTCCATATTTCTGTATATGCAAGACAAGCAAGCCGCTTGCCTGACAAGCGAAGCGTCAATGAAAAGTAACATCACTTGAATTCAAAATTATAAAGTACTGTATAATATTTAAGTAATCGTCCAGTACTCTTTTTCATGATGTAATGTCTTTTTTAAGGATGTTTAAATTTCACGAAATTTACTAGAGGTTACTAAGTAGTTGTTTTTTTTTTAGTGTAGCTGAAATTTATTACCATTGTGGTTGATTTAAGCAAGTAACTGATCGAGAAACGTTTTAGCTGAAGTTCATTAAAGGAAAAATAAGTGGACACAAGACGTGTAAAGTTGTCTCGAAAACTTAGGTCATATGCAATTTATATTACTCTATTCGTATTACGTATGATCAATGAGTTGTCCAGTTATGGAAAGATCTACATAAACAGTGGAACAATAAAACTTCAAATCGCTTGTACTTTTATGTTTTTACAAAAAAAGTGTTTTCTCAACTATTATAAAATAAAGAGTATATATACTTACTTTACTTGACTCAAAGAAAAAAAAAAATCAATTAAACTCAACGTCTTTTAATAAGTGAGACCTGGAAATCTTTGGGGCAGGCCCATTTTCAGCAATAGACTCCCTGCGCCTGATAATGATGATAAAACTCAACGTTTATAAGGGTTTTTTAAATTGAATTTGTTCTGCTACTTTTGTGACTGATTGTAGAATCTAATTTAATAGTTGTCATCGATATAAAATAATTATGATTTATTAGCAGTTTTAGATATTTTTGAACCTACTTACTTAATAATTCTGACTATCGTATGTGACCATCTTAACATTATACAGGGTCATTTTGACATTGCGTTTCTAAATGAAACCATATATTCGTTTTCACCTTTACTGACATTGTGCCAAAAATCATCCATTAATAACTAATATTTACACCAAAAATCCTCGTTTTAGTTTTCTGATTTATTGATAATTTTGTAGTTTAATGCAAATATGGCGTGTGTGTGAGCGTATTTCTGACTGAAAGTGTGATACTGCCGCTGCGACAAATTCTCTTAGAGTAGTAGTAAAGTAGGGCGCGTAAAATTGAAATTACTTTTTAATAATATTTATTTTGTTCGAAACTTACATTTTTTTATTTTACATCTACGGCTCAAGTAACTTATTGCAAAGTGTTATTTTCAAGTAGATCAGTATGTGTTTCATTTAGTAACGCGATGTCAAAATGACCCTGTATAGTATAACTAACGATCATCTTAATTCGGAAAGAATTCACAGATGCCAAAAAAGATTGAAGTAATAGATGACTGAGTATACTACTATCTTAACGAATATGTTATAGACTCATATTACAATACTTGGTATTGTACAAAAATACTCTAAATTGAATTATCGAAAATTCCGTCCAATATTGGCTTCAGTGTTGGAGCTAGTTCGGCCAACACACGTCGAAGCGTGGCGACGTATTAAGGCTGCATTTGTCATACGCATATGGGCACGATTGTGATGGATGCACGCAAATTGCACACAGCTTACGGTGATGTGTTCAACGCTCAGCTATTTGTTACAATTCTGAACGTATTGTTTTAGTTTTGATGGAAAAATGGCGTAAAATAAAGCCCTGTCGACAGTGGATCGATTGTACGTATATATATTAGCTTGTTAGGTTATTGGTGATGTTGTACTTAGGTTTACTGGTGGCAGGTTTCTTATATGTGAGAGTCCAACTGGGTAGCTACCACCGCAATGTCGATTTCTACCGCCTATTAGCAGTGTGTAGTCACTGTTGTGTTCCGGTTTGAAGGACATTGTAGCCAGTGTAACTACTGGACATAATAAAACTTAATATCTCATGCATTAGGATGGCGAGTGCAGTGAAATACCAAACAATACATTGTGATTCAAAGTGTTGGATGGTTTCCTACTGTTTATGGGCGGTCGTATCGCTTACCATCAGGCGAATGACAAGCTATTCTCGTCATTCAAAACAATTAAAAAAAAAGGTTATGGTGTAAGTAGACGGGTAATTATAATTTGTGTGGAGTTCAATAACTATGCTGATGATAGTTACAGACCCGAAAAAACACCATATATATTATGCGGACAAAAGCATAGTGATTGAAAAATAATCATATACCGTGAATTTTCTTTCTAAAATGATTCTTGTGACTGTCGATAATATTATAATATTTTACTATTCACCAAGGCCATAAATATATTATCATGTCAACTGCAAGAAGGCAGAGATCGAATGAATATTACCACATTTACCAAGTATTACTAAATAACTGACAATTGATTATATTGAAAACATTTATCAAATAAAATAATATAAATGAGTTTCACAAAAGACAAAAAACTTTTTAGATCGACAGAAAGAATGGTTTCTTGGCAACTCTTAGCGAAAGACAATACCAGATTTGAATGAACACATCTGTAGCGGGGATTTCGTAATGCTAACAGGGAGATACAGTGTATTTCGACGTTTAGTTGCGTAAAAAACCTGCAATAGTATTTAAAGAGTGTTTATAAATACAATATTGTTGAAGTAAGTTTCTTTTTATTATACGGATGCAGCAAAGTGTTCGGTTACAACAGGCCGGCATAATTGTGTCGACTGGCGAGGGGTAATCATCTTTCGTCAGTCGACATTCTATTGAACTCTACTTACCATCAGGTGCAGTGGGATCAATTTACCTTGTGCGTATAAAAACATCGCTTACTGTCAGAAATCAAACTGTAATACCCAGACGAATTCACTATGTTTACACTGCTGCCCGGCGGCAAATTAAACAAATCATTAATAACCACACGAACGCGTATGAGAGAGCACCTCGCACGACTTCTCAGTTTACTAACTGAAGGCAGCGAGCTCCCAAATAATTCACTTTAATAAGAAACTTTGATACCTTTAAATAGTTTAGGTTTCTTGTTAGGGGAGCTAACTTTCGTTCCAGCTACAGGTCCATTTATCATTAACGTGCCCCACTAACAGGAACTCGTAAATTTTTGTCTCGTTCTAATGGAGAATTATGTGTTTCGTATGATGGGTCTAGATTAAGTTTTAGAGGTGTTGACTAGTTCGGGTGCTTAGTTTCCTTGTAGATATTGAACGAGTATTGTAGAATTTAATGGATCTGTAACATTGAAAACAAATTTTACGAATTTTATCGCGGTCATATATATTATAAATTTCTCCCGATGTTTCGAAAATTGCAGCTTTCATGGTCGTGGAGGGGGGAAGGGGGGCTGGGGTGCGTTAGAAAAAAAATGTAATATAAAAAACCGTGATAAAATCCATAAAATACATTTATTTCACTGTCTTACTTGCACGTAAAAATAAGAAACTATTATCTACAACATATATAAATGTTATTATTTACACCCCTCTATATAAACTTTTGACGAATTCTGGGCCAAGATTACTACCTTATGGAGCCCTGACACTGCTCGTAGGCGTCGCGACAGACCAAAGAAGAGATGGCGGGACGAACTGAATTCATATAAAAATAACTGGTTCACTATAGCGCAGAATCGTGATTCATGGAAGGATCTTGGGGAGGCCTTTGCCCAACATTGGGACATTATAGGCTGATACGATACGATATAAACTTTAATCGTGACAAATCTCACACTCCTTCGTGTGTGCAATGTGCTTATAAATGGGTACAAAGATTTTTTTTCACATTTTAATATACATGTATAATTTAGAACTATAGTTAGGTCACACGTGTTACGAATATCGGTAACTTTATTCCCATATAATAGAAAGCATAGATTCAAAATAAATTATCTGATTTGAATGAATGAATGAACCCCTCCTAGTCGAATTTCGACCACGAAGGCCAATCTCAACAGAGATCAGCCACGCAGAATATATTAGAGTGCACAAGTGCATGCGCAATACACAGGTGCACTCTCTGTTCCTTTACTCTCATAGTTCAGTGAGACGGTGATTTAAGGTTATGATGTTACTTGTCTTTATTATTATATATAAATTAGACTGTTTTTTGGCTGGAAGCGTCAATTTACATTAACCAATATGAAAGATAGTATGTATACAAGTTCGTCATACGGCATTTAAAAAATAAAAACAACTCCATCAACCAAAACGAAAAAAAGTTGTTTACAAAAAAATAATATCAATCGGAAACCGCAGTCCAATTCTGTAATACGGAATATTTGAAGTTAACGATAATAGTGAATGTATAAAAAAATGTTGGTACGTTTTTGCGAGAGCATGAATGGTGCACTATGGAGGCAGTGATAGACACCGCTCCGCAGTCCATTACATGATTGGACCGACTTTGCGGACTTATTCTGGCAACGTTCGGCGATACTAGAACGGTATTGGTTTTGGGTGATGTTGGATTGCTGACAGAATGTGATTTTGATGAGAATTATGCTGATATTTTTTTTTTGTATAAGCATAAGTAGAGATTAGAGAGAAATTATTTGCGGGGAGTAGTTAGATAACATGAGTAGTTGGTTATGTAAAGTGATTATGAGTTTTATACTACGTCATTCTGATACGTCGTCGTACACTCCTTACGGAGTGGTCGTGGTTACGGATCGTCTGAAAAAATGATTGCGACTTTTGCGAGACTTCTCCATCTCTCTCTATTTATGGCACTTCGAATACATTTAGTAAGGGAACACTTTGATAACGAGCAAGTTGCTCCCCTGATAATGCGCGACATGATTGCACGCTACATTTTGGATACACAAACATTGCTTCATTGGGTTATTTTACCATGTCTTGGAAATTAGACGTGTGCGAGTTTTAGGTTCCCAAAACATATGTGAGTTGTAAATAATGTTAGTTGGAATTTGTGCCTCACATGGCGACAGGCTCGCTCCCTATCATATCATGGGAGCTATATAAGCCTAAACCATTAGATATAAACGCATGAGGTTATTTTTTTTGATATTTTCGATCACAAAAAATTCAATAATTCTCTCGATACCAGAATAAGGCGATGTCGGGATGTTTTTCATTACTTATATAAATATCCTATTTGACGAGCATCAATCCGGCGCGATCAGCCGGCCGGTTTATTTATATGACGTCACAGTAAAATCTTTATTTGTAATGCAGCATTTTCGGTGTTTCGACGAATCTTTTTTTATTTCTGTACTTTTACTTTCATAAATTATGAGAAAATGTCGAGGTTTGATGAAGTTTATTTTTTGTGTATTTTCTTTTTTGCGTATTGATGTTGAATTAAACAACTTTTTAAAAATACGTTCGGCGAGAATTGGGAGGGTAATGAGCTGTCAGTATATTTTCTTAATATTATTATTGTAAAATTAAGTTGCTTCAATTATGTTATTGTTAACTGCTCAAATTATCATTAGTTGTATTTGTTTTATCTCAATACCAAACAGCATTTAATGTGGATTACCTAGTGTGGGGTTACCGGATTTATTTGGTACTGATAACATTTGGTACATGTGATGAAAACCACGATATTGTGATTCTTTCGAACAAATCGTATTCGGGGTAACCCAGCGTGTTTCTTTTTTTATACACTTCGCTGTGATGGTAAGTGAAGCTTTTGCCGATTAACGGAAGTTAAACCCTAGCCAGTCGTCATAATTATGCCGCCCTCGAAACCGGTTATGGAAGGTTTCCCATCTCGAGGTCGCTATCCCCATGGAAAAGCACATGCAAATGGGCAAATACATATGTTATTTTTATAGTTTTGAATGACGAGACGTGCTTGCCGTTTGCCTGATAGTAAGCGATGCGAATCCATAAAAACTAGGAACACCATCCTACACCTGAAATTACAAAGTATTGTTTGGTATTCCACTGCGCTCGCTATCCTAAGAATGAGATGTTAAGTCTTATAATGTTCAGTAGTTACACTAGCTACAATTTTTTCAAACAAGAACACAACAGTGACTACACTACCGCTTGGCCGTTTCTACCCAAACGGACTATCACATATGAGAGACCTTCCACTCAATCTATTATCGACTGATGAGAGATGATTACCCTTCGACAGTTGACACAATTATGCCGGCCTGTTAGAACCGGATATACACAGGCTGATCCCGGAACGCAACACATTTACTTGGGCCACTATGTTTTAACACGTTGTGTACGATGGTCGACCCGGGCAGATATAAAATATATATAATATCAGCCCTGTATTATATACTGTCCCACTGTTGGGCACGGGCCTCCTCTACTACTGAGAGGAATTAGGCCTTAATCCACCACGCTGGCCCAGTGCGGATTGGTAGACTTTACACACCCTCGAAAATTCCAATAGAGAATTTCTCAGGTATGCAGGTTTCCTCACGATGTCTTCCTTCACCGTTAAAGCAAGCGATAATTCACAAATACACACATAACATTTTAGAAAAGTCAGAGATATGTGCCCTTGGAATTTGAACCTGCGGACATTCGTCTCGGCAGTCCGTTCCACAACCAACTAGGCTATCGCCGCTTATAAAATACTAGCTTTTGCCCGCGGCTCCGCCCGCATTATAAAGTTTTTCAGGCTAAAGTTTTCCGTTATAAAAGTAGTAGTTTCCCGGGAGCCTATGTTCTTCCCAGGGTCCCAAACTGTCTCCATACCAAATTTCATCTTAATACGTTGGGTAGTTTTTGAGTTTAACACGTTCAGACAGACAGATGCAGCGGGGGACTTTGTTTTATAATATATTTTTTAGAACTTTTAAAGTGGAACAATCCCGTCATACATCATTGTTGCATAACTTTAACCGTTTACGCAGCGCAGGCAACGGAAGCTCTCAAAACTTATAATTTTCTCCGTTTTTGCAACATGTTTCATTACTGCTCCGCTCCTATTGGTCATAGCGTGATGATATATAGCCTATAGCACTCCAGGAACAAAGGGCTATCCAACACAAAAAATATTTTTTCAGTTCAAACCGGTAGTTCCTGAGATTAGCCATTACTGCTCCGCTCCTATTGGTCATAGCGTGATGATATATGACTTTGAGCACTCCACAAACAAAGGACTATTCAATCCAAAAAGAATTTTTCAGTTCGAATCGGTAGTTCCTGAGATTGGCCATTACTGCTCCGCTCCTATTGAATTTAGCGTGATGATATATAGCAAACGCGCTATCCAACGCAAAAAGAATTTTTCAGTTTGGACTGGTATTTCCTGAGATTAGCCATTACTGCTCCGCTCCTATTGGGTATAGCGTGATGATATATAGCCTATAGCACTCCACGAACAAAGGGCTATCCAACGCAAAAAGAATTTTTCGGTTTGGATCGGTAGTTCCTGAGATTAGCGCGTTCAAACAAACAAACAAACAAACAAACTCTTCAGCTTTATATAATAGTATAGAGTATAGATTTGATTTGTGTTCTCGTCTTTTATTATTATGCATAATGATATTGATGTTCAATGCCCATGTGTTAAGTTAAAGTACTAATAATTTATGACACATAATTTTTTTTATGTATTATATTGTACAATAGCTTTTGCCCGCGGCTCCGCCCGCATTATAAAGTTTTTCGGGCTAAAGTTTCCTGTTATAAAAGTCACGCTATATATTTTCCCGGGAGCCTATGTCCTTCCCAGGGTCTCAAAATGGCTCTATACCAAATTTCATCTTAATACGTTGGGTAGTTTTTGAGTTTAACACGTTCAGGCAGACAGATGCAGCGGGGGACTTTGTTTTATAATATATTTTTGTAGAACTTTTTAAGAGGAACGATCCTGTCATACATCATTGTTGCATAACTTTAACCGTTTACGCAGCGCAGGCAACGGAAGCTCTCAAAACTAATAATTTTCTCCGTTTTTGCAACATGTTTCATTACTGCTCCGCTCCTATTGGTCATAGCGTGATGATATATAGTCTATAGCAATCCAGGAACAAAGGGCTATCCAACACGCAAAGAATTTTTCATTTCGAACAGGTAATTTCTGGGATTAGCCATTACTGCTCCGCTCCTATTGGTCATAGCGTGATGATATATAGTCTATAGCACTCTAAGAACAAATGGCTATCCAACACAAAAATAATTTTTCAATTCGAACCGGTAGTTCCTGAGATTAGCCATTACTGCTCCGCTCCTATTGGTCATAGCGTGATGATATATAGTCTATAGCATTTGAGGAATAAAGGGCTATCCAACACAAAAATATTTTTTCAATTCGAACCGGTAGGTCCTGAGATTAGCCATTACTGCTCCGCTCCTTTTGGGTATAGCGTGATGATATATAGCGTATAGCACTCGAGGAACAAAGGGCTATCCAACACAAAAAGAATTTTTCAATTCGAACCAGTAGTTCCTGAGATTAGCCATTACTGCTCCGCTCCTTTTGGGTATAGCGTGATGATATATAGCGTATAGCATTTGAGGAAGAAAAGGCTATCCAACACAAAAATAATTTTTCAATTCGAACCGGTAGTTCCTGAGATTAGCCATTACTGCTCCGCTCCTTTTGGGTATAGCGTGATGATATATAGCCTATAGCACTCCACGAACAAAGGGCTATCCAACACAAAAAGAATTTTCCATTTTGACCCGGTAGTTCCTGAGATTAGCGCGTTCAAACAAACAAACAAACAAACAAACTCTTCAGCTTTATATAATAGTATAGATATCCTATCAGCAAAATAGCTAAAATATCATAATACGTGAAGTTGAGAGTATGAGAGTAAACACGGCGGCTGCGTGTGTCGCCGTTACACCCGTCTGAATCACATGGCTCGCTGCCCCACAGACGCAGGCAGTATGTTGTGCCTGACAACGCTTGTTCGCGTATTACTTGAATTCGGTTTGTAATTTTAGTCTTAACATACGGGCGCATTTGAATCCTATTGTAGTGTTAAATGTTCCTTATTTATCAGCGTCTCATGAAGTAAGGGTCTAAACATGTTTTGAGTAATTTTTTATAGTGTTATATTTATCAATTTTGGTGGGTTGGATAAATGATAAACAAGTAAGCTTGAAAATTTCAAAACGTTATATTGCATTTCACCGCGATAGTCACCTGAAAGTCATGGTTAAGTTCCTTAAAAGTATTCAAAAATATAATACACGCGAATAAATGTTTGACGAAAGAAATAGACATCGTTTTATCCACTCAAACAGTCGATAGAAGAAATATATAATTTGTAGCAGTATAATCAATAAATTCGTTGTGGAGTACATGAATTGTCTAATCTACCCCTAGATCAGACTTCCGTCTGTACGTACTCTATCTAGTTGTCATTCCACTTACCATCAGGTGCAACGCGCTGCCACTCGTGTCTACACGCTAAAGCACTTACACGCCACTAGTCAACATACTTTAAATATTTGCCGTAAGAAATGTTTACGACAACCTTGGCGCCATGGATAAAAACAAACTGTATTCCGTCTACAATTGTTTTATAGACATAGATAAAGAGTACATGCATAATGCGATAGCAGTAAGTCAAGACAGCATCCATCACTATATTATGGAGCGAGATGCCCCTCGGATGATTCTACTGTGCAAATATTTGTGTAAGGTTCGTTGGACGGCGCGCGGTTTCGTTGTCGTACGGTACGGGAAATATTGTTTTCTTTAAGTATTAAATAGTTTTTTATATTATATTTTACAAGATAAGAAATATTGTTGGTAAAGTATAGAAACCCGACGTAGTGGTCCACGAAAGTGTGTCGCGTTCCAGGATCAGTCCGAGTATATTCGGTTCCAACAGCCGGCATAATTCCATCAACTATCGAGGGGTAATCATCTCTTGTCAGTTGACATTCTATTGGACCTCACTCTAATTACCATCAGGTGCAGTGGATAAAAAATACTTTTAGAGTCCCAATGTGTACTTTTGTCGTAAAACACATATATTAGGTTGATCTAGGACTTGATCCAACTGTGTTACGAATTGCATCAAATTCCATGCGATAATTTCAGCATGATATAACTACATATAAAATTTAAACATAAATACATGTTCTAAAAGTTTATCATTCATAATAATACTAGAAAGTTAACTTTGTTGAGAAAAATATATAATGATGATATTATTTGACAATGTATAATACTTATGTTATTAATAAAAAGGTATATACATTATACAATCCTGTATAAGGATTTATGACTAGTGTCTACGTCGTAGTTTAGAATTAATTTATTTACTCGGGTCTGAGACAGTTTACGACTATAAAGCTACCTACCGATCGTTTCGGTAAATATTATGATTTTATGCTATTTTTTATTTGATTATTATGGAAGTTCAACATTTTTATTTCAACATTCAGGCAGCATGCACTAGAAACTTTCTAATTATATTCATTTGCCTACCTTGTACATTAATTGACTTGATTATCTAAAATGGTATTCGCTGTTATTATATTATAATAATTATGATTTTTTATGTTAGACATCGAAATAAAACTAGTTTTCAGAATTTATTGCGGTTTCCTATATTTTATTTTTCTTCCGACGTTTCAAAAGGTATGCAACCTTCATCACCACGGAGCAAACTAAGGTGCTGGTCGTCCTAAAAGTCAAAGCTACAATATCTACTTACATTTTACAATTACGAAAATAAAGTATAGAAACCGCGATAAAATCCGAAAATTTATATTATTTAATATTATAATATAAAAATCTAGGATTTTGAATATCTATGTTTACATAGTCTAGGTATACTTCATATATTCAATTTTTCGTTTATCTTTATTAAAACTGTTACTTTCATATGCATGCAACTAGATGGCGGTAGTAACTAGTCACAATTTATAAGTTTTGACATACTTACTGCTGGTATTTTACTGTATTATAGACGTACGTGTAATAAGTTTGTATAAAAATATATTATATAAGTAGTTTATACATATACATTATAAATTAAAATATTTCGGTATACTATAATATCTTTTGATAACGTGTGATAATGAAAACGTTTCCCGTAGCCTCCGTTAGTACAATCTACAAATTTCGGGGATCCCTTTTCTTAAGTAATGTACTATTACTTTGGCTTATATTTTTAGAAACAAAATATTTTTAGGCACGTCTCGCTTTCTTTTTTATAAAATATTCGCACTTTGTGAGTACAACTATGTTGTGTACGGACTGAAAAAGGTTCGCTGAGAATATATTTTTTCATAAAATTCAACTGATTATTATAATCGTTTCATATTATATTATCCAACTTAATGTATTAAATATATTTTATAAGACTGTTCTTGAGTTTTAAAATGTGAATAGTAATTGTAAAATTAAATCAACGTTTACGAATATATTAAATAAACAACAAATTAATAGTAAATGCATCATGTAGAACCCCCTTTCTTAAAATTTTAAAGGCCGTCAAAAGCTCTATTAAGCGCTTCTGTTTTCAAATAACCTTCATAGATGGCGCTAGATGTTCAATTGGAAAGTGGAGACAGTTTGATATGGAATATATTTTAAATGACATGACTGTTCTATAATACAGTAAGCTTATTTTTGGCGTCCTATCATAGGGGACGGACTTACATTTTGAGTCTGTTGTGTTCTTCAATTAATAATATATTTCCTACCAGCTTAGCTTTGATGGCGGCAAAAGGTAATATGAGCCTTGTATTATACTACTGCTGGGCACGGGCCTCTTCTACTACCGTCAGTGATTAGGTCTTAGTCCAGCACGTTGGCCAAGTGCAAATTGGCAGACTTACCATTCCCTTTACGCCGAAGAGGGCCACCGCGGAGTTTTAGTTGGTATGCCGTGCGTAGACTTACCATTCCCTTAAAATTCTTATAGAGAACTTCTCAAGAATGCAAACCTCACGATATTTTCCTTCACAGTTAAATCAAGCGATAATTTACAAAGAATACACAAAATACTTTTTAGTAAAGCCAGAAGTGTGTGTCTTTGGGTTTGAACTTGTGCCCATTCGTCTTGACAGTCCGTTCCACTCCTAACTAAGCTATCGTCGCCTAGCAAATAAGTTTAACTACATAGCTTGATAGACAATATAATAAACAATAATATTAGATCAGGTTGACGTTTAAAACATTCACCTTTCTACTTCATAACATCAACCTCGACCAATTAGACGATGGAAACAAAATAAATACCAATTTTAATAGGCTTACACAAAATCTTTGAATTACAGCGTAAAATCTAAACATGTTGAAAATTAAAGCACTTATGGGGTAAAAAAGGGAGATCTATTTATTTAATCCCCGAAGACCCTAAAAACGGCGGCGTTGTGTCAACAAAAATCCATTTGGTGAACGTTCCGAAACTGTTTCGGATAAAAATGCAATATAATAGACTATACAATGTCATTCCATTACTTTTATGTTTATTTGCGTGTTCTTCAATGAAAACTGGAAAATTTATAGATATAATTTGTGATGGTTACGATCCTGTGAAAGTTTTCTGAAGGAATTTCTGGAACCACCAAATTGTTTTTAATATTTACTGTTATAAAACTTCATTATATAGAATATAAAGGATCATACTTAATTTCAAATTTATGAAACGACCGATACATATAATAACTGTTTCCTATCAATACAGTCAAATAAATATAAATAATTTTAAACTTAATTTAGATTACCTAAAAATTCTCAACAATTTTTGAAAGATATGTTAAGTCTACCAACCCGCACTAGGCCAGCGTGATAGACTAAGCCTAAACACTCTCAGTAGTAGAGAAGGCCCGTGCCCAGCAGTGGAATAATAGTATAATACTAGGAGGATATAAGATCTCTTAACCCCAATCTTATCTTGGTGTTATTAGAGTAATCTCGATGTAATGACCTAGAATATTCCATAGCTTTTTACACAAACATTTCATCTGTCATCACATTGTATGGTCTAAAGTGACGCGGTGAATAGGACCCTATCGCTAATTACGCACCAAGGCCTGTCCCATGCTGATGGATCGCAGGTTCGACAAATAGGGACGGCGATCAGGGCGCTCTTGTTAAAATCAATTCCGCTCATCCCTAGCGCTGGGCGTTGCGATTTATCGATACACGTGTTATGTCGATGTTCAGACGGAATTATCGATATCGTTGAGTGCTTCGTGGAAATTAGAAGGTATCTTGATGTTATAATCTGTTAAATTGTAAACTTCTTATGTGCTGAAGTATCAAAGTAATTTGTTATTAAAATCTGATATTTGATGCGAGTGGCTTAAACGCTTAATTATTATCATATGTAATATTGAAATAACTATTGCACAATGTTGCTTGCCATAACATAACTTCTCAGGTATGCAAATTTTCTCACGATGTTTTCCTTAACCATTAAAGCAAGGGATAATTCTCAAAGAAATACACACATAATTTTTAAAAATGTCAAAGGCGCGTGCCATTGCGATTTGAACCTGCATACATTCGTCTCGGCAGTCCGTTCCACACCCAACAAGGCAATCGCCGCTTTCAAACACATAGTCATTAATACTATGATTATTATCGACAACTCTGAACTCCCGTCCTTCACTATTCACATTCGTGTAAAAATAGTTTCCGTCCCCTCGGATGACAACTAACAATGCAAAGGGCTGCTATAACAAAAGTCATACAACCCCAAAACGGAGTTAATTCGAGAAGAGCCTAATTTTTTTAAATTCTGCCCATTTTTTGTCGAAAGTGTTCGGTTGCAATTTAATGGGGATTTGTTTTTTTTTCGAGGGCGACGTTGAAGGGTAACAGATTATTACGCCTGGTTGTGTGATTAGCTACTTTATTGTTGAAACTTTATACTTAGGCAGTTACAACTTATAGAATGTAAACATAGCCTAAATTATATAAAAAAAATGATTAAATGATATGAAAAACTCGCTTGGTGGTAAATATCACTCACAAACAGACGCGATAAACATAATTAAGAATTTCACTTCACTTCATGACACTTTATTGCTTTCTTTGTCCTAAGACATAGCGTGCTAGGTCTCATAATGCTTGGTAATTACACTATACTGTCTACAATGTACTTTAGAATAATATATCAGAGTGCTTATAAAGTTGTTATTTTTATTGCTTTGAATGACGGGATGAGCTTGCCTTTCGCCTGATGATAAGTGATACGTCCGCCCATTATAAACAGTAGAAACACCATCCAATACCTTGAATTACAAAGTATTGTTTGGCATTCAACTGCGCTCGCCATCCTGAGACATGAGATGTGAAGTCCTATAATGTTCAGTAATTAGACTAGCTACAGTGTTTTTCAAACCGGACTACACACTGTTGTGTGGCGGCAGAAATTGACATTGCGGTGGTACCTACCCAGGCAGACTCTCACGTACGAGAGACCTAACACCAGTAAAGTGAGCATATTACTATTATATAACTTAGAAACGTTAGATATGTGTTGTCTTAGGGGATGATTTTAAATCCGCAGCCTACCATTGGGTAGTCCATTGCATTCCAATCTAAGCTATCGAACTAGACTGGCCTTTTAGTCTAGCAAAATATGCACGACGTAGCACAAAGTTGCCAAACATGTAGCGAATCGATTGTTGCCTTTGAAACCTAATTTGTACCGTCATCCATCATTACCAGCCGTCGGCTCCCCATTACCAGTACCATTGACTATAATTCACAAAGCATTCTAACAATTCTTCCCCGCAACGCGACATTTCGAAAATTAGCCGGCAAATGTTACAACACAATGCAACCCCTCATACAAGGTCTATTATAAACACCCTCAATATTATTATGTTACAATTTTAATGATTCCTTCAAAACTTTTGTGTGAAATTGTATCGATTTTTAAAAATAACAATTCAAACTCTATGTTATAAGAAAAAGAATGATTTTCGATCAAAACGATTTCTGTTTTCGTTGGTTAATTAAAATTTTGGTTTTTATTTTTTAAATTTGTTTCGCCTACGGCTAAGATACACGGATCGGCGAGCTATTGTTCAGTACAAATAAAGCTATAAGAAAAACTTTATGTGGTGTAAATATGATTTTAATTTCTGTAATATTAGAAAGACTATTTAAGTTTCTTCATTGATAATATGAAGTATTGAAATCATAAATACGATACTGTTTAGGCGAAATTTTAATTTTTTCTCGTCATACAAAAATATTTACCAAACGCTGATAAATTAATTTTTGTTTTAAATTACAGTATATATTACAACAAAGTATCCCTCAGAGTTTTATTAAAAAAACAATCTTTTAAGTTAGTTCATCCACCACTTGCAAATTCAGTGAAGTCCGACAGTTGATGAACAATAAATATTTCAATTCGAAAAATACATATGATTACTAACTTGAAATATCACCTTACGCATGATATCCTAAACTAAGAAGCCTCTGCCTATCCCTCCATAGGGCTACTATGCCCATATCTCATTCGACACATCTAACGCCAATAGCACCAGGTTGATATGAGGTTTTATAAGGGTCACTGGAGACTTCGTTGATTAAATACGGGATTATCCGCATCTCTATCGGACGTGATACTGTAAGATTATTGTCACTCCATTAATCCAGACGAGTTTAATTAGATTAGGTCCAGGCCGTGACGAAATGGCGGTTTTAAGTCCAATAGTACATACATATATCATGAAGGGATTTTTTAATAATATTTTTCAAGACACTTGTCGGATGGTATGATGTAGGATGAAAACACATTACCTAAATATATAAAAAAACATTGCATTGAAGTTTACTGCTTTTATAAAGCTGAGAATGTCATTATTAAGTCTCATAATGTCCAGTAGTATAATAAAAACAATGTACTTAAAACCCATGCATAGCAGCTTGTACAGTTATGGTTAGTTGCAAAAATAGACAAATCTTCGGAAGGACTTACACTAAATGACAGTAATGGGCTCGGCAATTTTCGATACGTACTTTTTACATCTCTTCGATCTAAGTATGGCACAGTTGTATATTGTATAATAAAGCTGTGATTTCACATGTTTTTCGACTACACAACTGATTACACTAACTAAAAGTAAAAAAATAATTCTTATTCTACCAAACATACGACGTAGTGGCTATCTCGCTTACCCTTTAATCACGAAACATCAAATATTCAGAAATGGTTGTGATAGTAAATTTTTAGGTCACAGGTTTAAACAAATTCTCAGTAACCAAAATAATGAGGTACAGAATATATTATGTTGATAATGAGAGTCGTGTCTAGACTCATAATTTATAGGCTAAGAGTTAATAAATTAGAATGTTCTTTAATAAGCGATAAAAGAAGTTGGGCTAGTTTATTATAATAAATGACTATTAAAGATCTAGTTACTCGAAGCGTTTTGGTTGGGACGAAATCAACTTATAACTCACTTATGTAAGCTTATGTCTGATTCCTAAAGGAGTGTGTAGATTACATTTATTTTAGCTCGGCAAAGTTACTATTATAAACCCGATGATTTACGCATAAGTTTATTTCAATAATATTGTGATGTCAATTATTCCTACAAAAACTTGTTATACCCGATCTATATAGATTTATGGAGTGTTAAACTAATAAAAAAATACTAGTGATAAGTCTCACATATGTGAGAGTCCACCTGGGCAGTGTACCACCGCAACGTTTATTTCTGCCGCCAAGTAACAGTGTGCAGTCACTGTTATGTTCCGGTTTGAAGGACATTGTAGCCAGTGTAACTATTGGACGTATAAGACTTAACATCTCATGTTTCATGGCAAACGCAGTGGAATACCAAACTATACTTCGTAATCCAAGGTATTAGATGGTGTTTCTACTGTTTATGGGTGGTCGTATCGCTTATCATCAGGCGAATGGCTAGCTAATCTCGTCATTCAAAGCAAAAAAATAGAGACCAGCCATGATAATATTAAAAAAAGCCATCAACCATTCCACGCCATAGCAACAACAAATTCAAATTACAGCACATTCCTGATGACCCATATTGTATCCATCAAAATGATTATCTGTGACGGCACAGTGTTAGTTGAACGGCGGGCCCAGCTTCATAGTTGGCGACAGTCAAATCCACAGGATTTGCGGCCGAATTTGAATTTTGCATTATTGATAGAAGGGACGGTGTTTCACGCGTGATAATATAATCCGCCGGCAGACGGTTTTAGGTCATTACCATCGGGTTTACTATCGATTGGAATTTCATTTAGTAATGTCGATTAATTTCTTATTGATAGTTGATGGAGTCCATTTGTTTTTGCGTTTTCATTAAGTTACCTTACAGTTGTGTAATATTATGTAAATAAATTTGTGATATAGTGTTTCAGTTGGAAGTATTTTACGAAGTTTACAAAGTAAAAAGTCACTATGTTTTGTAGTTCCGGGTAGTTTTCTACGAGTGTCCACTGGTCCGTGTTACTAACTAAATTTGCTACACCGGCCCTTGGCGTACGTTGCATGTTCCCTAGGGATTGCGAATAGGTTTCGATTGCTTACGGAACTACCCTTAAGAAATGCCTTTGCCCTTACTTCAACCCGAGAGCTCCCTGTCCTGACAAATGCTTAAACTTGTACAACAGCCAAGAATTTTGAGCTGCCATTTAGATAGATGCAAAGATCTGCATTCATCGATATACCTGTACTACGTTCTAGATTTGGCGTTCCGAACATTCACTGTTTTCAACTGAATTGAACTGCAATCCATTCAAACTGACTTTAGTATGGTCAATATTGACAGCTTGTGGTTGTGTACGGAGTAGCGCTCATGATATAAGAATTCAAGACTAAGTGTAAACCTGGATTTGAATAAAAAATATTAGTCAAAAAATAAAATGCATCCTAATATTATGTTGCAGCATTACAAAGTGAATAAATTTAATCAAAACAGATAACATCACGAAAATGGAGTAAATAAAAAAATCTATTATCGGTGTATAAGGCAATTCTTAGTTAACAAGTCATGGTGATGTTACCATTATTTCAGATACAATACGCAACATTCCTAAATTAATATTGATTAAATTACACGTATCCCATAGTAACGTAAGGATAATGCGGACTGGTATTAGGGTTGTCCATAAGAAACGATCCCTCCAGAGGGCTAATACCCCCGACGTTAGAAATGCAACGAAATATGACTCAACCACGTATTAATTTATCGACACAATAAGCTTCAGCCCCAGCTTCGTGAATTAGTTAGATTTTGTCCAATAAATCTTCAGAATTTTATGTAGGGAAGGTAAGGAGAGAAAATAATCGATTGCATTTTGGATCGTTGTTTCATAGTTATGTAATTTCTCAAGGGATGCTTTATTGATTGGAAATAAAGACGTAATTTCTAAAAAAAATGGTGACGATAAATTTACTTAAAATTTAAATAGAAGGAATAAAAATGCTAACTCTGTATTTAATAATAAATATCTCATAAAAAACAAAAATAATCGACATCATTTGGTTTCTAGAAATCACTTTAATTTCGCCACAATCGGTGCTGGAAATTGTGGATGAAAGTGTTACGAACTAGTTATAATATTTAAATTACAGGATGAGATAAACAACTAACCTAATTACTAATAATAATAATAATAATATCAGCCCTGAATTATATACTTGCCCACTGCTGAGCACGGGCCTCATCTACTGAGAGGGATTAGGCCTTAGTCCACCACGCTGGCCTAGTGCGGATTGGTAGACTTCACACACCTTCAAAATTCCTATAGAGAACTTCTCAGATGTTCAGGTTTGATCACGATGTTTTCCTTCACCGTTAAAGCGAACGATAAATTCACAAAGAATACACACATTATTTTTTAGAAAAGTCAGAGGTGTGTGCCCTTGGTATTTGAACCTGCGGACATTCGTCTGGCAGTCCGTTTCCCACCCAACCAGGCTATCGCCGCTGCTTACTAAATAATAATTAATGCCAAGACTTCTGTTACACAATGATAACAGTGTATTATAAATAACAAAGCACTGCGTTCAAAGCATAACGCAAAATTATCATTGTTAAGTTTCGTAAAAAATCCTATAATGTCATTACCATTTATTTTAATAAATCAATTCTTCAATCCATCTCATTCCCATCTCTAAACCATTATGAAATCGGACATAGTCTCAGCGTGCATAACACTTGACACAGTTACAGAGGCAATAGACAACTGGATTGCTGTAGGAACGGGGACGTTTCCGGAACAATAAAAACAGAAAGGCTCTTCAGTTTATTTGTGATAATGAACCCTTGCCAGCGACGGGGTCTGAGACACAAGTAGTCTTTGCGCGGATATATTGACGCTAGATATGATGGCAATGAAAATTAATGATTATTTGTGTCTGGCTATTTTCCAGTTAATAATATCAGCCCTGTATTATATACTCTCCCACTGTTGGGTACGGGCTCTCTACTACTGAGAGGGATCAGGCCTTAGTCCACCACGCTGGCATAGTGCGGATTGGTAGGCTTCACACACCCTCGAAATTCCTATAGAGAACTTCTAAGGTATGCAGTTTTCCTCACGATGTTTTCCTTCACCGTTAAAGCAAAAGATAAATCCCAAAGAATACACACATATTTTTTTAGAAAAGTCAGAGGTGTGTGCCTTTGCGATTTGAACCAAATTATTCCAGTTAATTGACTCAAATATAATCACTACATAGTATAAAACAAAGTCACTTTCTCTGTGCCTATGTCCCTTTGTATGCTTAAATCTTTAAAACTACGCAACGGAATTTTATGCGTTTTTTTTTAATAGATAGAGTGATTCAAGAGGAAGGTTTATACGTATAATAACATAAATTAAATAATGGAGAAATACTGTTATTTTGTTATGTTATACCCGTGCGAAGCCAGAGCGGGCCGCTATGTTTTTATGTACAACGTTCACAGTTTTTCTGTAGTGGTTAAAAAATATTTAAAAGACTAATAGAGAAAAACTATAATATTTTTATGTAGGCGTTTAAATCAATTCTCAATAGTAATGTTGATTTATTTTATAATTTAGATATTGTCCAATGTCTAAACAGTATCTTGTCCCTAACGACCAATGATAGCCTTTATCACTTACATTAGCTTAATAAGTTTTATTCAGTAAGTCCTTTTACACCTTTTATCGAGCACCTGCATTAATTGGCATAAAGACAACCCAGCCACATCCAGGCTACCTAACTGCTGGTCCAACAAGCGGTACAGTGTGGAACGTAGCTGTTTGATACAATTTATGTGGCGCGATGCCGAGGCTAATTGGTCGTGAGGAGGCGTTGGGTGCTCAAACACTGCCTTTTGATTGCTACCCGGTGTGCCTCCGCGCCTCGCGCCCTCGCGGTCTCACTTTTATGATAGTTGGCCCAGCCAATAGAGTTTTGAAATGTTCTTACGCTGAACTTGCTTTGATAGTGTCTGGGTAGACAGGATTATGGGCGACAATATGTCTGATATAAATGATGTTATTAAACATGATTTGTATCAGCAAGCTTTATTTATACAAACCTTTGAGAGATTAGCGGTTTTCTTATGTTAATGAACATCGATTGTTTACGAACTAATACATATAAGGCGAAGTCCAAATTTTTTTGTAACGAACTCCTCAATCACCGAACTAAATTTGACTTACCGAGAAACCGAGAGCAAACAACTTCAGAATCGATTCCAAAATTAACACCGAAAATAGACGGAATTTCGAAATATCAACTGAAACTTAACTCTGGACTATTTTGTACCCTCAGAAAATGGTACAGGCGTATCAATCTTAATAAAGTGGGAATGGTAAAAAACTGGTGTTTGTAGAGCACGGACGGCGCTGTGTGGTTCTCGATTTATGCGTTTCGGAACGAAGGTTAATTAGTGAGTGTAAGATGGGTATTCACTGCGCTACTTACTTGCGATTTATGTGAGGAAACTGATATAGAGACTATAAAGTGGAATGTATTGTGTATGTAGCGAAAAAGGTAGATAGTAAAGTATAGTAGATATGTTACTGAATACATTTAAATTTGGAATTTCGCTTTTTCGTAGCATAAGCCAAGAAATGAACAAATGGGTCCCTTGATGTCGAGTGATCTGCATAGCCCGTAAGCATTTAAAATAACAAGAGTTATAGATGCACTATCGACCTCAGCGAAAACTCATTGAGTTTACGAACAAGGGGGGGATGTTTGGGCCTTAGTAAATTTAACTCACCTTATCAAATGCAAAACAGTAATTGTCAACTTCGGTTTTAAGACAGAAGCACTGGCCCGAATAACCTATTCACATTTTAATATGTCTTCATTTTATAATGGCAATGACATGTATCACATCATGGGACTGTATACACTTGGGGAGAGTTAGTGCAGCGTTCGCACCTCTGCCTGCCCCTTCACGAATAAAAGACGTGAGTGTTTAATGAATATTTTAACTGGCAGTGAGCAGCGAGCTTTACCCAACGTACAGAGGTTTTTGTTAGCGTTTTAACGAAATTTATCGTTTCTCTTTTTTGTATCACCGATTCGGTTCCTTCCCTCTGGCGTAGGTCAGTCCGTTGTTTCATTTCCATGATATTTTTTTTTCTGTATCAGATAAGCTTTTTACTGTCAACTTTCGTACATGTAAGTGATAGGGGAAATGTTTTCAAATTACGGTAATGAAGTTTATGGTAATGATAATTATTTATTTATTTACCACAACGTCCAGTGCGAATGCCGCTGTTTTGCGTTATTTTAACAAACATAATCTAGTTCAAAAAGCAACCAATAACATGCTTTAATTACTACTTACCTCTTTTTTTACTATTTGCACGTTGAAAAAAAAAGTTATAATTTTATTATAAGTATTTAGCGTAATGTTAATTACTATATACAACTAAATAAAATCAACCAATATTTGAATACAAAGTTAATAAGAACGCGTGGAAGCTAAATACATAATAAATAGTTAATAGAAATACATAATCCGCAAACCATGAAGAGATTAATTAGTGCTCAATAGAAACGAATGGGGACCACCATTGTTCACTGCCAGCCTCGTCAGGTATTCAGCATGAAGTTAAATAAGTAATCGGATATAAAGTATTTATTGTAATTGGAAATAGGGATTTATTTGGATCGGAACTAACAGCTTTTGGACTATTCCGAGTGTCAATACAGAGTTTCGTTTAAAGCGGGGTTATTATGGCTCGTGCGACTGCGATGTATTCATTAAACTTGTTTTATACCTACTTGTGTCGGTGCCAGGGTGAGAAATATTCTGATAGAATATTAAGTTATTATTTTTAATTATGATAAAGTCTCTTCTAGTTTTGAGTATTGGTCGCATTCAGCTACAGATACAGAAACAGTATTGTTGCTAGCTAGAACTTTAACTATAAAGAACATGGCAATATGTTGTGATTTATTGCATACTAGATTTAGTAATATCCGATTGGGTATGTCCTTCAAATCAGCAATACTCTTATACGTTAGAGTACTTGAAGGCAGAAATTAACAAATAATAAGCATCGCAAACGCCAAACTTCATACCTGAAAACTTTAAAAATCTACCAATTTTTCATCCCGCAAACTATGTCATTATAAAACCTTCTAACTTCAAATCCTGCTAAGTTTAAAACCACCCTAAATTCTTAATAGAAGATCAAAGATATCGACTATGACTCATTAAAGTTTATTATCACTCAAATCTATCAGAATTTTGGTGATTAAAATCGGCAGCCAGCAATCTCGGGAGTTGGGATAGGTAATAGCCCGGCTAGGTCCCCAGACGGTCGCCGATTCAAAGCAGGGGCTTAATTTAAAACGGTGTCGTGGTGTGTGATTGATTGCTTGTCCCAAATAATTTAGCGCTTCCAGGCCTTGCCTAACAATTTGCTAAGTTATTTATAACATTTTGACCGTTACTTTGTTGGACAAATATTTGATTTGAATTTTGTTGCGAAGATTGATACTTTAGCAAAACTATGAAGATTTTACTAAATATTCTTTTGTTTTCGATTAGTAGTTTGGTTGAAAGCAACTTCTGTCTTGACTAAAGCTGCTCCATCGATTGCAAGAATTACTCAGTCATTTAGGACAACACAACACTTTTTTTTTATAGTTTTTATTTATTTAATTATATAGAAATTATACGTAAAAGCAATGATTTTTAAAATACAGATACATCATTCCCTAACAAATTAAATGAAGAAAATATTCCGCGTGCACTTCGTATGTACATTCTTTGACATGTCGCGTGAAGCTCATAACGTCAATATATTTGACTTATAAAAACGTCCCAATTGGGACAAACAAGAATTTTCAGATTACGCGTGCTATGCTATATTTAACTCTTTATTATATTCAAAAATTGTTGAGTAAAAGCGAATGCTACCATGACCGCTATAAACAACGCTTCCACAGTACAACAAACCGATTCTAAATCCTGTTCGGATTACCGATCGTTGCATTCGGCATTTTTTAGTATTTAAATTCAAGTTATTTCTTATTTTTTTAGAGTAAACACTGATGTTGATTTATTAGTAAATAACCGACAAATATTTGAATTTGCATTCGTGGTTAAAACAAGAGCAAATACTATTCTAGGTTATGCATTTTCGTCTGTATTTTTGATATGGTTGATTAATGGAAGGCATTTTTTTAACTGCAGTAGTATAGGTAGTATACACCTGGACTCTGAAATACGTGAGACCTAGTGGCAATTGATAAATCACTATATTTCGTATGTGATAAAGTAAATTATAAATATATTTAATTTTTTACTAAACCTATGCACTGAAAGAACAAAATTCTAATAATAGTTCGAGCAGACATTACGAGGTCAAAACAAAATCCACAGCCAGAGCACTAATAAGGAAACAGGCAATCCATCAACCGGCGAGGTTTTTCAGCCTTCCCACCAAAAACAGCAGTTCAGTACCATCGGCTGTTCATCTATTTAGCGCCTGCCCGGTACACGCTGATTGATTTGATTTTCGTGTGCCCGTTTTTTTAGCTAAAAATGTGTGTTTATTGCCTGTTATTTTTGTCGTAGTTGAGTAATAGCAAAATAAATCTGGCTATTTGTAAATACATAAATATAATGCAGGAAAAAAAATGAATGCGGTTTTGCTGGTTGTCGCACTCGCAAATATTTGATATGCTATTGAAGCGATTTAATTTACGTTTAGACCCAACGCATTTTGATTTAGGTTTAGATATTTTTCAACTCTTTAGACAATAAAGTTTACTTTGTAAATCCTATGATTAATATGAGTATATCTTGCATCTGTTATAAATAAATTTCGTCACCCCAGGTCGGTCCAATCATGCGCCTGCATTTCAAAAGGTATGCAGAGTTACATCTTATATGTTATTTGAAACAAGCTCACTATGAACTGACCGCCCTGGATCGATCACAATCAGAATCTTACTGGTTTCACAGTCAATGCGATAAAGTCAATAACACAATAACCATGCATATAGTCTTTGTATTTTTAGGTTCAAAATCGCATTCCCCGACTCCTAAGTACTATGACAACAAAGAGAATATCACATATGAATACGGGGATCTTGAGAACAAAAGAAAGCTGCTTGTATGTCATCCTCCGTTTCCATGGCAACCGCAACAATTGGGGACCCAAATTAGAAATAAATTTCTTTCCTTGTGCACAAGAGGGTTGAATGTGAACCGTTTATTGAATACTGGGGTTTGGCGAAGTTTTGGTTTTTAATGATCTTTAAATCTTTTCTCTACATGAAATCTCAGATATTTTTATGTTAGCAATCGTTAGACGTAATAAATTCATGTCTTTTATTCTAGAGAGGGTCGAGAGAAGCGCAACGAATGCACTCACACTTCGCTGTACCTATAGTTATATTGGTTTCATGATGTGATGGGGTGCGTCAGATGCCATGTTGGCACAAATTCTGATTTCGGACAGCTTGGTAACCGAATCGATAGTTTCGAAAAATAAACTTACCGAACAAGAACCAGAAAGTTCGTAATACAGACATTCTGATATTAAATCAATGTCTTCAAATATAATGCATAGTAAGTATTTTCCCTTATTCACATATCCACTCTATTTAACACTAAAGCTTTATTAAGTAAAATCAAATCAAAATCGTTGCATAGTTAAGCTCAAATATTACCAAAATAAATATTTCCGTACGTTGATACCATTTATTTTTACAAGCAAATCGAATCATTCCATTACATCACCGTTTATATTTTTTTTACTAAAATCATCGTTAGTATTTGCTTTAAAAGATTCACTAAAATGAAGTCCCTATTTGTCTCAAACCATTATTCTTTTGACATTTTCCTAATATTCAATGTACAGACGGCAGCGTGATATTTATGTGTAGGCAAATTGGAAATATTTGAAGTTGTATGCGAGGTGTCACGTGTGAAATATGGTGTCGGTTAACGGATGACGAGCTCTCTTCGCTGACTTCGCGATTTTTTCAACCCGATAACTTTTTGTGAGTTTACTTACTTTACGGATTGAAATGTTTGGATAAACAATGGGGAGTGTTGGACTGGTCGGATTTGTTTTGGTATTTCATTTGAATTTTCAGATTAAATGGAGTACTTTTTGGTGTGTTTTGGCTTTAAATGTTTTGCGGTCTAGGTACATTTGGACAACTTATAGAAAATATTATTTATTTTTGCCTATACTCAATTTTAAAACCTACTTATTTAAAAATGTGCGTTTCCAACGTTTATTAGGAAAGTATAATCTGACTATAGCAATAACGCTCAATATGCAAAATTGAAAATAATTAACATTCATTTGCTTCACAGCATTTTTATTATTTGTAAAAATGCGGCACCAAATATCCAAAAAAGCGTATTTCTGATTTCTGTAAACTTGAAATCGGAATATTCTACATTTTATTTGCTATCCTGAATCAAAGAATCACATCCGACGCAAAAGCAAACAACGTATGGAAACAAATCAGTAGGGCGAGTGTATAGAGAATTTTGCAAACAACTGACTTTGTCCAACGGGCACGAACTAACGGCATCAAAGGGTCCCGATGAATGGGCCGGCCCGCCCCCGTTGACAACCCCCCTGTCACGGCGAATTTATTTTGTCAACCCCTCGTTTTCCCTAAACCTAATAAAGATCAGTGCTAGACGTTTTGAGGACTCGGAATCCATGTTCCCTTCAGACTGCTTAGAAAATCTTAATTTAATTTGGACGAAACAAAGGGCAGGACTATTTATGATTTGCTCGTAAATAAGGGCGCATTCGGTACTGTTTTCAATTTTGAGGTCCGTTGTGTGGTGTTAAACGTTCGGGAGAGGAAATATGTTCTAGAAGTTATATTGAGATAAGTCGCTGGCTGTCACAGAACTATATAAGTAGTAGCTAATTTTCATTTTCGTTTTTTCCTTATGATCTTTTTTTTCAAATATGATTATAATATTTTTGATTCCTCTTAATGGCGCTTTTGATTGCTTCGAATACAATAGAATCGTCTCATTAATCTACTTTTTCAAATAATCAACACACACCAAAAAGCGTACAAAATATGATGAATAGAATATAACAAACACGTCAATTTTCTTTACAGAAAAAATATTCAAATATAAAATCCAAAACAGAAAACTAGCCAGCCCATAAAACATTAACGTCACTTACTCGACCAAAACGTCAAAAGACCTCCATGAAAGAACCAAATACATCAACTAAAAGCAAATAATGAACATCTTTCGTCAACTGACTACGAAAAGACTCGTCGGAGCGTGCCTAACTTGTCGATATTGTATTATACCTACATAATAGTGAGTTTGACACTTGCTTGTTTGCATTCACATGTGCTCCATCATAAATCACTGCCATCCCTCAATCGAGTTTCAACTCTATTCCATCATCATCTGGATTTTAATTTGTTTGCTTGTGATAAGCTATTGCAACGTTAGTTTCTGGATTGTCCATCACGTTATGGATGACTGTAGTTCATACGTCTCTGGAAGTCAACAAAGCCATAATTATCAGGACGCCGATCCAGTATAGTTGCAATTTTTGTGTCGCGGCGCTTTGATGTTTCTTTTTGTACGTGTCAGGCGTGCTAGCCCGTATTCTGTTCAGCAATCAATTTATTAGGAGGGATTGAGACAATCACTTCTGTTGAGAATGGATGGAAAGGTTTTTGGTTTTCATCTATTCATGATTTATGCTATGCCGGTAGCAGAATTAGTACATCCTCTCTGTGTAGTTTTGGTTTGTTTGTGTTTATAGTTTATGAAAAATAGATTTAATGTTACACACATATTATAATTAGATAGAGTAAATGAAACTTAATCATGCAATTTATAAAACCTTGTTGTGATAAATTAGTTTTATTCGGAATGGGGAAGGTTTATCTATATAATAATAATAATCAGCCCTGTATTATAAACTGTCCCACTGTTGGGCACGGGCCTCCTCTACTACTGAGAGGGATTAGGCTAAGTCCACCACGCTGGCCTAGTGCGGATTGGTATACTTCACACACCCTCGAAATTCCTCACGAAGGTTTCCTCACGATGTTTTCCTTCACCGTTAAAGCAAGCGATAATTCACAAAGAAGTTTACCTATATACCCTTTGACAAACCCATTGATTGATAAACACAATAGCAAGACAAGTTCTGTTGCTTCTCATTTACTTTACTTTATTTTTCTGAGTATCAGTATTACAATCTTAGTCCACATACATGCTCTACTCAAAACAGAAGCTCAATATTAGCAATATTTATATCGAAATTCAGTAATTCTGCCTAAACAACCATAATTGCAAAGCACACACAAATTTAACATACCAGACCAACAAGCAACTGATGCGGGCGCGATTGCACCGATCAATCATCGCTATCAATACCTTTCAAACGTTATTTATATACAAAAGGGACATTTATTTGTACGGAGGGGTTCGTGAATGCGACCATACCGTCCACAAAGGGATGACAGCAGCGCTCTGTGGCGCTGTAAACGATATTTTGGGAGGCACGTGTTTTGGTGGCCCGGTTTGGGCAGGTTTAAAGTTGATGGTTTGCTGTTTAAGAGAATCGTTATAATTTACATGTTGAAATAGTATTTTCAAATATTTAAAAAAGAAACGTTCCATGAATATTATCATTACATAAATGTACTTGAGGTCAACATGTTTGATGTCCATTTCAATTTCAACATGTCCATCCATTTGTGAGTTTTAGTGCCACGCTGTAGACTATTTTTGCTGCAGATGGGGAAGCTCGACCAATAACTGACTATTATCAATGTCTCATATTAAATTAGGATGAAATAGTAATTTTCTCGTTTTCATACATTATGTTAAGTAGATTGCTCCTTTACCAATAAATAGTTTCCTATTCTCATTCTTATATCTGTATTTTAAACATTGATGATGTATTTATCAGGCTCCCTCGGTGGCGTCATTGTTATATTATACAACTGCAATACTGTACTTGGTTTGATACCGGGTCGAGCAAAGTAATATTGGGTTTTCTACTTAGTATTAGCCTGCCTAGATTTTGTGGCCGATATGATGATAGGCTTGCTCTATGACATCGTGGTACGGAACATACACGATTAAAACTGGGTGCATCAGTTGGGACTCTGCCTACACCTACGGAGATAAAAGGCATGGTTGTGTGTAGGTATATAATCTTGACAATAGTATAATGTTCCACGGTGAAGGTCACTTGATACCACATTAATTTATGATTTTGTTGGCACAAAAATCATCATACAAAGAAAACATCAAAATTTTAATCAAGTAAATTTGTTTTATTGTAAAATATTCTCTATTTGTTACTAATAAAATATTATTTGGAAGTACATTTAGAACATGAAAATAAAAGGTTATTGTAATAAACTTTACTGTTTTCTTCTAATGTGTAACTTTCTTCGAGAAGTTTAAATGCTTCTCATTTAGAAAGTATTAAACTGCAGGGCATTTCATTATGTTTGTAGTTTGGAAAAACTTTATTTATATTGTTCTTTTAGTTTATCAAAAGTTGGGCGAATTTTTGTTATAGGATCTTAATTATAAGTTTAATTATAAGTACTATCTAGTAGTAAAGTTATACAAATTTACCATTTAACGCGTAATGTTTAACTAAATGACGTAATGAATAGATTGATGGGAAGCGCTATGGTTGCCAATCAAAGCTTTGAGTTACAAAGTACGTTTGGCCTCAAAGTCCTTTAAACAGGAAAATGAGAGAGCAATTGCACTACATAGCAACATAAATGGGTATGTTAGTACATAATGGCAGAGTGTATGTATCGACATTTATCATAGACTTATTGCTGCCCGTATCTCACTACAATTCCTATCCTATATCAAGCATAAATAAACAACCACTTGGTTTTTAAGGTCTTGCATCTACCTGATTGATCCAAATCCAGGTAAATCGTACTGCAATGCTTGCCGACATAGATTTGGATCCAGAACCTCCTGTTTTACAACCTTTGGTTGCCATTAGACCTCTCAACGATTGCTCTGAATCACTTTCACATGACAAGATCGTTACCCAACGCGCCAATTCATTGCCATCGAATCCGAAGTCACCACGCACGCCAAACCAAAGCCAACTGACAAGCAACACGGATTATTGAATCAACCCCCCGCGCACGCTCGGCTCACAGTCACGTATCTCGCAAGGTGTACGTTAATATGTCGTACGTGTGTCGGATGCCTAATGCGCGTTCATAAAACGTGTACGGGACTTTATTCTTATTCTGATTGTATGGACGTGAGCGGTGACGCGACGGATTTTTGTTTGCTTTTTTATATCTTGGTTTGGTTTGTCTGCGCTCTTGATTGACAACATTTGACAAGCTTTACAGTTAAGGTTGCCTGTTAGCTTTGAAATGACTACCAGTAGCTTTAATCTCTAAATAGTAATAGTTGAGATAGTGAGTAATAGTTAAAAATAGTTGAGGTTGGGTGTTTTGGATCGATATCCATTTTTTAAATTGCAAAGAAACTAAGTTAAACCAAACTTGATCCCTATAATCTTTACATATAATTCTTTTGAAAAACCATGATTACGAGACAAGAATAGATTACACAATATCACGATCATCAAACCAAAAAGGTACAAGTCAGGAGTCGAACCCCCGAGATGGCTGATTCATCAGCACGCACGACACCGGTGACATTATTAATGAACTCATTAGACATGACGCATGTAATACACCCGCATGGCATTCGATTAATTTGAATTAATTACCAACGTCTGTCTAACTCGGCGTGTACCGATTCACGCGATGTCGCAGGTAATGCGAATCTCATATCCGCTGTTTAGTTATTTTGAGATATATACATACATAACATCACGCATTTTATCCACTTCACCCATCACCCACTTTTCGCCAAGTATGTTCCGTCCCATGATGTGATAGGGGGAGAGCCTATCGCCATATCGGGCACAAATTCCAGACTCCGGGCTGATACCGAGCAGAAAAACCCAAATATCACTTTGCCCGACCCGGGATTCGAACCCAGGACCTCAGAGCGCTATTGTACCGGACGTGCAATACAACTACGCCACCGAGGCAGACTATATTATTTTGAGATATATTGTTTCTAGAATTATTACTAGTTGAGGATAATGAGATTTAGGGACTGCAGTGAGTTTGGGAGTTTAATGTCCCAGAATAATCATTCCTTTGCTAAGCATTTTGTAATTGAAAGCTCTGCTTTTCTTATCGCATTTACAGTCTCATATTGCCTTGTAATTTCACTTTATAATTCCTTTACTAATAACAAGACAATCTTAGACTACTGTCGTGACGAAACATTTACAGAGCTGAACTTATCTTCACAGCATCCCCAAAACGAGACAATTTATTTACTATAAATAATATGATGATGATGATATAATAATATGATGTTTTAACCGACTTCAAAAAAGGAGGAGATTCTCAATTTGACTGAATTTTTTATGTTTATTACATCAGAACTTTTGACTGGGTGAACTGATGTTGATGATTATTTTCTAGTAACATCTGTATAAGCAGTAATGTTATACAAAATGGTAATGTTATTAGTACGATAGACTTCATTTTAAGACTGAAAAATGTGCTTTAAGGACCGTTCACACAACTTGTTAGTGTAATTTAGTTAGTTTTAGTAGTCCTTGTTTTTCATTAAATTAGTTTATGCTACCTCATATTGAACACACAAGGTCGCTTGTCCAAAAGTCTGAAGTTAAAGCATCATGTTATTCGTCTTGTGCGGCGGCCGGAAGCGGATGTCGGTGTTCTTTTATTACTGGTATGGTCGTTTTGGATACTCGCTCTGTCACGGCGCGTGACGGGACTCCAGGAATAACCGGGACTATAATCGTAATGGAAAGAAATGGGACGTCAATTTGATTCATTATGAACTAATGATTTATGTCAAAAGAGTTATGAGTGTTTTAGTAAGGATTATGGTTTACGGTATTTGTTTCATTTAAGTTATACATTGGTACATAGTTCGTAGAACTGATGGCCGTTAGGGCGAAAATGTTTTGGAGTGGCGACCACGAACCGGGAGAAGAAGTGTAGGCAGGCCCCGCACGAGATGGACCGACGACCTGGTGAGGGTCGCCGGAGTCCGATGGGTGAGAGCGGCCTAGAATCTGTCCCTATGGCGCTCTATGGGGGCGGCCTATGTCCAGCAGTGGACAATTCCCGGCTGAAATGAAATTATACATCCAAGAATTATTATACTTTATGCTTTGCTCTAATTATATTGATACAGTTGCTACAATGTCGTTTAAAATAGCATGAGACCTAGGCCTTGAATTATTACGTGTGGTGACTGGTGTAAAGTAAACCATTTCTTTAAGTACCAAATTAGTACACTTTCATACTAAAGTCGCAGGCATGATAATGATTTTCTTTCCTGGTGAATATTTAAAATCTTCATGGCATTCCAAAAAGTTCCAGTATCACTCCCGTAGACGCGATAAAACAAAGGGTTGCCCTTTAATAAAACTCCAGAAATAAATTTCAATATAACCATGATTTAATATTAAGAGAGTTTCTCAAACCTTAATCCGTGTAAACTCCATGTACCCAGAAATAAAGTTCAAAATTGAAAGCTTCTGTTCCGTCCTGAGTACACTTAAGTATAAAAACTTACAAATGAAAACATGAACAAGTAACGTAAATAGAAAATAAACTGTGTAACGAAATTTCTCTAAAATGGCGATCGTGATTTATTATTTCCGATAAATCGTGACGATAATTATAAACAAATTAGATTAGTGTTGTTTGCTATAAATGACCCATAGTTTTGTTTTAAGACTATATTATAGAGAATGGTTTAATCAAAGTTTATTTGATATAAAATTCCTTACAGATAAAACTCGGTATATGTGGTACACGCGGAGTATAGGCTGCTAGAATTAAGAAGCCGCGGATTCGATCTGCATCCTTATCCTCATCAGCCTACAACTGTCCACTGCTGAACATAAGCCTCTCCTAGAGCGCGCCACGTTGCTCGGTCCTCCGCTCTCCTCATCTTGCATCCAGAAAAAAATAAATCCTATTAATACATTGTTTGTTTTTGATCTAAATAGTAGTGAAGATACTTATAAATTCGTATGAATACAAGAAGATATCTGTTGATTCAGAGTTAGGTCTATGTAAGTGTCTATTAGGTATACCTACATCGTAACGTCGTATCGTAAACTCAAAACGAACGCATTTCGTTTGCGTTGCCAAAAGTTGTTGCCGCTTCGACTTTGCAAACGTTTTCAACTTTCTAATTAAGTTCAGAAACTCTTGAGTTAACATTTAGAGACGCTGATTAACTGCGAGTGGATACTGTTAGTCAAATTTTATTGTGTTGTACGCGCATAGTTTCCGCGGTTAATGTTTAACTGCGGTGAAAGAGGTGATCATTAGAGGTTTCGTTTCCCACACGTCTATACACATGACTTGTTTGGAATAATAATTACTGCCTCGGTGGCATAGTTGTAATCCGTACGTAGCACGAGTACGACTATTGCGCTGAGGTCTTGAGTTCAAATCCCGAGTTGAGTCAAAAATAATTGTGACTAGGTTTTTCCACTTTAAAAATTACTCATACGCAGTTCGGAGTCAGGAAGTTGGCGGTGTGATATCTCCGAGCCTTGGAAAGTCGTTGGTCCTGCGCCCTTACTCTGGTCATGTCGGATTGCTGTCTGCAGTGCACCTGTATACTGCGTAAAAACTTGTGCACTATAATATCTCCTGCATACCTGGCTCTCTGAGAACACCAACTGTCTATAACCCATGATGAAATGAATACAGAGAGGTAACGACGTATTAGTGACCTCATAATCTAGTGAATTGTGCTCCTATCCTGGTCCCCTCGTTTGGATGATTCAATTCTGAAAAAATATAGAAAAAAACCCTCAAAGTCTGGCCCAATACAGAAGTCAAATCCAAGGTCTCATGGGCCATAGCCGATACTACACACTGCCGCTATGAAAAGGACGTGTAAACTTTTTAAGAAACACGGTATCATAAGTAACTGCTTGATAAACCTGTGGCATTTATTATTAACGTATCTTTAAGACTTTTGAAAAATATGTGACAAAGACAATATGAAGCTCGATATTTTTAGCATCCCTTAAGATAAACTATCTACAATACAAATAAAACAAATATAACAACAAAAGTAAAAGGAAATCAACGTCAATTTGTTTACAAGTATGACATACACAAACACCAAAAGCAATATTTGCGTGGAACAAACGAAAATCATGTAAACAGCGTTACGGCGAATTATTCCGAAACATAAACTTGACCTTCTTGAACGGGGTCAGGGACGGGTCAGAAATAAATGAGCTAATTTAAAGAGTCGAGTCTCCGCTCGCTTGGGAAATCAGGCGGCTGGCTTCAGTCAGCATGTAGCACGCGACGGGAATTTATGGGGATCCGTCAGGGGATCGGGAGGGATCAGGCTACCAGTGAGCCTGGACGTGCTTGAGGTAGTGGACTGACGAGTTAAGTTGATTCGTCCTGACGCATGACTATTTGAGGGCACAGTCAGTGTCTTGTTTATGAAAATAAAAAAGTTTTTTGATTAAACGGAAACGATAGGATGGGTTTTAATTGTAAGAAACAGTGGAATAATTTATACATTTTTTATCTTAATTGGAGAGAAAAGTAATGTTAAAAATATGTTTGAGAACACATTAATTTCACGTAATTTGTATTCAATATGACGATAGCTTCTTTATCTATTACACAATGGGACTTAACTAATCTAAATAAACAACTCTTGGTTAGTGGAATCTTTGAACCCTTGAAGATTACAGTCTTCAACCGATAAATAAATTGTGACGTTACTACACTAAAATACTAAACCAATATCTAATTTTCAAAAATCAAGCCAAAACTAACGGTTAATCCGACGTACAGATAGATTCCTGCGCTCTCCACGTGGAGTGCTGGCAGCGTGTTTGCCGTACGAAGTCGGTCGGCCCTCGCGGGGCACGGCTCCAAGTGTTTGTGCCGAATTTGAAAATGTTACTCGAACGCAGCTATTGGGAAGTGTTTGCCATTTTTCTGAACGGTTCCTACGTACATTGCTTGTTTTTCGATTTTAAATTGACTGAAAACTGGTACACGGGTGCGTTATTGCATTTTGCTTGCAAGGCGTGTTGTTAATTTTTACGAAGTTACATTGTCGTGGTGACCTTGGTTTAAGTTTAGCGTTCTAATACGAATATTATATTTGTTTTATTTATAGCTGTAAAATGCTGTTGACTATCCGAATACAGCATAGTTATTTCTTACATTTATAAGATCAAAATCTATTCAGCCTGGATTACATTTCTGAGTGGATTAATATCAGGTGCTAGATCATAAAACTAAAAACGAAGATATTTCTGCAACATGTACAAAGCTATTTTAACACCCAGGACTTTATTTTTTCCTCATATTTATCTATATTAATATGTTCTGGTACATCAGAATTGACTTTTGGAAATACATTTAGAACTGATAGACCAGAACTACCAACTACACGGTTACATATGTAAATATCCTTTGGATGCGTTTAGTAAGTAACCACAAAGATAATAGAATTCTATTAACAATCCACTTTAAAACCATTAAAATCCATGAAAACAACTTCCAACTTGTTTCAAACAATAACAATAATAGTTTTCAACAATGGTTCTGTAAAGGTTTAAACGCAACGTTCAATTAGAGTTTGTTATTTTATTAAAATTGATGGATATTTATGGCTTTACTGGCCTAATTCTTAGAGAAGTCGTTAGAATCATATCGCAAAAATATAAAACATATAATTTTTTTTTCTATTGCGTTGTCTATTAAATGGTAGATTATCTTTTGTAAAATGATTTCCACCACACATAATATACAGCTACAATATCGCAGAAATCGTGGATTCACTAACGAGCATAAAAATTGCAAAGTGGGATCATGGAAGACAAGTGTTAGGGCCTCCAAAAATACCACTGACCTGAATGTCCTTTCCTGGGTTTCTTTATGTCAATGGTATCACATATCCGATTATAATAATTACTATATATATTGAAGCTATTAGAAGAGAGATGTTTTATAAACGCCTTTCGAATAATTAATTTACCTATAACAACCTATAACAATGAACATGTTAGTGAATGTTGACGACAGGTGGCATTATGGTTTAAAATGTTCACTAACGTAACCAGTCCACAAAGCCGGAGTGCCCATAACCTAATTCCGATCTTTCCAAACCCGTTCAGCTTTGTTTCATACACACTGAACCGTATAATCCCATAAAAGCGAAAACGTATGTGAAATATACATTTTTCCCCATGAAATGTGACGTCAATATGTTTTTAAATATTTATGACGAGGTGCTCGAAGCATCTTTCAGCAGGAGCCATATTGATTTACGTCTTTCGTGCTTTGATGCGTTGTTGAAATGTATTGTGTATTGTGAAAATTTATGATGTTTTTGATGTCGGTCCGGGACTACATTTTGTGATTAACTATACTGAATTTTAGGTTGTGAAGCCTGCGGAGTCTTTTTATATTGATCAGTTTTCTAAAGAACTGAGCAGATCAAAGATTTCGTTCAAAAATAATTCATTATATTTTTTTTTCGTTGGTATGGCTATACCAAAAAGCAGGACAAAGGCTGAAGGTAGCAAATAGATGCAGACCACTCAGAACCGGATGATCAGCGCTTACTGAGGAGGCCTATGTTCAGCAGCGGCCCGCGACAGGCTGCTTGATTCCTATGGATATATGAATCGATCAGTCATGTACTAATTTGTTACATATAGCATCGGTTAAAATTATCTAAATCCAAAACTCTGTAATTTCCTATAGCACAAAGCATATTAATCATACAGATTTCGAAACACAGCCTGTCGAACCATCGTAAAAAACAATTATACGCTGACAAGTTTAGTGCATTTTCAATTCGCATGTCTGTGATGTTGAAAAAATACCAAGCTAATTCCTAGCGGGAACGCATAGTCGTCCTTGAGAAGCCTCGGCGTCCCTGGAGAGCCGGCTGAAGAGAGCCTTCCGCGCCGCGAAGCCTCCCACTCGCTTTCACGTTTCTTATCCTTAAAGAAAATTTTATTGCATTTAAAACTGAAATTTCAGTGCGGAGTTAATTTTTGGTTTGTGCTTTTTTGCCTTGGCGTTTGGGGAAGTTTTGAATGCTTGAGTTACCGGATTTATGTTGACCTACTATCGTGATTCTAAAAATATAAAACGCTAGTGCGGTTGCAAGATTTTATAAATTTAACAGAACAATATGTATGGTGAGGCCAGTACTAAAAAAACTTTGATTGATGAAAAATATTCATGATTGTTAACAAATGTGTTCATTGTACTACGAGTAAACAGAAAAAAGAAACAAGAAATAGCAAAATTACTTTAAATTTATAACAGTCAAACTACAACAAAGATACAGAACATTAAATAATAACGAACACGCATTAAGAAAGGGGTAACGCACCCCATTCTAAACAAAACCAATAAATCTGAAAATAATTTACATCACCACATCGTATATCAGAAAGTTTAAAATTTCAACCAAACAACTAACAAAATGTACTCGCTTGTAAGGCTGCAGTCATAATCTTGCTTTACATTATGCCTGATTGCCAGAGAGGTGGTCAGATATCTAAGAAGTTGTATAATTAATTGGTAGATTCGTGCTATAGAAGGTTATAATAATAATAATATCAGCCCTGTATTATATACTTGCCCACTGCTGAGCACGGGCGGCACTGCCTCCTCTCTACTACTGAGAGAGATTAAGCCTTAGTCCACCACGCTGGCCTAGTGCGGATTGGTAGACTTCACACACCTTCGAAATTCCTATAGAGAACTTCTCGGATGTGCAGGTTTCCTCACGATGTTTTCCTTCACCGTTAAAGCGAACGATAAATTCACAAAGAATACACATGATTTTTGAAGTCAGAGGTCTGTGCCCTTGGGATTTGAACCTGCGGACATTCGTCTTGGCAGACCGTTCCACACCCAACTAGGCTATCGCCGCTTTTATAGAAGGTTATCTACAGCATAAATAGGAAGGGTCGATCGAACTAGTACTGCTGGGGTAATTTAGCAGCTTTTTCGTTATTAATAAGCTGTCTAGAGGACCAAACTTTCAGACAAAATTGTTTAGATACGTGTTCTTAATTCTTAGCATGATTATTATCACATACATATTTCAAGAGAGCAAATAGTTGTAGATCTCTAGCATAAAGATACTAGAACCTGTCTAAACTGATGTTACTGCTTTGTCTAATTCTAACCCTAAGCAGCAACATATGAGTACTATCGTGTTCTATTTTATATGACCTTAGAATCTATGATTAATTGTGTCGCTGACGGATGCAGTTGCATTACTTTGTAATTTAAAATTTTGTAAAACATTGTTAATTTCCATGAACTGTAATAATTAAGTGAACATCACAGCCAATTCGTCCGACAGTAAAAAACGAAGAGAGCTAAGCTAGAAAAACTTTAGTTAACATCATGAACCTACCCTTATACAGAAACCAGTGAAGTTAGCCCAAAGCGGAAACGTTAGGGTGTATTAAACTTTTGATTTATGTTACTTTATTGTTTTCGCGATGGTCGACCGCAACAGAAGGTGACACTTATTTTTTGGAGGGCAAGTCGCGGATTTCTTTTATGGATATTTATGTGTTTAAAGTTTACTTACTAATATTATAAATGAAAAAGTTTGTGCAATTGTTTGGATGATAAGAGTAAACGCAGATCTCGAATGTTTGGCACACAAGTTGCCCAAGTCTTGGACTAATGTGAAGGGCAATTTTTGTACGGGATACATAGTTGGATTTTGATATCAGGTAATATCTTAGACAGAGACGAAGCTCTGAGCAAAATTTAGTTATTATTATTTGAAATAGCGTCCGCATATCATTAAAACTAACCTCGCAACACGTACCTTATCCACCGAATTCATATCTCAACTCTTATAAAAATCTCCACACTACTAAAACTTCTTACATTAAACTTAATAAATGAACTTCCATACTCTTCAAAGTAGCAATATTAAGTAGCAGGGAAGTTGGCCCACCGATGGGAGCACGTAAGCAGATAATAAAAATCTCCGACGCACGCCCGCCGAGTTACCAGCGACATCTGCCCGACAAAGAGTTTAAATATGTGGTATTAAAAAGAAATCCAGGCCGGGTAAGGAAGTGCCGAGTCTTAGTCCGTAGGGATGGGTGTGTGGTGATGTCGATGTATTGTAATATATGTGGCCTTAAGGTCAGGAAGCCCTATACCGCCAACGGGTGTGTATTTGTCTTTGTGCAGTTATGAGGATTTTAATCGAAGGACAGTTTTGATAGGACTATAGGTAAAAAAGCCAAAGATGCTCTTTTTAAGATATATACTCCGCAGAGTTGATACGGCCCATTAAATTTTAGATTTTATATCACCAATACGATAACTAAACTGAGGATTTTCTTGATTTTACAAGAACCGTTTCCCTTATGGTTTAAAATTATCGTGCAGTAAATGATTCGAGAATAATTGTTAAAGATACCGGTTCGTCATTTGGCCAAAAAGTCACTTGAGTCAGATAACAAAAAAGAAGAGTCTGTTGCTAAAGTTAGTATTTAATAATAACTAAATTGGAAACAAGACGCATGTAACTATTCATTGTCAAACCTCCCCTCCCCCGTCCTTTACTCTGATTTGTAAAGTTTAATTTTATTACCCCCTGTTGCATGATATTTTATCAACAGTAACTTTCCAGCCATTTTATGTTCAAATAATTCCATCACAAGGTAACAACTAACGTAATTACATATACGTACAAAAGTTTGGCTTACACGAGCTCTCTATAAATTTATTTTGTTTAAATTTACTTTTTACCTGACTCGACAGTATGAGAGCGGCTGAAATTTATAATAAGCTTAGTTTTTTTTTTGTTTTTTTTTGAGGTCATGCCCTTATGTCTGAAAACAGATGCATATAACGCACTTTTGCAGATTTATTTACTGCTCCATATTATAATAGGCTAGTTTTAATTCATAGACATCATTTAAAAAAAAAATGAATTTGTAAATGTATCGCCATTCCTGATTGGATTCTAAATATTTTCGGCGGAAAACAATTATGACAAAATTTGAATACATCTTAATTTATAAATCAAAGCATTAAAAACTTTCCAGACAACGAAATAGAGGCGTGTTTGTTTAGACATGTATTGCGTTTTTGTTAAATATCTTGTAAACATTCTTGTTTGATCTCGTCTTTCTAAATCCATGAATGTCAAACTAATTTAGATATTTTACGAGTCTAAATACATTCCCAAATCTATTTTTATTGAATATGTTTTCTTAGAATTCGTTATATTATGTTAAATGTTTTATTTAATTTCTGATAAGTTCTATAATTTCGATAAAATTCCAGAATATATTTAAGATAAACTTTATTATTTGTCATCAATTATACCACACGCTAGGCTATGCTCGCTCGCACGAAAATATTTTCTTGTAATAATAAATATATTTCATTCTACGCGATACAATTTAAACTAACAGACTAGACAAACTAGACTGTATTCAACTAGCGGAGTGTTTTTTTTTTCATAACAATTGTCAATATTATCACCCAATATTTAACCTCATAACAATACATGAAGACATCAACATCCAAAACGTCAATTCATCGACAATAATCCATCGATAACGCGACATCACTACACCACGAAGACGGTAAAGAGGGACGGATATAATGTAGTGCTTTCAAACATTGAAGCGAAGTTTGCCTACAGAGTAACAGACAAATGACAACCGGCCCGAGGCGGGGAGCCGGGATATTAGAAGGCTTTAAGATGGGAAAAATAGCAACTTTTACTTCTACGTACATTACCGGTGGTTGAAGATGACGAGCGGAGCGGATTTGAATTTTACGGCTTTGTTATTTTGTTCTAAAATCGAAATGGAACTTTGGGTGCGCAGAGTAGATTGTTTTTTTTTTGTTTTTATTAATCGGTTTAGTTTTATATTGCAGCTGTAACAGGATTTTTTTGCTGGTCGTAGGATATATATTATATCCGCTCGGTTGGCGACCATCGTAGACAAGGTTTACCCGCTATACTGGCCCACGTAAGTATGTCGCGTTCCGGGATCAACTTGTGTATATCAGGTTCAAACAGGCCGGCATAATTGTGTCGACTGTCGAGGGGTAATCATCTCTCGTCAGTCGACATCCCATTGGACCCCACTACTTACCATCAGGTGCAGGGGCGACATTTTCCCTAACTTATATAAAAAAATGAATTTAGAATGAAAAGCGACTTTATAGATAAATAAGAAATTTATATTAAGCGACTTAAAGTATTCTTCTTTACTTGCTATAAATTAAGATTAAGGCGATACCTCAAGGTCCATTTTCATACATTTTGTTTCGGCTTTAATCTGGGTAACTAAACTAAATTTAATATGACGAAATTTTAAAGGCAGAAATATCCATGATTATTAATTATTTTTACATTTTTCTTTCAACTGCGAGAACTAATCACTAACTAGACGTGAATTTAAATTCTTTACTTGCCAATACTTGTTTAGTTACCCAGATTAAAGCCGAAACAAAATGTATGAAAATGGACCTTGAGGTATCGCCTTAATGTCAAATACAAAGAATTATATAAGCAAATTAATAGACGTATAAAAACGAATTCAATATCAACAGTAGATTTTAGTCCATAAACCTGTTTGCATAATGAAGTGCTGATTAACTCAAAAGCTCGTTATTCAGCTCATAACAATCACAAAGCAATGAAATGATTCACACATTTTCCCTCTTATACGTATAAAAGTAATAAATTTCTTAATCATATGTTATAAAAATAAGAACTAAAGGAGACCAAACTAGAAACAAAACATACTATAAATGTTTGAGCAAAGAGCTTCATCTTCAAAACCCCATTCGCAGAATGCAAATGTTTAGGATGCAATTGAAACGTATAAATCTCTCGTTGCTGAGACCAGCCGGCGCGCATAAGATGTTAGTGATGTACCGCTCGGCGCGCCGTGAGAAAGAATCGTCGACGACATTTGTTTCGCCGCGTTTCGGATCCGGTTTCGCTGTAAACTTCTTGAAAAATGCAATGTTTCTTATGTGAACAAAAAGTACGCAAACTCCCACTTCGCGGGGGATATTCGCGATACCACGCGCGTATTAAAGTCTTAGTTTGAATTCGAATGTTTTTACAGAAAAGTGGTTCCACTGTACCTGGTGGTAAGTATAATGGTTCAGATAGAAATAATTGACGAGAAATGAGTTTCCCTAAGCAGTAGACTGGTCGTTGGTCTCTTATAGATGAGAGTCCGCCTGTGTAGTTACCACCGCAATGTCTATTTCTGCCGTCAAGCAACAGTGTGTAGTCACTGTTGTGTTCCGCTTTGAAAGACATTGTAGCCAGTATAATTACTCGATATAATAAAACTAAACACATCATGTCTTAGGTTGCGAGCGCAGTGGAATACCAATCAATAATTTGCGATTCAAGATGGCGGATGGTGTTTCTACTGATTATAGGTGATCATAGCGCATACCATCAGGCGCACGGCAAGTTCGTCGTCATTCAAAGCAAAAATGACACAATTATGCCAGTTTAAAGCGGCGATAGCCTAGTTGGGTGTGGAACGGACTGCCGAGACAATGTCCGCAGGTTCAAATCCCAAGGGCACACACCTCTGAATTTCTAAAAAATCATGTGTGTATTCTTTGTGAATTTATCGTTCGCTTTAACGGTGAAGGAAAACATCGTGAGGAAACCTGCACATCTGAGAAGTTCTCTATAGGAATTTCGAAGGTGTGTGAAGTCTACCAATCCGCACTAGGCCAGCGTGGTGGACTAAGGCCTAATCCCTCTCAGTAGTAGAGGAGGCCCGTGCTCAGCAGTGGGCAAGTATATAATACAGGGCTGATATTATTATTATTATAATCAAAAGGATGTTGGTAATGAAATTTTCGAGACACTTTCGTTGTTTTGGATTGTTACAAAAGTCTAAGGGTTCAGATGTTATTGTGATTATAACACTAGATATTATTAGCGAGAACACTTACATAATATTCCGTTCCCAGAATTATATCTAGCATTATAGCATTCTGGAATATTGTGGCTTACCTATTGCTGATTAATTCTTAGAATCGGATAAGTAGTTTTATAGTTCACGTATATCCAAAGTTTACTTATTTATAATTTTAACGTACGTACCTTAATCCAAAGTACTTCTCTGTAGAAGCACATTTGAAACCTTATTAACGGAGTAATCTAGAGGATGAATTTTGGAAAAAAACATTTTAATATTATAAATGAAGTCCAGCTTGCGGCTTCGTTTAAGTGAGGAACCTTTATCGAGATAGAAGTCCCACTCTATACTCTTATAAGATGTTATATATTTGTTAATACAAGGACATAATCTATCGATAAGCCAAATTTCATTGCAATCCATAATAATTTCTTATCATTAATTAAAATCCATTTAGCGGTTGCTACGTTTAGTCTAACATACATTGAAACATGTTCACAATGTATCGTACTTATATTATTAGTCAAATAAGAAATAAGATGCAAATGATTTTGAAAATGTTTGGTTTGTTGTTTGAAGTAAACGCAAAAACTACTGAATAGATTTAAATGGAATTAGGCACACGGATAGCACCTAGGATAACACTTTAAAGGCTCCTTTTCATTCCACTATTTTGCTTCTGTGGGAAATGTTGGAATTATTCAATCAGATTTTTTAAATAGATGGGGAATTAATCGGTTGCTACAGCGATTTAAAGATTTTTCTAGCAAGAAAAGATTGTTAAAAAATTCTAGAGATAATCTAAGTTTCTTAATAAATAATGAAACTAGCAACTTTATAGACTAATAATAAGCTATGGAGCTTACTTATGACAACCAGACCATCCATGAACAGTAGTAACTCCATACTTTACTTAATGGGGGAGATCCTCAGTCTTTCACAGAGGATAGCTCATCTAAACTGGATAATTGAAGCGGTACAAAGTGCTGAAGCAGCAAGGTCAATATTATAAAGCATACTGCATAAACGTGGAAGACAACGCGTGCAAACACTAGCTCACAACGTGTTGACTAGATAAAGAACCTGTAGCAGCTTGTTACACCGAATTTAGCCAGGAAGTTCTGTGTTTATGTGGACTTTTAGTGCTAGTATATGGGTTAACAATCGGGATATCTCAGCTTCGATTACTAGATCGGGTATATCGTATTTTCTTACAAAATTAATCGATACTGGATCCCTACAAAATTTTATAAAATCCAAAAATTCTTTGACATTTAGAAACATAATAATACGAATAGTTATATTATTTTAATTCTTATTGACATCATACAGAACATAAAAAGGGTGCTTGTAAACACTAGTTGGCCAAACTTTATTTTAAGTAACATTTAGTAATCTATATGTTGGAGACAGATAGATGCCACCTCGTTAGAAGTTAGTTTAAATAAGTGACAATAGATGGCACCACATTTAAATTAATTATAACCCAAAAGTCAAGCGAGAAGCTTGAGTAAGTTCGCCGCTGGACTAGCCAAACTAGTTTGACAATTGAAAAGTCACCTGAGGCCCATATAAGGCCTAGATCTCAAGAGTAATAATCACTTATCAATTTTAGAGCGCAAGAGCAAACATTGGATTGGCTTGTCTCGTGACAAACTCACTACGTTATCCATTCTAAGTTATGGATAGCAATGTGCTGCCACCAACAGATCTCCGACACATACAATAAAGAATTGCCTAGTTACACGCCGGTGTGAGCGAAAGCCTAGAGCAGGCTCCTAAATAGTGTTCTTAGTGGAGTGGCCCGCAGTAATGACAAACGGTATAAAGAAAATGTGCCGCTTTCATCGCGGCCTTCGTGTTATGACCGAACACTTTCCCTGCGCTGTCATTTAAATTCGTCAATCACATATTTGCCGTCAACATATATATTTTTATAGGAAAAACGATGATTTTGCTAACATAAGAAATCATGATGTCTTTATGTTCTTTTTTCTGAAGATCATTTGCCTTCTGTCTGGATAATAGGAGTCTGTGACAGAGGACATACTGTTATAATGTTATGCTTTTATACAATGGGCAGTCTTAGTTGTTCAAATGTGTCTATTTTATAAAAGTAATGTTTGCTCCAAAGATATATTTTAACCTCGACACTTATCCAGGTTCCTTACTGTTCCCCAGTATTTTGTACGTAAAAATTCATTGGACTCAAAACGTTTTTGGGTAATACCTCGTATAATGTTATAAGGCATGTCATTACCATCCAGAAAATATCATAGAGCCTCCACATTCCTCGACACAAGTGATTAAGAGATAAGAGACAATAAAACGAGCGAAACTCTCCGCGGAAGCCGTACAAACGTTTGGCACAGGTAATGACTACGTACGATTCCACTGCGACATGCGTGCAGCACGTGTTTTGATGGAAGCGGCTTGATCTATAACAATAATACCAGCCCTGCAGTGACGAAGGATCCATATAACTCGATTCCTGCCGACTTGCTTTTCGTGGTTATGTAAAAATGTAATTTTCATTAGATCGATCTGCGGTCCGTATTAATGCATGCGTACCTATGTATATGTTGTGTCAGGTTACCTTTTGGAAAATTTCGCCCTTGACCACTGCAGCCCTGTATTATATACTGCCCGCTACTGAGCACGGGCCTCCTCTACTATTGTTAGGTTAGTTAGGTCTTAGTCCACTATCATAGCCTAGTGTGACCTAGCAGACTTCACAGACCTTTGAAATTCTTATGGAGAATTCTCATGTATAGAGTTTTCCTCATATTTCCCTTCACTGTTTAAGCAAACGATAATTTATAAACAATTCTTCAACATTCGAAGAGTCATATTTTGTGCCTTGAGTTTTGAACCTATGGACCTACGTCTAAGTAGCGTCTTTCATTCCCAACTTGGCTATTGTGCCCATTCATTCACAAATCTATAATTATAGAGAAGATTATAAAGATTTTTTGAAATCCTAAAAACAGGTATATACGTTTCGCTTTGAAGATGCGACTGATAAATTAACACAAACGATGAGTAGTCAGATCGTTACACTTTCGTTGAATAGTTTACGGTTGGAGAAGGAATTTTTTGGTCTTCGGTCAATCTCACTGACCTTACAAAAACAACAGCAAACTATTTCTTTATGTTTGTTTTCTGGGAGACAAAATTACCCCAAGTCAGCCCATTCATACTGCGGACAATATGTTTTACATCTTAACTACCACTAATAAAGTTAGCACTTATCATTAGGCAGACGACGTGCTCGTCTCTTACTTTTCAACTGTTAAAAATAAAACTCATATAAATAAAACAAATTCAGGTAATGTCGTAATTAAAAATGAAATTCAATGTTTTACAATTCGGCATACACTTTGCATCAGCATCTAGACGGAATCCGTAATGAAAAGAGCTGCGAAATTAAAACTAAATGTAAAGCTCATCCAGCAACTCTACCAAGTATAGATAGAGACGAAATAAAAGTGTCGTCGGAGGCGTCTGGCTCCGGCTTACCGTTGAAAGGCTTCGGCGAGACGACTAATTGTCGACTCTACTATTGTAGTATTTGGATGAATACGTGTCTGTCCGTGCGCGGTGCGTGGAAGAGCCTCGTGACTCTACATGACGTCACAAGTGTGTGTTTTTATATTTTGGCATATTAATTAGGTACTGATACTTGTGAAATGATAAGCTTTTGGTTTTGAATATTGTGTGTTTTAATCTCAATTCTGATATGGTTAACATAATATACCAATAGGAGATAGAGTGTCGTTGAACTTATCAATCTTCTTATATACTTTTTAAATCATTACATTCTGTTCGAGCCTCCAAGTCTTTCATTTACTAAAAGTCGGACAGTACACTTTCAGGGAATAAATATTGTATGTAATATATTATTCTGTGTAAAAAACTTGGAACCTTTCAAAGTATTTCATGATAATATTATTATCTTAAATTAATGACTTATTAAAAAAATATACACCTTTGTGTTCTTATTGTATTAATCGTACTATCTAGTTTTAATTCGCATCCTTAAATCCAAATTTTATTACTGTGTTTATACTTCCAAGAGGTGAGAACTTGGTGACTTGATACACACGCCTTGCCCAAATCTTACACCATTCTCTTAAATACGATACGATGTATCTACTCGATTAGTAACATTTTACCATATGATAAGCTAATAAAAAATAGTAATAAAGAAAGAAAAAATTTGCTGAAAAATCTTAATAGCTTCAACAACTTGAACTATGAAACAAGCAGTCGTACATGAATCTCCGTCCTGAGGGCCCAAACTCGGCGACACATGTGCACGCGACAATCTATCATACCAATCACGCCCCGGGGAGCGAGTTCCTGCACTGTCTCATACGTTTCTTAATTGACTAATTGCTTTATTATTTTATCTTCGTTGTTCTTGCAAATGTACGTTTGTTTTTTCAGTTGTTTTTCTTGAAACTGCGTTGGAATGTTTTGTAGATGCGTAAGTGTACACAAAGTGTTAAAATTCGTGTGTCGCGGGATCAGCCTGTACATATCCGGTTGCAACAGGCCGGCAAAATTGTGTCGACTGTTGAGGGGTAATCATCTCTCGACAGTGGACATTCTATTGGACCCCACTTACCATCAGGTGTAGTGAGGTTTCTGTGTTGTGCATGCATAAAAAAGTGTAGTGATTTGAAATAAGGGTGCTTTTGTATTCGGTCGGTTTATACAATTATGAAGCGAATACTATTTACTCGAAAGTTATAAAACGGCTCTTCATATTAATTCTCACCCTGAACAAACCTCACATTAGTTAGAAAAATCTTTAAACCGTAATTTAACATTATTTCCAAACTACAGCTTTTCAAGACAATGCTAGCAATCTTCAGCATTTCTCATTTAATACCAAAACTCTAAAGCCCAGTAAATTTATTAAAGAAATACGTCAAAAACATAAGTGCCAAGCTCAGTAACTTGTTTAAATAATTATAAAAAATATTAACACCGGAATAAAGCACAGATTCCAATATCTTTCCCCGTGCAATACCGATATATATTTGCTGAGGACTCGTCGGGCGCACTGTACCAATATTACCTCTGTTCTTAAACGGTATTCCGCTACGGCTTTCAACTGATTAACGTTAACCGTACTGGCGGATTCATTTCAATTACATCGTTTTAAAATTGTGCTTTAGGCATGTTTTATAAAGGGGTGTGCTAAAGTGGTGGAAAAAACGGCGATAGCCTAGTTGGTTGTGGAACGGACTGCCGAGACGAATGTCCGCAGGTTCAAATCCTAAAGGCACACACCTCTGACTCTTCTAAAAAAATATGTGTGTATTCTTTGTGAATTATCGCTTGCTTTAACGGTGAAGGAAAACATCGTGAGGAAACCTGCATACCTGAGAAATTCTCTGTAGGAATTTTCGAGGGTGTGTGAAGTCTACCAATCCGCACTAGGCGAGCGTGGTGGACTAAGGTCTTATCCCTCTCAGTAGAAGAGGAGGACCGTGCCCAATAGTGGGACAGTATATACTACAGGGCTGATATTATTATTTATTATTATTATGCTAATGTGGTTGGGCATTTGGAGAGGATGATAGGAGACTGGCAAAAAGGATTTATAAGGCGAATGTGGATGGAAGAGCCGGTAGGGATCGACCGCACCGAAGCTTCGAATGTCAGATATCTGACATTCGTTGTAAAGGCCAGGTCAAAAGTACCCTGAACCGGCGGGAATGCATGAAAAGATTGATGAAGGTGGAAGCAAGAGAAGTATGCCAGAATCGTGCAAAGTTGCATTCCATAGTCTCTGACTACCCCTTTAGGATAAAAGCGTCAAACTATGTATGTATAAAGGGGGCAAGGCCCATCCTTATACTGTACGTGTATTGCATTAAAGATTACATTAAAATAAAAGTACTTAGTTTTGAAAAATGTTTGTTGTAGTCTACACGTATTATTTATACTATGATCACATAAAGGAAATTTTTTAATAGGTAGACATAATATACTTAGCATATTACCAATAATTTGAAAATGCTATAAAAAAATCAGCCTAACATTTTCAAGCCGAGGGGAAAAAAACTCCAGCATTAAAGAATTATAATGTCTCATTCAGTATTTCATAATCTTATTACTTAAAGGCCGCCTGATGGTTGGCTCGCTTATATTACGCAAGGTGTGGTGCAAGTTGCAGCGATTGGAGGACAAGAACTGATAGGTCAGCAGATGCTAATCGTGCTAAACTCATATTGGTGAAATTTGATAAGCTAGTTAGTAATATGTATTCTTTGTATATATAAAATGTAGAATAACAGGCTAAAGTGGTAATTATGATCGGTATAATATAATATGATTTATTCTTACAGTAGTTAAAAGTATCCGCGGTCATTTTTTATACAGTGGAATAACCAGAGAGCAATCCGATTACCTGATGGTAAGCGTTATATAACTACCCATAAATCAATATTTGATAGCAATTGCACCTAAATTTAAAATAACGTGCACTCTAAGACAATTGATTTTAAGTCGCTTATTGCCCATTAAAATAAGTACGTACAATGTCCTTCTTCGAAAAAAAAACCGAGCGTGCAAATGCTGCTATGTAATAGAAATAGATGTTGCAATAGCATACGAGAAATGTACTATCCTTTACGTGATGCCTTTAGCTCTAATTGAAACACGACTGTCATCAGAGCAGTTTATTTGCAGTTAATAATAAATAATCTTATAAACCGCTATCCGCTATCAAAGCGACGGCGTCTCAATAAGTTGGTTGTGTTAATAATTAATTTTTGTTGGGTCCGCCTGACTGAGTACAAGTTAAATTAGATCTTCGAGTTCTTAAGATTTGAAAGTTGCCCGTTTATTGGGCGATGTCTTGTTACTGAATTTACAACTTCTCCATCGAGATGTGGTAACTTACGCTTTTAAGTAACTATATTAGTGATGTCATTACACCGAGTTGAAAATTGTGGCCAAGTTATGGTTTCAAGGAAGTTTGTTTTATGTTTCTAGTCTTTTAAAGAAGGTAACATTGTTAAGCCTGTTGGTTCTGGTGAAGTCTTAATAAACGTTTAGAGATTGATTTATCCTTATATTTTTAACATCTCATGAAACCCAAAACCAGAGTTTTAACTAGCATAGATAATTGATGGGTGAAAGATAAGCACGTCTGTACAAAACCTACACTGGAACATTTGGACATAGCATCTCAATTTGTTGTATAAAAAATCAAACTCAGATCTTTTGAACTCAACTACGACATACGTCAGACACGACACACTCCAGCTAGGTGGAGTGACGATCAGCGAAAGGTCGCTGGTAAGAACTGGATGCGACAGGCCGAAGACAGGGTAAAATGGCACATATTGGAGGAGGTCTATGTCCAGCTGTGGACAAAGATATAGGTGATGATGACGACATACTTCTAACTCGTTATCACTGCCTCTTACGCTCCAATCCTAAGATAGAGGCATATGATAATACAATGAATGCCATCCCACACATCAATAAATAAGATATCCCCCTACTTAAGCCCATTTGTATGCTAGATTTATGCCTATAAATCGATTAATGTTACGCATCCCTCATCCCCTAGGGGGAGGTTTATGGGGCACATTCTTTCCATAGCAATTTATTTTGATAGCAGCTAGAAATACGATTATATTTTATTTGATAAACGAATTGTTGGCAATACTTTACGGGTTATGTGAATGCGTTTGCATAAAAATTTAACTGTTATTGTTCTGTTTGTTACTTTTAAATATCTGACCTTAATGCTTCCTAATACGTGGTATCCTTCAATGATTAGCCTTTTACGAAGTTAAATTATTAAAGTTATTTGATTGTATGTCTCTCGTATGTGAATAACCGGTTGGGTAATTAAGGACCTTGATTACTAATGGTATTTTATATCCGCCCAGATAGCGAACACCATACATAAGATGTCAAAACCTACTATTGTGGCCCACGCAAGTGTGTCGCGTTCCGAGATCAGCTTGTGTATCCGATTCCTACAGACCGGCATAATTATGTTGACTGTCAAGGGGTAATCATCCATCGTCAGTCGACATTCTATGACACCAATCTACTTACCATCAAGGACAGTGTGGTCACTTTGCCGTGCCAGTGCAAAAAAGAACTAAAGAAATATTCATTTTTGTCACCAAACAGCATTATACAAGATTATTGTCTCATCATTATCGGTTTAAAAAATTACGAAATCAATGAGCACTATGGCATTTAAAATTTTTGAAAAGTCCAAACTGCCGCTCATATTAATATCTTTATTGAAGGCATCTCACTCTTTCGTCAGTAACCTTTTGCGAAAAATATTAACTAAAGTCAATATAGTTTATTTAAAGAAGCTGCTATTTTAATCCAAATTCATACTTAAGTCTTCATGAAACTATACGCAATGGGAAATTACAAGTGCTTGCCAAATCGTTTTAATACAACAGTAGTTATACTGGAATCAAAACACTTCTGAATAATAGCTCTTGCATTTTCACACGAGGACCAATAGCCACATTAACTAGGCTACGGAAACATCGATAAATCGATTAAAATGTATGATACGCGCACTGCGCTAGCCGTGAATGTCGCGGCATCATTATTGCAAAGCCAAACTTAGTCTGGATTTATCGGAACGACATAAACATACCTGCGAACGAGTTTCGACCGTACACCGACTGTATTGGGTTTAAATTACGAAAACATATACATTCGATAAGCCGTTTCACTAGTGCAGGGAAATGTAGTCAATAAAGGCGGCTTAGAGGCATCGATAACTTTGCGTTTTGTTATATTTACGAGCCCCACTTGGCGCTGAAACACCTGTAACTTTTGTTTGTAGGACAGGTTACGTCAATCCTTGAAGTTACTTCGAATCGGTCACGTCTCGGCTTTAACTGCCTAACTTATCAGGGTTAATGGGATCTGTACATATTTCTAGGCTATAACGTGTCTATATCGGACTTTGGGAACGATTGACCTAAAATAATTATTGTAAACAATAAAATGTTTAGTATCAGGAGTCTGGAAATGTGCCCGGTTAATGGCGATAGGGTCGCCTATTATATGGGAAAACATGGCTGGCAAAATCTTGTTTCTCTTTACTGGTGGTAGGATATATCCGTCCGGATATCGACCACCGTATGTAAGGTATTAAAACACATCATAGTGGCCCACGTAAGTGTGTCGCGTTCCGGGGTCAGTCTGTGTATACCCGGTTTCAACAGACCGGCATAATTGTGTCGACTGTCAAGGGATAATCATTTCTCGTCAGTCGACATTCTATTGGACCCCACTCCACTTACCATCAGGTGCAGTGGGGTCCCTTTGCTGTGTCAGTATTAAAATAATCTAGGTGTTATACGATCTCTGTATTTTGTACTGCCTACTGTTGAGCCTTCTCTACTATTGAGAAAGTTAGGTTAGACCATCGATCAAAATCTAGTTGTGAAACATCTCTATCTATTCTTAGAAATGGAAAATCCGTGATGGTTTGTATTGTATGTAAACATATATAATTTTAATTAAATTTCTGTATTTTTAGTCAGTGTAATTAATAGTGAAATAAATATGGTAAAGTACGGTAAATAATTTATTTGCTATTCTAAATAAATCCATTACAATACTCCTAGCAAACAAATCTACACTTTGTCTTCCTGTTTTTAAATTTAAATTCTTTTGTCCCCAGGTGAGTGATGTTTTGGTGAAAGCGGGACAGCTGATGTTTTGCCGCTGATCGTATTATGCATTATACACAAGGTAAGTGCAGTTAAGTTTATAGGTAGGGAGAAATGTTGAATATCGAAGTAACATATACTATGTATTGAATGATTAGACATGCGTACATACATAATATCATGCCTCTGTCCCATAGCGGTAGATAGAGACTATGGATTGCCACTTTGTTCGATTCTAGCACACTTCTTTCGTTACCTATGGTGTGACACTTTTTTATATGACAATTAGCTTTTGCTCTCGGCTTCTCCTGCGTGAATTATTTGATTTGGGGTAAAAATTCCGCTGTATATTTTCCTGTGATAAAAAGTAGCCGATGTTTTATCACTCCAAATGTCAAAACTCATTAAACTGCCATTCCAACTGCTGCGACTGACTAATTTTTAAGATGGAAAAACCCAGTCACAATTTTTTTGCCCCGACCCGGGATTCGAACCCAGGATCTCAGCGCGGTAATCGTAATTGTACCGTGTACAATTACAACTGCGCCACCGAGGCAATCGATTCAGTCAGTCAGTCTTTACATAACTTAGGTGTTACTATTTGATGTCTGAGTCTATGATAAGACATAGTATTCGTATTAACGGTTCATTTGAGGACAAGTAAAATCGGGGTATTATGATAAAAATTCTAAATTATATTTCACAGTTTTTCTTTCATCAACTAGGATTCTACGACTGTTATATTACAATATTTAACCTCGTTTCTTATAACAAAATTCCGGATTTCATAAAAATGAAACATATTGAAGCGTTCTTTTGCCTTTTATTGTACAAATATCTTGAGATAGCAAAATGTATAAATCTATTTACATCCTGCGAAAGACTCTTGACATACGTATTTGTTTACTATAATTCATAACGCATAAACCATTTATAAAAATGAAAACACCCTTTTCCATTTTTCAACTGTACACATAAAATTTCCATCACAGCCGCGGGGGGAACGGCATAAATAAAATTTCTGATAATTGATCGTTAAACTAAGCAAAACATGGGCCATCGCCCCAAGCCATGGTTCTCACTTCGAACACGCTCCGGCGGCCCAGCGCCGACCAGACGAGAGCGTTTCGGATGATTTCACATAATTCAGGGGCGATATTGTCACAATTAGAGGGTGTTTTAGGACTCCTATCCATAGGCTGGGATGAGCTAACTTTATCTCTTGGGATTTGAAAGGAAATCTTGATATTATAGGTTAGAATTCAAAGAGCTTGGTGTACTTAATCCACATTGAACGACCCTAATAACTTTTTTCGATCTTTCATAAAAATATACCAATAAATACAATTTTCTTTTCATGCTTACCAATGAATTTCGATTGCTTCATACTCAGAATTGGATTAAAGATTGAAATTAGGATCGTTTATTGAAGACGGGTGTATGTCGCTATCTACCAAGATTAAAAATGCCAAAGCAACACAAAAATCTAACCTTGATCATGACAACGAAAACTATGTCTGAAAGTTCATAAATGTAGCGCTTCTGACGATGCACCGCCGCACTAACAGTATGAATGGAAACTGCAAACTGGATATTTAAGGGGTACGTCTGGCCAGGTAGGGGGCTGCAATCAGCCGACGATCACGTCTAAACAACCCCCGTAGGGAGGGTAAGTGTACGAACGCGTACCCTTTTGTTCCTGTCCGTCTAGTTTGAGAATTTCAATTGATTAATGCGTTGCGTACGATTGATTGGCAATAATTAGACGGATAATTTCGGTGTGAATGCGGTTTGTGGTCGGCGGGTTGTTGACGGTTCGTGATTGTGACCCTCAGTTTAATGTATTAGAAGCTTACGAATGAATACGAACAAATGAGAACTATGTGGTGAGTGTGTACTATCGTGTATTTAGTAAATCAGTTTACTGAGTGATTAAGCTATTTTTCGTTTCAAACGTGATGTTTATCAAGAGGCAATCGACCTGCCCGTCATTGAACTAAACAGATAAAATGAAATTATCATTGCTGAACTAACAACATAGATGAAAACATCTAAAAACAAACTCGCAACTTCTGTGTAGTCCTCAGCCCTTTGCACTTCCAGCTACGTTTTTACTAGATTAGAAAATACCGTTTTTATTCTTAAAGGATTTTTATGATCCTTGCCATTTGGTCATACACAGATCAAATAGTATATAACAGTAGCGAACATAAAATTTTCCGAATGGGAACCCAACACAACATACAGGTACTAATATGCATAAATGCAATCTGCAAATCTTTCAAATGATAATTAGATTTGACATGAAGCACAAAAATTAACTGCTCTAAACAATTAAAAATTAATTGTATTTTTTTTCTTCCTTAAACTGACTTTAAAAAGAGCAACACCAGTGTTTCTGCCCGTTCATTGATGAGAACTGCTTTCCGAACTGGCGATAGAGTTAATATTGACGGAATCTAAATAATGTGTAACATTTTACAGGTTCGAATAAATTATTTCATTTAGTTTCCGACAGGCATCGGTTTATAGGGAACTTTCGCCACTGCTATATAATATTTTGTTCACCAACTACGGTTCTGCCACCCAGAACTGTAGAGCTTTAATCAGCCCTCTACAGTCCTCTAAAACAACACAGTTCACAAATTTCTATATACACGTAGATACACAGCAGGTGAACACGAGAGACCTCCAGACCACTTCAGACGGCTGGAGGGGCTCGGAGGGTGTAAAAAGTACCTCAACAGGTTCAAGGTTAGAGTTTAATAATCGTCTCGTACGTCACGGATTAATTATGAACAAATTAATTAGCGTATTTGTTACTCGTCGTGTGTTAATCGACGTTTGAATGGTAATTCGTGTAGAATTTTTATGTTCTGTGCGTGGGTTTAATAGCTTAAGGTCAGCGGAGTCTAGTTTTGGCTATAAAATAACGTTTAAAGTTGTGTGAATTGTGTTTCTTTAGAAGTGCTTTCGTAGTTTTTGATTTTTACACGCAAGATTAGATTAGGAAATCCCACACAATCTAATAAATATTGTTGTCACTTTATTTCTTAAGTAACAGAGTATTTTAGGTGAAAAAAGATTTGGATTCGGTTCTCAAGCTTGTTAGATTAAAATATTATTGTTGACATTGGAAAAAACCCATAAGATCTTCGGATTAGGAATATTATATTACTGATATCGTGATAGATTTGCATGTTATCACAAAAACAAGCTCAGCAAACTCTGGATTCATTATATACACCCTGCATCTCTTTCGGAATATAAATACGTGTTATTTGTATAAATATATTAAAAATCAACAAACAAACCGACTACCTCTTTATATTACTGAAAAGTTCATTAACTGTAAAAGTATGAGTAATAACTGACCAGGAATATAAAAAACCTCGCTATGCTGTGGTAAAATATGGAACTAAACTCTTGTACGAAAACGTTAACTTTCAGACGAAAAAGCAAACGTGCTACCCCTAAAGCATGCTTTTTATTTTCCTCGTCAAACTATAAAAGAATAAAAGAGGCAACTACGCGAACACCATAATTTAGGCAAAAGCAACAGTTATTTTGACTGTTACTGTAAGGCTCTAAATCATTAATGTAACCAGTAATCGCGGCTTAACGAGTGTTGCGAGTGTGTTGCATGCTGCATTTTTACGATGTATCATGCAAGCGGATCGTAGGCCGCCGCACTGTATGCACATGCATTATTGAGTGCCACTGAGTGACGAGACGCGGCCTGAGGGAGCGTTTGCTGAGGACAGTGAGGTTGATTATAGTTGTGGGTTTAGTAGCTGTCCCTTCACTGGCACTCATGATATTATGGGTGAGGATCGAAGAAAATTTATATAACGAAAAGGGTAAAGAAAAAATAATATAATAAAATGTCCCCTTTTCGGGTAGTTCCTTCCATAAAATATAAAATTACACTTATTGTATAAAACAAAAAAAAAACAATATTACATCTTAATGTTTTGTACAAGTAATTTTACCTATCATTTCACATAGGCTGTCAACAGCTATACACTAGAAGACGTAAATCTGAAATTAAAATGATCCATACTATCCAAAATAGGGTACATTAATGGCCGGTAACTAAGTTACTCCGTTATAATAGTTCCATGGGTATATAGATAATAAGATGAGAATAACAGAAAATAAAAGGTATTAGGTTTTAAGTTGTTGCTCTTGTATGCCAAAGCCGGCCTAGGAATATCACATTGTCTATTTCTACCCCCAATCAGCACTGTATATTGTGTTAATTACCATTGTATCATCTTTGGTTCAGTATTTAACGTACATAATTTCTAACCATTATTAGACACATTCTCTAATATTTAACAAGGTGTCCACCACAGTTTTTTCTATTGCTAAGTTCTGTCTCACATTGAATTTGTGTATAGTAGACGTGGCCCTCACAATCCCCGATTTGATTGTCCACTAACCAAGAGTCCAAAAAACATCACCTCTTCACCAGTAACTATGGGAAATAAGGTTAAAGACAAAAACTGAATAAATTATATTTAAATTTTATATTTTTGTTAATCACTTGAAAGGCTTACGTGACTGTAACCTGCAACCATAAACTGCATAAATGACATAGGTAAATATTAAACACGAAGGTTTCTAATAAGATAAATACAAAATAATATAGATTAATTATTTGTACTTTAATATTGAAATTCCAGCAGTAACAATAAGCCAGTGGATGTAAACGAGCCTGCAGCACAAGTACTCCTCGCCCCACAGCAAGCCAGACGCTTTCGCGAGGCGTACCTACCCGCCACATTTACACTTATCTGCAAATCTGAAAGGATTCAGTTTTCAGCTGAACGTCATGTCTGTACAAAGGAACAGTTTTCTTTTGTAAATGAGTTAGGATTATGGATTTAGTTTTGGGATTCGGGTAGGTTTGAATAGTGTCTATCACGAAACGAATAAGAGTTTTAAACCCAGTAAAATTAAATTTTCCTTCTATCTAAGGTTAAGCTGTTGTCTTCCATTTTTATTTCTAATCGCTTGTACACCCTTCTTAGATCCCTATTAATTTCCTTTGACACCTAATGTTTCAAAGATGAGTGCACAGTACACTGCTTCAATAATGCACTAGTCATCTGCATTTACTATCATGCAAGTGATAATTTCTTTACTAAGTTTTGTGAGATAATGTAATATAAAAAAAAGTTAACATTTGAAAGTCGTCCCAAATCCCATATTAATCAGATATTCGATACCCTCAGGTATTAGTTAGTCTTCGTCGAGTGTAAACATAGACGCTTCTAACTTTGGCAATATTATTCCCATCTCCGAATTGACTTTGCTCAAAGCCTACAGATTTAGATCAGCAGGTTAAACGCATGGCTTCCTCGTGATTAATTAATATTATGTTACTAGACTATTGAAATTATTACGTTTTGGTACATTTTAGAAAATACAACATGTGGGTATACAACTGATGCGACTACGGTTGCTGCTTAAAAAGAAGAGCCCAATTCGCTTAACGCTTTAAAGTGGAAAGGATAGAGATTAAGGAGCCGTAGACTAAGTAGCTGCCTTTCTAGAATAGTTAACGCTAATTAAAATTGTAGGTATTATATTGTAGGATATTTGAGTTTTCCGATATGTTACGTATCAAATGAAATACAGCAAAAAGCAGGTTTTGTGCGAGACATTGGTACCACCGGACGATTCATGCGAAGGACACAATATATCTACACTCAGTACTTAAAGAAGTCATCATAAAACAGCATTTCGCTGACAAAGCCGCGGCGAAATACTCGTACATAAAATCAAGTACACAAAGCATGTACCAGTCATATTTGTTGGCCGGCCAAGTCGCCCTGTACAGTACTGGCAAGGCGCCTATCTGATCGCGGAGGCCCCGGCGGCCTATTGTCAGAACATGATAACCCACTTTTAGCCGGAAAATGTTTTGTGCTCATGACGTATGTACTGATAACGGTTATGTGTGCCTCAGTTGGCAACGGGATTAGAGTATATTTTTGTGTAATTGGGGGAATATTTTCGTTTGGTTAATGTAGTTTGGGATTGTAGTGTAAAGGTCAGCTCGAAAATAGACCAATCTTATTTTACTCGTGGGTGAAGGGATGAGGTAGATTTATGACTGGTTTTTATGATTAACTCGTGGCATAATTAGTAGAAGTATAATGTGAAAAAAGTGCTCCTCAATTACAATTAATACGTCCAATAAAACCTTTTAAAAACCACTCAATTTAAATGTTCGTCCAATAAATTAAAAACTAAGCCCGCAAACACGTAGTAAGTTATTAAAAGCTTCGCTAAATTTCCAAGTTATGCTGTTAGTCGCCGTGATAGCCGGCCTGCACCGTTACACGGCAAGTAGCCGCATTTTATTGATTATGAGCGGTCCACACCCGAGGCGAACTGATAAAAACTTACCCGCCACCAGTAATTTGAAAGAGTATTTCAAAGATAAGGCCCATTCGGTTCACTTGTCTACAATGATAAAACTTGCCCTATTATTTCTCTGCCTATCTGGTTAGCTCGCGGCTACCCGGTAGCACTGGCATCGATAGAGTATGAATTATGTATTTCCTTGGCAAAAATTTGTTTCATATCTAATTCTTGGAAAGTTGCTCCTTGTGAGTTACGCTGGTTTGTTTTGTGCTTATGTGTTTTAGTAATATTGCTGTTTATCAGATTCAATGTGGATGCAGACAAGTTTATTTATTATTGTTTCGATATTCACCTCAGTTCTTGAACATAAATCATGTTTCTTCCGTGTTTTTACTAACATTAATAATAGCCCAAATATATTAGGTTGGCTGTGAGACATTATTAATGTATTATATTGATGAATACATTTAACATCAAGGTTTATGCTGACTACAAAACATTGCAAGGGAGCGGCCGAATGCATATTTGACAAATCTTGATAAAGGATCATCTAGTTTACATCCAGTAGATACTCATAATTCTGGTTACCGATACACTGGTTAACATTATAATATCAAGACTATAGTTTCGTGGGACTCATTCTGATAAACTTTGAAATACATAAAGCGACGCTTTTGTACTAAAAGAAGTATGCTATAGCGGAGCTAGTTAAGTGGAATCTCGGTGAATGAATGAATGAATCTTATCCATGATATGATAGGAATAAATCTGCATCATCATCAGCCATATAAAGTCCACTCCTGAAAATAGGCATGGTCTAAAGTATTCCAAACGGACCTATCTACCATCATATCTGATACAAAATAACTCTCAGGCAATTTTAGTTCTTTTTTAATTGCTGCATGAATTATAACTGCTTGATATGGGAAACCAAACCTAAGGTTTACACCCCAACTCCCAATGGGGCGAATAAAAAAAAACTAATACCACAATTAATCTTCCCCACAGAAATGTGTACGTAAATTTAATTATTGGTTATAACCCAGTGTTAACTAGTAATACAGTCATTAGACACTTAAATGTAACATCGCGTGACGGTACAGTCAAAGTGTCCACGCACAGCGAGTTAGCGCTAATGTATAATGATAGCTTTGACGCAGATTTGAGTCCGTGTGAGAAATTAGACATGTTGGGGATTCAAAATCTGATTCCGTTGGGATCAATTGCTTTTTACAAGATAAGCTGATACTGCTATTTTACAGACTTAAACCACATATACTTCCAGAGATAATAGATGTGGGCAGTGGTGGTGGAGGTAAAATCGATCTCTAGAAAGGAAGAATGGTAATATGGAAGAGGAACTTTATAATCTCACCAAGTACACGAAACGCAACGGTGATTATCTACTTCAAGCGCTAGTTAGACACTGCTAGCAACCTGGTAAGATTGATATTGTGTTATTAAATATCGAAGAGTATATCTCAACTCTATCAACAACTATTTCTCTCTACATTTCTCCCTGACAACTATCGTAATACATAATTAATTTAACGATATATGACTTACTCCAATTTTTAATAAACGTTCCGAATATCTTTTCTCTTCCGAATCTATCTCAACAATTGACCAATTAGAACAGTCTTTATTTTGATCGGTTTATTCTCAGAATCGGATAGATGATTGAGATTGGGATCATTTATTGAAAACGGCTGTAAAATATAGAAGAATACACGTAAATGAAAGCCAAAAGTACTAATTTGCGTTAGTAAAGGCAACGTGCAATATGTAACTAACCGTGTGCGGAACAAGGGCGCGACTTGACAAAGTTGTCTACCAGGGCCGCCGGCGAGTCGGCTGTTGACTGCGCCACTGTCACTTACAGTACCGTCAGCATGTTCATTATCATTAAAACAATTAAATTTATTATAATACCTTTGTGTTTTGGCTATTTTTCTATTGAAAGGATTTAGGCTTTAGTCTGTCACGCTGGCTTGGTGCAGATTGGCAGACTTCACATACCTTCTAGGATGTAAAATTAAATGCGTATAATATGGGGTATAGTTAATAACGCAGCATTGTTTTTTTTTTCACTATTATAAGGGCTAAAGTTTTTGTAGTGGATTACGGTTCTCTCACGTTCACTTTATTTGGGTGGAGACATTATAAGAATGTAATAAAAATAAAACCTACTGTATCATCTGATGATTTAACTTATACGTGTTAGCAATATTTTGCGCATTAGAACATTTTTATTTCAAACAAATCTCCAAATACGAATGTCTATTGATAATTCTGAAATTATATTTTTTCTTAACTGTATCATCTTACTTCTCAGCCATCGATCCATTTATTGGTTTGATAAGCTACGGTAATTACTTCCATTAATCAATCAATCAGCATATCACTGTGAACTATATCATCACTTACCATCGCCTAAGAGCATCCCAACCTCCGTCAAAAGGCAGTTAATATCTGAAATATTCAAACACCGCTGCTAACTGTACTGAGAATGTAACAACTGCGTGCCGGATGCGCCACGCGTCTGTCCGGTCCGTCCGAAACTTATTAATTGCTCGGGCGCCGGACACAACCGGACACAGCCGGACACTCGCGGCCCGGACGCGCTCACTTTTCTGCTGACGGCACACGTCTCAGGCAAGATCTGAATTTATATAAATAGTGTTTTAAATAAACTAGAATTTGAATGAGAATTTATTTGGATTCTAATAGATCTGAGTTGACAGGTATTGAAAGTGTTTATTTATTCCTTGTGTCTCTAATAACCCCTTCTCGCAGAAAGTGATTTGTTTTTTTGCTTCGCACATAACTTATTGAATTTATTTAGTGATCTCTGAATCTATTTAAAATCACACTAGACATTATAATAAAACCCGGTATTTTATAAAGCAGTTAGAAAATAAAATATGTTAAAAATATTATTATAGATAATTGAGTCGCTTATTTATTACCGGTCAAAATAAAACTCATATCTCTCGAAAGATATGAGTCAAAACAGTGACACGATGTCATTTTTATAAATAAACATAATAGAGTCATACGTACCGCTGGATAATAATCGGAACGGAAATAAAAAATAAACCTCCCACAACTTTTCATAACAAACTGGATTATTTATCAAGTCAAACGCTGAAATAACTTCTACATACATAAACATGGCAATCATAATTAGATCCGCCATCTTGGATGCGTCGCCCGGCGTGCGCGGGCGCATCGTTCAAAATGTCCCTTTTTATTTTCGAGTTCGTTCACACATGGGTAATGATAATTAAAAAGTAAGTACTCTAAACGAAACATGGTACAATATTTCTAACAGATTACCCAATTCCGAAGTTATATAAAATATATAGTTCTTATTTAGCTTACTCTGAATTAAATATTTTTTTCTAAAAAGCAATTGTTATTTTCTTTACTTGGTTAAGAATTGTTGATCATATTGTTACTATGTTGATAACCACTTTGAATAAATTTGAAAAAAAATGCAAAAATCTAAATAACGCTATTTTTCGGATCTCATCGCGGTATCCTGCTTAAATAAAAAAAAAAAATACATATTATTTTTCACTTTAGTATACTAAAACATAAATATATACTTAAATCCCGTAGCATGTGAACGAACCGTAGAATGGAAGACATATATCATGATGCATCCATGTGGATGTTCAATTTTTAACCGCGACGTTTCTCGTGTTCTTAATTAATGCGACTGTGTGTTCTAAAGAAATTTCAGCCGCCGACCAACCGTGAAATATGTACGGTTTTGTTTTATGAAATTCTTTTTTTTTTCAGACTCTTTTAGGGTTTTGATTTACGTGTCGTGTGGTTTGAACGGGTGTGAAGTTATTGTTAATACTGTTTTTTTTTTCTTGTCTGTCTGTTTAATGACTCAGGCAATTATCAAGAAATACAACTTAATTTTGTAGGTTATAATTGACCCAAACTAAATGCTACAATATGAAGATAAATTCTGATGCTATTACCCCAGAATAAACAGACAGAGAAGCAGCTAATACTTTCACAATTATCCATCTCAAAATGCAGCAGTCTTGAGCAATACTATGTTGGTCACAAATTCAAGATAGATTTAAATAAAATTGCCCCACCTAAAAGTTGACCCTATAATCTTCACTAGCTGGTTGGTTTTTTTTAATAATTTTTACAAGCCAGTCCATTTTACCGGCCAGGGTTACAACCATCTTCTTGCTTCAAAACATGCTAAAAAAATACTAAAAATAATGTTTACAACCGATACCATAGTACCAGCCTAGGAATTACAATTATCTCTTTGCTTCAAAACATCTAATACCTTGCCTACGTGGTTAAAGTCACGTATATAATTACTCTATTGAGAACAAATCGCCACTTACCCTTGTCTAAATATGTAAACACATAGCAGAACCCGCAATGTCGAGGTCGAATCGCGGTCACGATGCGTCACAACCACGATTGTTTCAAAGTGACGGTATTCTTTAATAAATAATGATTCATCCATCTATTGTAAGGAAGTGAGGATTTTAAAATAATTGGCATCATACTTAGGTGTAGGTAACAAAGTACTTTATCCTCAAAGGATAGCCAACGGTTCAAAGTTTTGTCCCGTATTGTAATGACTAATCTTTCTTGTAGAGTAGAAAATAATAATTCTAGCAATGTGTGTTGATCAAGGATATCTAAGGCAGGCTATCACAATTCTAACGACTGAGATGCAAATCTTGTTATGTTATATCGATTTTACTGAATTTACCACAATCTTACAATCATTCATCAGCTCCATATATTTGGGGAATGTTCAATACCGGATAATTAACACTGGTAAATATCGAATAAGTGATGAAAGTAGACAAATTGGTGCATAAAAAACAAAGAAAATATTTACTAATTCAGATAACTATCCTCTACAAAATTTGGTTTTAGTTCTTACGAAGTAGTACACGAAATTTCAATGCTAGCTAAGCAGTATTGTACTACGTTAAGCAAAAATAAACAGATAGATCCAACTCAACAACATTGTCTCCAAATAAAGGCGTCCCGGTCCAGATCACCAGGTCCGATCAATCTTGTATCCCGGTGAATAAATAAGGCACGAGGTCCGTCAGCCCAGGCCGGAGTCTTCCAATAAATACGTTATGATCTCGTTACGGGATAGCGCGTGCAACATTAATGTAAGGTGGAGGTCGATGCTGTGGGACAGGTTGGGATAAAAACTTTTTTTGAGGACTTTTTTCGCAGTTTTTTTTTAATTTCAATATATCAGTGGCGAAAGGTCAATATTTTCAAAAGGGAACCCGATGCTATAATAATAATATTAGCCCTGTATTATATACTTGCTCACTACTAAGCACGGGGCTCCTCTACTACTGAGAGGGATTAGGCCTTAGTCCACCACGCTGGCCTAGTGCGGATTGGTAGACTTCACACACCTTCGAAATTCCTATAGAGAACTTCTCGGATGTGCAGGTTTCCTCACGATGTTTTCCTTCATCGTTAAAGCGAACAATAAATTCACAAAGAATACACACATGATTTATTAGAAAATGCGTCACAACAACACACATCTATGTGTGCCCTTGGGATTTGAACCTGCGGACATTCGTCTCGGCAGTCCGTTCCACAACCAACTAGGCTATCGCCGCTTACCCGATGCTATATGTTGGTGCAAATATGCATTGAAGCGGTCTGAAAATCGTTCTAATGATAAATTAGATTCCACGTAAATTCTATATAAAGAGAAGCCGCTAGGAATCGAGTTATATGGGCCCTTCGCCACTGCAATATATCTACCTATAGTAACTGAAATGCCAGATGAATAGAAAAAAATAGTTTTCATTTACGAGTTCTGTGAAAAAGAGCTGTGACGACTTTCGGTTCTGTGAAACGCAGTGCTGAATATTTGCGAATGGCACAAACATTTGACTATCCGTTTACACTATACGAGCTATGGAAGGGAATACATCGTTGTAAAATTATTTGTGAAATAGTAACAATATCGGAATATAATCTTATACTGAAATTTAAGAAACAATAAGGATTAATAGAAAAAATTATATCCTATTAAGTGAAAACCACCTATCCTGAAGAAAAATACTGATATGCTAAACAATCAAAATCCAAAAATCTTCAAATATAAACTCCATAATAATACCTTATTCCCTATACAAAATAACACTACAATATTTCCCAAACCATTTCCAAATGTTATCCGGCACAGCCGCCACTCAATGTTGACGCAAAGAGTGCAAATATTTAGATAAAAATATTTTTTGCGGTTTTAAAGCCTGGTGTCCGGTGTCGGGCGCTTCTCCCCGCGCCCGAGGCGACACGATTGGGTCGCGCAATACCGACAGTTATTTGTGTTTCTTCATTTATTTATGCATATCAACGTTTTAAAATATTATGAACGGGCTTCTCACGCGATTTCATCTGGGAGTATGTTGGCATTTTGAAGGACTTTTATAGATATTTGTGGAACGATATTTATAATATTGGAAATTTTTATACAAATTCAAATAAATAAAGGTAAATTTAGCAGTATATGGCTGAATGGTATGACCATTGGTGCTGCTATAGTTGCGTATGTAATGCAGGATTTTGTGGGATTTTTCCTTCTTTCTTTATGTCACGAACTATTTTGATTGATTGTGATTATGTCAACATTCTGTCAAATAACAGTTGTTATTAAGTCTACATGAAATTCTAGTATTTTTTATTTGCTTTGATGAATTATTAAACAACTATTTTATAAAACAAACGTAGTGACTTCAACTTAAAACCTTTGATATACCAGGAACTTTCTCCAAATCACCCGGTACTTCACCTTACTAAGCAAGTTATCAGCAACACCAAACATTAACAACAAACAACATGTAGGGTCAACAAAAATCAATTACACAACAGTGCGACAACAAAGCGTTCGTGCGACAGCCGCTTACCATTCAGCCAACGTGCAGACAAGTGAACCAAAGCGCCACACGCGACACGAATCGGCAACTAACGCGTGCGTCAGATTTGCGTACTCCTAGCAAGTTCAAGGCTTTGCAAATGACATTTATGGCAAAAAATATATTTTGTAGTTCTAGAGTTAGACTTCAAGACACTGTGAGCTCATTCTGCGTAGATCGGACCGACAAAAGCTAAAAAATCTAAAAAGTTGTATAATTGTAAAATGTAGGTAGATATTGTATCTTAGACTTTGCGGATGAACAACACCTCAGTCCCCCCCGTGACCATGAAGGCTGCAAAGTCTTCGAAACGTCGGGAGAAAACTAAAATAATTAAAACCGCGATAAAGTCCGAATAATAGTTTAATTTCAATGTCTAACATTCGCGTAAACATAAGAAATCATTATATTTTGTAGTGGTGGTGTAATGACCCACTTCTCTAATTTCAACAGGCACAGAGGCATTTGCTGAGCGGAAAATTGGTTTAATGAAAATAGTACAAATGTTTTGTAGTCTATTTTAATTATATATTTTTTTTATGAAATGCGTACTTAGGTTAGTTAATGTTTGGTTTTAAAAATATTATAATGAATTGCGATGCATCGGTACGCGTTTCAATATCTATGTTTGGTGTTCTAGGGCGTCAAATATCCTTAACATCCTTTGCTTAATTATTTATGATTTCTATAAGTATTAAATCGTAGCCAAGTTATAAGGAGCAAGTTGTAGATCTCAGACTCAAACTCTGTGTATAAAATGATCACTGTGACCCATATCTGCGTGGAACTTGCACTTGCTAATGTTTAAACTGTTCTCGGCGTGCACCGTTAGTGTGTTCCAATCATTATTAATTACTGAAGCCTTTAACGCAGCCGATATCTTCGGCCCGATTCAAGTACCGTCAGCATGTTAGGTAGATATTGTTTGTATTAAATGTTGGAAATGTTAAAGTAATTCCAGCCCTGTATTATATACTGTCAATTGCTGAGTACCAGTCTTCTCTACTATTGAGAGGGTTTAGGCCATGATTCAGCATGTTAGCCTAAGCTGGCGGACTTCACAAGTCGAAATTCGTATGAATAATTCTCATGTATTTAGGTTTCCTGACAATGTTGTCCTTTACCGTTAAAGCAGACGATAAATGATAAATAACACTCACGTAACATGGAAAAGTCAGAGATGTGTGCCCTGGGTTTTAAACTGACGGATATTAGTCTCGGCAGTCCTTTCCATTCCCAACTAGGCATTTGAAATATTTGAGTATTTTTGTCGCTGAATATATTTGATAGATAGATCAGAACGTGGAACAACGCACAGGCATCTTTTACCCCAGATGCACAATTAAAATTCTATACCAGAAAAAATCTGTCGCAAGACCAAAACCTACCATTATTATCAACAGGTAAACTTTATTATATCGAGTTTTGTAATAAATAATGTTCATATCAACAGCAGCGACTCTACATTTTTAGAAGGAAGCCTTATTGTTTCTCAGTAACATCGACTTTTATATTTTGATTCGATAATTTCGCTAAAAATCTTGTCGCTCTAATGAGCAGAGAACAAAAGTTGATTAGATTCAAGTAAAATGTAATTCGAAAGACCCATAAAGGTTATTTATTAGATAACCATATCCATTATTTTTTTAAAAAAGCGGAGAAACTAAACCATTTATTTTTAATAACACTTAAATTACCGAACTTCACGTCAACCTAAACTTAGCCACTTCAAAATCAACCCGTAATGACTAGACTTAGCACTCGATTAATCTTCTACCACTACTAACCCTCCAACAGACGGGGGTCGAAAGTACCCGATGTACCGACGCCCCATACATTATTACTCACGTATTCGCCGGATAACTCAATATGTGGCCCTTCTAAGCGATTTAAGATCAGTCGACGGCTTTAAGTTCGTAACCGAAGGGTAATCTTGATTAATTCTGAGTTCGCCGCGAATTTATCGAAAATTTGACATAAAATTCAATTAAATATCCTTTGGGTATTCGATTTTCACCGATTTATGGTTTAGAGAACATCAATTGGGTATAAAAATGAGGATTAGTGTTATTTTTAATGTCCGTTTTACTTTTTGCTTGAGGTTTGTATGGATACCATAATTGTATCTTGGTGAGGACAGAATTATACTTATTGGGTATATTTATGTATTCACAAATATTATAATTTATAAAGATCTAAACGATAAACGAACAGAGAAAATTTTGAAACTAAGTCAAAACACAAACCACGAAACTGAGCTATCAATACGTTCTCCTTTACATTTTTATAACCTACGTACCTTAGATTATGTATTCAAACATAACAAAATTTTATTCAAATAAAAGCATATGCCCATTTAAGTCCCAAAATACGAGGGCTACCTCACCCTTGGAATGGTCAATTCATGCATAACCCTTGATGCCCGATACGAGGTAAGGATTTCAAAAATCACCCCATGAATAAAAATGGAGCTATATTTCTTAATATCATAGTAGGAAGTTCTGATGCGTTCGCGATGCACGATTGTAAAGACGGGTCTGTAATGTGAAACGTCCGGTTTTCCGGTCTCAAAGTGTGTTTGATTGTACAGTGTAAAGTTATTGGAACAGTAATAATTTACCACTTCTATTTTCTTCACTAAGGACTTTGAAGAAGTTAATGGATTTTATACGATAGAAATAAATATGTATGATCAAAATTAGGAAGAGATGAAAGTTTCGGAAAATTTGTCAAAAAAAGTTTTATTTTCCATAAATCGCCGGTTTATCGTTTATATTATTTTGTTTACAAACAAATAATAAAAAAATAGGTTTGCGTTGTTTTATAACATTTTTGCTGCTTGATATTTAGGCTGTATTCTGTAAGGTCTTCATTTTTACACTTATTGGTATCTAAACATTTACCGGTACAAACATAACGAATACAGATCAATAATAAAGCATCCGTTCCGGTATCCATCCTGCACCACGCCTTACTACAGACATTCAGAGCGATGATCCGCCATGAATAATGCATCAGTTGCATATACATGGCTCATGCGATGTCATGAGGCACAATCACTCGGTGACGGCATCACATTCCGCCAAATGGAACTTATGCTATTGTGTTTTTAATTGGATGGGATTATAAGAAAATGCCGTATTTGTTTGATGAAAGTGACGGATTTTTTTATGTTATTATTAAGCAAGTTGTGACAATATAGTGGCATGTTTCAGCTGTACCTATATTAAGAGTAAAACCTACTGTTGTCGTTTGTTAGATTTATTATTAATTAATGATTTTAACTACGATTTATGACCTATATTAGGAGTAAAATGAATGCTATCGTTTGTTACATTTATTGTTAATTAATGATTTTAACTACGATTTAAAAGTCAGTAATAGACAGTATCACTGTTAAAACTTTATTTTGTTCGTCCATCTTACATCGCTGGCGAACGAAAACAAACGAAAAAGAGCCTTAATATCTTTAGATCCAGGAATGATAATATCAAATAGGGAATACAGTTAAAGGCACTGAGCTCATTCTGCGTAGATCGGACCATCAACACCAAAAAAAAAAATTGTATAATTGTAAAAGATAGATATTGTAACTTTAACTTTGCGAATGACCAACACCTCAGTCCGCCCCGTGGCCACGAAGGCTGAAAAGTCTTCAAAACGTCGGGAGAAAATTATAATATAAAAATCGCGATAAAATCCCCAAAATAGTATTATTATAATGTCTAACATTCGCGTAAACATTAGAAATCATTAGGGAATACAGCGTTATAATAATATCAGCCCTGTATTATATACTTGCCCACTGCTGAGCACGGGCCTCCTCTACTACTGAGAAGGATTAGGCCTTAGTCCACCACGCTGGCCTAGTACGGATTGGTAAACTTCACATACCCTCGACTTCCTATAGAGAACTTCTCAGGTATGCAGGTTTCCTCACGATGTTTTCCTTCACCGTCAAAGCAATCGATAATTCAGAAAGAATACACACATATTTTTTTAGAAAAGTTATAGGCTTGTGCCCTCAGGATTTGAACCTGTGCATATTCATCTTTGCAGTCTGTTCCACAACCAACAGGGCTATCGCCACTAATACAGCATTAATACCTTCAAAAAAATATTTATTCAATCTCAGCAATAAACCAAAAACCCATTCCTATATATCAAGATCTACGCTCTCATGACTGGGACGAAGAAGTTTACATTGAAATGGTCTAACGATGATGAGTGAGGTTAGAAAGCGAAGTTACTACGTCTAGTTATTATGCGAACTGCGTTTAAACGTTTAGTATATGCGCTGTTGACTGTAACGTGGTATGTGGCTTGCAGGAATATAGTAAGATTTGCTGTAAATGCAAAAATGTATGGTAAATTATACTTGATCATAATTTTTAGAGACTTATGCTGGGTAAAAAAATAGTTTCCAGAAGAAATTATTGTATTTAAATTAGTTTTATGTGTCAATAATAATTCGTGTAAATGATTTGTATTATATCATAGATCTGAAAGGATTATAATATTGATAGTGATCAGCTTTGTCTAACTCAGTTATATTCTAAGAAATAAATTAGAAACAAATTTCTTTGTATTTTATTATTCATTCATACATTACTCACCGTTTACAAATGTCACGTTTAATGCATATTTACATAACGTATTAGTTTAATACATTTTCCTCTTAAAATTTCACCAAATTCCCAGTACACAGGTCATGTACAAACTTCTGCATGATTCACACGGCTATCAGAAGCATGGATCTAATTGTCATACAATTGACCGCTTCGAGTCGGCCGTTACTCATTGTTCTTGCGCAAATTACCACTCGCATGCTAATATGGTGTTAACAACGCCAACTAGCGCTCTACGCGATGTTTTTAAACGTTTGGAATGTGTAATTATAGCGTTGAACGAGAGTATGTATCGCAAAACAGGTCAAATAAGACGCAAGGGGTGAGAACATAATTTATATAAAAAAAATATTCTTTAATGTATAGGGACACACTGTGCTATATAAGTGCACATACTTAGTTGTGTGCAAACGCTGTGTCACACCATGCTTCAGATATAAAAGTTATAGGAGCACACAGTTACTTTATAGAATATGTACAATGTACATATCTTGCTGCATTTAGGTTTAGAAGGTGCGAGTTCACCCGCCTGGGAGTTCACGCCTGCACGGAGTCGTCAGTCGTTTCCATCACGCGCCACGTTACGCTACCAGAACGTGTTCATCGCCTCTGGTTTTAGGATAACTTAACCTTTCAGCCCTACACTTAAAACGTAGCTCAATATAGCAAAAGATATCTAAAACTATACAACTTATTACCAATTAAACAATCCTACCGAACTATAGAATGACCAAAAATAACAGTATATTTACCGACCAATTAACGTAGAGCTCCCAACCCTTCCAAAGCTAGAACTTACTGCTATACTCGGTCTCTTTTATGGGTCCAATTACACCGGCCGGGGCCTATTCCACCCAACGGGATTGAATATTGATACGGCAGATGGCAGCATATCGGCACATAATTAATTTCTCAATCGTTGTTGCCCTGGGTCGGAGTGACCCATATAGTGAATTTACGTATGCTGTTACGTCCTATAAGCTTTTTAGGGTTGGTTTCGTCGTTTCTTTGAACGTTAAGGATGAATTTTGTATGGCAAGTTACAAAATCTTACAATACTTACGTATTGGTGTAATTTTGGACCATTACCTCACCACCTGCTTGTTTTCCTTAATTAAACCGCAATAACTCTAAAAAAGCTTTAATACAAACCAGACTTAATGTAAAATAAAAACGAAGTAATGCATGTCCAAAAGTCACATAACTCTAATTAACGTCTGACTGAACAGCTTCTCAAGTGATCGATGCCTACCCATCCCCGAAACGACGCGCCGTGAAGCATTCCCGCGTGAAAACATCCTTCCAGTAATTACTGGACTAAGATCGATGAGGCTCGCGTTATGGATTGCCGAGTGTGCGGAATGAGAATTTTTGGATCAATAAAAACTATGCATGGAAAACTTGCTTTGGCAATGTAATTGAAAAAAGTGTGGTTTTAAAATGGATATCTGGCTAAAATATATTAACATATAATGTGAAATCATTGTGTTACTGGTAGTGAATTTTCATTCTCCATTTTAGGCATTAAGGATTTGTACCTATTATAATAAGATACAATATCATATACTGTCCTAATGCTAGGTGCGGGCCCTATTATATCATCAAAGGATGAATAATCATAACATGAGCACATGAAATATTCTTTTTTTCAGAACTCAAAGGCACTTTTAATTATCAGAGACACTAATTAAAATGATTTGTAGAGTTCACAGTGCCATTACCGTCCCCATTGTTCCATTCACCACTCATTTCACAAGTGTGAAGATAATAAAACATTTAACAAAGAAACAAATTAACTCATCCACCAATCGAACGAATGAATGGAACTGAACGAGTGTATCGTTCGCGAGATTCAATTGACGTCGCAAATTGAGTGGACGGGTGACCGGTTGACCGTAAAACTGTGTTGTTACAAATGTAAAAACGTGGAAAAATTTTACGAAGCATGTTTATTCGTAAATCTATTTATGTATTTTGCGGACTTTTGTATATGGGTCTTTAATGTTTGGCACTGAAAGGTTTGGTTCGTTGGAGATGCGTGTATGCGGTGTAGGTTCGTAAAAATCGCCACATTTAGTGAGGATGGTTTTTAAAATCAAATTAAATACAATAAGTCTAATATAATGTTGACTAATGAGAAGTCCTTTGAGTAAACTAAGTAAAAACTTTAAGTAAACTAGACTTATCGACCTAGAATATAACTCTTCAGAACAAAGTACAGTACAGAGTAGTGATTTATTTATCAAATACATCTTCTATATATCAGGGAAAAAAATATATTCGGTACCTTCAGTAAAAAATGCAATACCCATCGATAATAATAACTACTTCATTATACTTCAACTACCTCGGTGGCGTTATGTTACGATATGACTGCAGTGCTGACGTCTCGGGTTCGATCTCCGGGTGATATTGTGTTTTTCTATTTAGTATTAGGCTGGAAAATGTGAAGCCTGAAATTTGTGTCCGATATGGCGATAGGCTCGCATCCCATGACATCGTGAGACCGAATACGATCGTTGGAAATTGGATGCATCAAATGCGCCTCTGCCTACCCGTTTAGTGATTAAAGGCTTGAGAGTGTTAGTGTGTGTAAATTAACCTCTTTTAAAATCTATTTCTATACCTTACCCTTGTTTCTCATGGCGGTGTGATAGGACCTCATTATATGTAAGCCACTACCCACACTTGGCTCTACAAATATCGCGTCTCCCATTGTATAAATATTTATACAGCTTTGTGAAACGCATTATCAACTGAATGGAAGGGTGTAAGTCGTGTTTTTGTTTTTTTTAGTCTTTTTTTACTTTAGTTAGTTGGTACAAGCGGGAGCTCAGGCTTAGGTCGAATAAAGAATTTCATATTTTTTTCTCCTTTGTCTACGAAGGGACAGGCAGAGTTGTAACCAGGGTACTCAATTATCGTCAAGTGTTTTCCATCCCATGATGTGATAGGGGGCGTGCCAAAACTCATAGCTGTAATTATTTTCAATATTTTCTAAACAAAATAAATATACTATAAATACATGTTTTTTATTTACTTTAAAAAATATTTGTGATTTCTTAACGTTATAATGACATAAAAATATTTTATAATTTACCAAATAAAATAAAAACAAAACTTTTTACAGAATAAATCTCTAAAAGTTGAAAAACAGTAATTACTTTAAAGCGTCAAAACTTGCTTTAAAAATTAAACGCATATTTTGCCAAAAACAAGGTTTATACACTTTGCACTGGGCGTCCGTAGTGCTTACAAACAGCTGTCGCCGGCCCGAGACAAATCCTGAGACGAACTGTTCCAGCATTTGTTAGGGAACTTCATTCAAATCACATTTTAATAATAAAACACTATGTTGGAATTTTAAAGTTTGGGTTTCAAGTCTGGGCTGCGAATCTTTAGTTTGTCATCAATCATTGTAGTCTTTATGCATTGAATGATCGTGTTTTCGATTAAATTGATATTTGTTTTTATTGCTAAATTGAGAAACATGAGTTTAGTATTTTTAACACTAGCTTTTGCTCGCAGCTTCGCCCGCGTGAAGTAGTTTTCTGGGATAAAAGTCCCGCTGTATATTTTCCGGGATAGAAAACCTAAGCCTATAACATTTACAGGGTCTTAAACTATCTCCATACCAAATTTCATAAAAATCTGTTGTTTACATTTTGAGAAAAACGATAAAAAACAGACAGACAGGAAAGGGGACTTTGTTTTATAACATTATATTATGCATAGATTACACAAACATTGATTGTCCTTTCCTCCCGAAATCGACACGAACTTGAGATAAAGTATTCATACGGCCATTAAAAAAATCATTCTCACCTTTGAGTAGGATCTTGAGTGGACATTTAATGTATTCTACTAATAAACAAAGCTTAAGTTGTAATTCAAAAGCTTGATATCAGCTCAGTTGCTGTTAGATAAAAAAAATAAGCTGTCAAAATCCGTCATATGCTGTGACTTAAGAAAATATTTGAGATGTTAATATCTGTTTATAAAATAGACGATCTTAAGCTGATCTTCATTTGACAGCCTTGGCTCATATCGCACTTGAGAGCGAAGGTAAGTTGCATCTATTAACACGTCGCATAGATACTGCCAAATATGAAATACAATACATAAATGCAAGCCCAAAGATAAACAAAGCTATCAGTATTCCTGTTACGAACAAACATAAGATACGGTTTTGTTTATTACGTTTCCCAACCATTCTTTCCTCATACGGAAATTATTATAGTCATAAGTTGGACGTAACGCGCTGCCGTACGTTTTATTACGAAGGAAATGTCTTTATTAACTCGACGGTATATGTCTAGGGTCTTAGTGTAGTGATCATTGTGATTCTAATTAAACTTATGTTTGGAGGTTATGGGGCTTTTTTGGTGTGTACGTCTTCAATGCACTTCATGGTAGGGGAAGTGGCTTCCAGTTAGAGAATTGATTGAGGAAAGACGGTTATCCTAATTGACACAATTATGTCGGCCATGCGGATCTCAAATCGCGATCTATTTATATACAAATAAAAAGCAGTTTATAAGGCTTGTTGGGACACACACACTTGCGCAGCTATGTAAGTGCACGTGCGTAGTTGTGCGAGAACGCTGTGTCACACCATACCTCCCGTATAAAAGCAACGCGCGTCTTTGTTTAATTAGTACGTCTTACGATTTGTTACTATTACCATCTAAGTACGCCTCTGTGTATTAAACGTACTCTGGAGTTTTGAAATACATAAAATATTCAGTGTCATCTTTGGAGTTTCATTATAGCTAGAGTTGCGACTCCCATACATTACATTAAATATACAGCCAACTCTACATTGGTGACCCGACGTGATCCATCCGACGTGATCCATCCGACGTGATTCATCCGACGCGATACACAAGACGTGATTCATCCGACGCGATACACAAGACGTGATTCATCCGAAGCGATACACAAAACGTGATTCATCCGACGCGATACACAAGACGTGATTCATCCGACGCGATACACAAAACGTGATTCATCCGACGTGATCTTCAAGATGGCAACCAAAGCTCCAAATACACAGACTCAAGAAACGGATCTACTGGGAGTATCCGTTCAGGCGCGTATTCCTGACTTCTGGGTAGATGAACCTCGCGCCTGGTTCATCCGGATTGAAGCCACCTTAGCACCGCACAAGGTGAGCGACGACACATGCCCAAGGAAGTTATAACATCAATTTTTTGGCACAACCTCCGGAAACAGGCAACAACATATTACTAGAAGTGGTCGAGTAATCAATATTCCTGTAAGATTTATGGATTCATTAGGACTCACATTATATATAAGCATATACATTTTTTACATATTTTTACTTTATTCTTACATAATATTTTTTTTTCTTTTTGTTCATATACACAGTGTTTATATTTTACAAAATTTATCATGTGCAAAACAATTCTTCGAATCATTACTATTGCATCAGGTCGTAAACAACGCACGGTATCGAGTCGAGTACATGCCTGCTCATGTTTCTGCTCGATCAGCAAAGCGTTCGCGATGGACAGTTTTTGTACACATTTTATGTCTTTTATAATATTAACGTTATAACTTTGAATTATTTTAAAACAAATTGCTTTGTCAAATATTACCCATCGCGAACAAACTGCGTAACGATGACCTAGATTTTAAATTATTTGTAACATTTTATTTGCTTACTTGGACATTGTCATAAGGTATAAGAAGCATTTATAGCGCTATAACTTCATACGTTATAGACCTCGCGGACAATCCACACTTTACGAATAATCGTAACAATGGGCAAAACTTATAGTAAAGAAGAAGTAGTTATAGCCCAGAATAGCGCAGTTGAAACGCAAGTTAACATAACATTGATCGTCATAGCATCACTGCTAGTCATCGTGTTAGTTACTACAGTGTGGTTACAATGTCGACGCAAAGTTAAAAAGTGGTTAAGAAAAGAGGTATCAATCGCTGCAACGAAAACAAACACCTCGCCACCTGCAGACAGCTACGCGTAATACGAGCTGTATCCTGTTGACGCGTCGAACTTATCGCAATGTTCAACAACAGCATCAGTGTCCAGTGTCTAGCGTTATTATTAGTCAGCGATGAATTTGTACTCGTCACATATTGTTTTTATTGTACTTATGTGTAGTTACTTCTTTTTATAAAATTGATTTTATGCGTTGCGTTATTTTTTTGGTAAAGGGGGGAATGGTGTTGGGACACACACACTTGCGCAGCTATGTAAGTGCACGTGCGTAGTTGTGCGAGAACGCTGTGTCACACCATACCTCCCGTATAAAGGCAACGCGCGTCTTTGTTTAATTAGTACGTCTTACGATTTGTTACTATTACCATCTAAGTACGCCTCTGTGTATTAAACGTACTCTGGAGTTTTGAAATACATAATATATTCAGTGTCATCTTTGGAGTTTCATTATAGCTAGAGTTGCGACTCCCATACATTACATCAAATACACAGTCAACTCTACAAGGCTCTACCTAGAGTCCAATGTTTGGCATAAAACGAACTCTAACGACAAAAAGTGATCGCTTGATGCAGTATAAACGTTCAATATTGATTGTTACTTTTATGGTACCCAAACTCAATATCTAATGGATAGATGGAAATATTACTTGATAATTATACCTCAATCATATAAAAAACAGCAAATAATGAGATAGTATTGGTAATTTGAAGTTACAATTACTAATACTACCTTGGTGTCGTAGTTGTATTAACACGTTCACTGCGAACACATTTTATGTAAACTTTAAACTGGTGCGTTATGGGGCAGTTCTGACCCAAACAGGACTTATTTTCAGTGCGTCGTGAGGTCAAATTAACCTCTCCTAAACTTCTGGATATAGATATTTTTTATTACTGTTAGGTGCACAGTACCGAGTTTTTTGCATTCAGGAATGCTAGTTCGACATCCTGGCAACTTACAACTAGCAGCGCCTTTAGCTCGCATCTTTAGATTGTCCTAAACAGAGGGTACAATTTGTGGTGCCATATTGACCCCACAACGCACTGAAGCTATCGAAATACTAGTGATGGGAAACACTAAAATTTATACTTCTAAGCGATAGGTATTGAAATAAAATACTAATTTACAATTAATATCTGTATTTTATATAAAGATATTATTTTTATGCTCTATATTAAAACACGGTAAACATAAACGTATGTTGCATTGTCTGCAAATAGTAGGATCTTTCTTCACCTTTTTACCGGCTTCAATACTAGAAAGCGTTAATCTTAGATTATTGTAACAACCAGTACATCTCCTTCTCTTGTCTTCTTTCTCATGGATGTGATTGTTCGTACCTCGTTTTTTATTGACAGCTGTAAATAACAGAACATGCATAGTACATAGCCCCACATGCACATGCTATAAAACGGTTTTAGTTTCAGCTGCAAAACCAAGGTCAGTAGTGAATATTATTATAGTCAAACTCAAACTCATAATGTAGAGTAGCGTAGCATAGCATAGCTAATGCTTCAATATTTTTACGTATTTTTTTTCACTTAGTTTAGAGAGCGACGTTACGGCCTCCCCTACATTGCACAGCGCATCACTAATGGCGCGGGCGCACCATCCAGTGCGGGTGTGGGGTGCAGAGGGTGGGGTCATACTGACCACACGCCGCACTGGAGAGAAATATTTATCGTTAGGTGCGGGAGAGGTCAAATTGACCCATGTTTGTATTTAATATTCTAAAGTGTTCCTATTGAAGTAGGAAATAGCTTAGTCTATTTGTCTTTTTCTTTCAATAAGAATTCTTAAAGTTATGCCTTCCGCACCAGGTGAACAAGAACTATTTAATTCGCCGCACGGGATGTAAGTTAAACATGGGTCAATAAGACCTCACAGCGCAGTGAACGTGTTAAGGTATGACTGCATTGCTAAGGTCTCGGGTGAAATTCCGTGTCGGACAGTGATATTGGGTTTTTCTGTCACAGAATCAGCCCGGAGTCCAGAATTTGTGCCCGATATGGCTATTGCCATATGCCTCGTCCCCTATCGTATCATGAAACGGAACACTGGGACGGAATAGTAGTGTACCTGTTGATCCTCTAACCCTTTTGCGATGAAAGGCATGAGTGTGTGGGAAGTTACAATATACACCCACACTATTGTGATATATGTGCCACAACTGGCAACACCATTTTGCTATTATCAACAATACGTCTTTTCCCGCTCTCTCCCAATTAAACGTTGACTGCATGACCGGTTTTTCTTCGGTTCCCCAAGTAGTGCTAATAACCCTGGCCAGAACCTTCGATAAATATTTATCAGCTATGCGACTACCAACATTCCATAAATTTGTTGAGGATGCGATAAACAGAAACCGATGGAGACAAAGCATCGTCATCATCATCAGGCGCAGGATGTCCACTGCTGAACATGGGCCTCCCTCAAAGATTTCCAGATCACCCTATTGGAAGCAGTCTGCGTGCAGCGATTTCCTGCGACTTTTATGAGGTCATCTGTTCACCTCGTGGGTGGACGTCCGATGCTGCGCTTGCCAGCTCGTGGCCTCCACTCCTCGTGGAGACAAATAATCCACTCTAAATGCAGTACATCCAATGATGACCACGATCTTCAGTCAAGAGGGACCGACTATAGTGATGAAACTTCACATATATTCTCTGGCAACAAGTTACTCTATATTAGAGGTAGGGCTTTATTCATTGTGCCACAGATATTTTGAAAGTGTGTAACAAGCTCGTAACGTACTGCGTCATGTTTAAGACATGGAAATGGGCATACAGAATACCATTCCACGCAAATTTCACGAAGATAACATGACACCGCCGTGTTACGTGTTTACAGTATCATACAGAATAAGGTCCCTGACTGACAAGTTACCTGTTAATCTAGTAAGACGTTAAGTCAGGTATCACAATGGCGGGAGGATCACGAGGTCGCGCATGCATCGTAATTTATACAACAGTATAGCCCGCGAACTGACTATCTCAAGTTCGAATGAACTTTGTGCGCGAGCTCAGAAATTATTGATGTGTAATATTTTGTAAATTATATTTTTTTTTTTTTTTATAGAGGGGTTTATGAATTGCTGACATGATGGTAGGTGGTGTTATTGTCTATATACCATTTGAAACCTTAATTTAGAAATTACTTACTTGAACTAAATTGATATATTAGCCATCATTACCCACGATCTTTGCACTGAATACGATAGACCTAAGGTACTGATTCTTGGTGAAAAAATACAAATGCTATAAACGAGGAATACTGTAAAAATGTTATATTTGTTAGAAGTAAGCTTAGAAACAGGTGACCGTATTTGCATATTTGATACACGGGTAGACTATGTTCTTGTTTTATCAATTTATAGGCTACCTATTTTCCAAATAATTCACTCGCATTGGAAATAATGGATTTTTTTAAATAAATGGAGTAGGCATCGTACCATTTTTTAAGGACTTTTGTCCGACGAAGGCTTTTTATGTGAGCAACACCTAGTCACAATACACATAGACACCTAGTCACCACACACATCAACACCTAGTCACAACAGACATTTCACATATCTCCATTTGAATTGTCCCTATCTTTAAAATACCACCTCCAAAATTCGTAACTCGTTTCAAAACAAAACACAGTCGAAGGTACAAGTGGAACGCATAAATCCGTTGGCTAGGCCCTTTAGCCCGGGGCCCTGGCGAGCATCGAACCCGCGGTACATCGCGATATTAGTGTGTGAACGTTTTGACTTACGAGAAGAGCTTGCATAAATGACGACTTCACTGATTTAATATTTCCTACTATGTTAAACGTGCTTTGTAAAATAATTTTCATTTTGTTAAATATGAGAATTAGAAATAATTTTAGTACATTATTTTTTATCATGTGGAAATTCTATTTAATATAAATTCGCAATATTTTATTTATTATATCGCTGATTAACAGTGTGAAACCCTTTGATCAACTTTGAAATAGAACTTATTAAAATAACTCAGTAGGTACATATTATGAAATATAATATTTGATATTTTCATTATCCAAGCACTTTACACTGCCTTACAGGTCGTTTTTATTAAAATTCTCTCGTTTTCCACAACTCAAAAGCTTGGAAAAAACTCACCTATCCAATTTAAAAAATCTGAAACCGAACCATGTCTCTTTTTTTAAGAAAAAGGTAAAAAGCAAAACATTTACCTGAAAATCTTGGCAAAGTTACCACCCCCGGCACACCTAGCTCCCGAGTCCAAACCTCGGGGGGCTAATTTCGTTCGATTTAAAAATTTATCAAATGCAACGCATGGGGATATATAGGGTCTTTACTACGGATACTTACTGGTTACACGTTGCAAGCAAAGTTAAAAAATATTTTCAATGGACAAAGAATTTTTTCTCCGTTATTTTCATCATATTTTCGTCATATAAATTACAATATGCTTTTACGAAAAAATTGGCATACAAGGAAATGTCGACCGATTTCTGCTAGTGTGAAAGTGTCTACGCTTAGAAGAAATCTCATCAGGATTCTCTTGATCTGAGTTGGAACATCATTCATCAGCCTAATCTAATTGTCTGATTTCAGTATTATTTAGATCCAATGATTTTAAGACCACAAACACTTATTGGCAAAATATTATATTCATAAATAAGCTAATATCTCCATTCGTTAATAGGTACTAAGAGTAGCCCTCAGTCATACCATGCCGAAGTCAATCATACTCGAAATATTTAAATTACATTCATAATATATTTACTGGTGGTAGGTCTCCCATATGTGAGAGTCCGCCTGGTAAGGTACTTACAATGTCTATTTCTGCCGCCAAGTAGCAGTGTGTAGTCACTGTTGTTTTCCGGTTTGAATAATATTGTAGCCCGTGTAACTACTGGGCGTAATAAGACTTAACATTTCTTGTCTCAGGATGGCAGCCGCAGCTGAATACCAAACAATACTATGTAATTCGAGGAGTTAGATGATGTTTCTACTGTTCATGGTCGTATCGCTTACTATTAGTCGAACAGCAAACTCGACTCATCATTCAAAGTAACAAAATATAAATATATGGGACGCCAATACAATACTCTCCGACTTTCGTTTCGGAACTCAACTTAAGTCCTCAAATATAATATTCTTAGACCTTTTCCGAAATGTCTAGCTCAGCACCCATCCGCAACGTATCGACTCGGCTAAAAGCTGTAAAACAGTATGTTTCAGGGGGCCGGCCAGAGATTTAGTGCGATTCAAGTGGCCACCCTAATAGACGTATATTACACCACGGCCGGTTTTATAGACTATTCCCTTTTATGTGTTTTTTTTTTTGTTAGATTTATTGCCAGTTGCACATTGACCGGCTTTGGTTGCAATTATTTGTGGGATGTCTTACTATGCTGTGTTATGAAAAAATTTGAACGAATATCAAACTATTTTGTCAGTTTTGATGTCTCTAATTAGGATTTCGTGTTTGCAATATTTCGTAATTACAGTGCTCGTATTTTGTCTCACCATTTTTTGAAAATACAGATGCTCTAGTCATACCAAAATCGATTCTATTACCCTTCGATTATTACACAACAGCGCTGAACCACAAAGACAATCCCTACAAACCCTTACAAGTTTATTCAACAATAATCCATCAGAATATGACAACATAACATAATCTACCGTAATGTGTCGACTTATGCTAGTGGTAAGCCAAGTTAATCTTAGTTAAATCTCTAACACCGCCCGTCGGGCCGCGTCATGAGGATACAGGCTTAACAGTTATGAATGTAAGCCACTAACTATGATAAATATATGTAATCGCATAAAACTAGATTTGTATACCAGGATTTGTGTCAAAACATGTCTGTTTTGCATTAGATTGTTTCTAGGTTAAAAAGTAACCCTCTTATTCATAGACGTTATTTATCTAAGGACGGAGCATAGCTGTGATAACAGGTCTGTTTCTCAGCTTTGTTTATCTGACAACATGCTGTTTGTTCAGCTTTGTTTATTTGACAGACAACTAGATTCAAGTTGTATCTCAGTATTAGCCAATCACAACGGCCCTATGTCTACGCACTGCGAAGGCTGTCATGCCGTCAACACTGAGAAACAGACTTGTTATTACAGCTTTACTTTGTACTTAGATAAAAAAAAAAGTCTATGAATAAGAGGTCAAGTGTATTATGTTCCTGACCATTTTTATAAACTATCATCAATCTTCTTAGGTATTTCCTTGTATTTCTTTTTTTTTTTTTGTTTTAACTATCAACCTTTCACATCAAATGATTTTAAATGCTTTCTTCATCTAGTCTTTCTTAACATAAACTATGTATCTTTATGACCTACAGTAATAATAATAATAATAATATCAGCCCTGTATTATATACTTGCCCAATGCTGAGCACGGGCCTCCTCTATTACTGAGAGGGATTAGGCCTTAGTCCACCACGCTGGCCTAGTGCGGATTGGTAGACTTCACACACCTTCGAAATTCCTATAGAGAACTTCTCAGATGTGCAGGTTTCCTCACGATGTTTTCCTTCACCGTTAAAGCGAACGATAAATTCACAAAAAAAACACACATGATTTTTTTTTTTTTTTTTTTGAAATGTCAGAGGTGTGTGCCCTTGGGATTTGAACCTGCGGACATTCGTCTCGGCAGACCGTTCCATACCCAACTAGGCTATCGTCGCATTCAACACAGTTTTGCTTTTTTGACCTACAGTACTCGACGTTATTTTCTAACATATAAAAAAATCAATATTATTTTGGATGAATAAGTAAATTTTCCTATTGATATTTATACATTTACTTATGTTCATATTATATATGACAACTATGTTTATTGACTGCCTTGGTGGCGTAGTTGTATTGCATGTCCGGTACAATAGCACTCTGAGGTCCTGGGTTCGAATCCCGGGTCGGGCAAAGTGATATTTGGGTTTTTCTGCTCAGTATCAGCCCGGAGTCTAGAATTTGTGCCCGATATGGCGTTAGGCTCGCCCCCTATCACATCATGGGACGGAACATACTTGGCGAAAAGTGGGTGCCCTAGTTGCGCCTCTGCATACCCCTTCGGGGATAAAATGCGTGATGTTATGTATGTTATGTAACTATGTTTATGAATTCCTTGATGAGAGATTAGAAAGATAATTTTTTAATTCAAACATATGTTTTTATATATAACACACGGAAAAAGTGTTTTTTTACGAAAGTACTTTATCATTGGTAAACTTAAAAAACTTAGAAAGTTAAGTTAGAATTGTATTGTTTATGAGTGTTATAGACTAGATTGTAATTTACTGTTAGAACCTAGTTCTTATAAGGCAAAAAAAAACTTTTATAATCTCTTAAGCCATTTAGAACATTAACATTAAAAGAGCATAATGTGAATTCATCCCATTAGTTAAATCATTCTAAAACCAACATTTCCATTTTCAATTTATACATTCAGACCAGACATTTCTAAAATCTAGGGCAGAAAATCGTCGGTCTGCTATTATAACCTCTGCCAAATCTAAATCGGGGTCCAAAAGGCAGCAGTAGTCTAGATTACTAGGTCTCTTTATCAAGATGTCCCTTGAAATTTAGTTTATTAAAGAAAGTTTTGGTAGAGAAAATACGACGTTATAAAATTTAGTTTTGGTAGCTTTATTTGGTTATTACGGAATATAATGGTTAAATTTTAAGAGTTATTAAAAATTGTGTAATATACAAGATCAATGCCGTATTTAAAAAAATTGGAGTGAATATAATTTTCCTTTGCCCGGTAAAACTGTAGTTTCTTCTGATGGTGAAATTTCCATGAGATGATTCGTTTTTTCATTCGCACTTTTTGTATAACCAAAACTTGTTTTTTGTACTATTGTTTATAATAAACCACAATCACTATTGTTATTGTAGTTATCAAATGATGTAACCTTTCAATAAAAGAAATACACTCGAATGCCGAAACGTATCAAAAGTATGAACTTAAATATTGATCAAGACACTTAAAAACTTTGCGATGTAACTCGGAACGGCAAAAATTCGACTAAAATGGATGGGAAATATGTGCCTTCCCAGACGTTTAGAGAACAAACGACTGTGGAACCTATTAAAAAGATCACAAGGAAAATCCAGCGGCAACGACTCCACAGCGATACGAGTTAGGAATATTTTCTAAATTCGGTCTCTTCGAAGCATTCCGATATGGCTTTCAAATGGCTGGCCGTTGATGTTGTGCAATTATGATCTGTTTTCTGTGCAGTATAAAGCTTAGTTTTGACTGTGTTTGTTGTGGATTATTTTTTAAACAGCGGTTTCATTGATGTGTGTTTATGAATCCGATTGAATATAACACTGAAGGTAAAAATGGCTTTGCTTAATTGTCTGAACTATAAAGAGAAATGTTAAATTTCATATTGAATTTCAAGCAGGAAATACAATTATCAATGTAATATATACTCAATCTATTTTCATTCAAGCTATGTGGTTTACTATATGCTGGTGGTTGGACATATTTAATACCCGCCTGGATAAAACACGCCACAATGGCCCCCGTGTCTCGCGTGGCGGGATCAGCCTGTGTATATCCGGTTCCAACAAGCCGACATAGTTTTGTCGACTGTCGACATTACACTGCCCACATGTGTCTACCTCACTCAAGAGCAAAAAAAGTGCTGCTTCTGAACACAGGACTGATTTATAAGTGTAAGAGTCTGGCGTTGTACTTCTATTTAAATAGTAATAGATTCATACAGTCCGTTATCGAATGCGTCTAACGGGGGATTCAAGATAAGGGTATAATAGGGGAGAGGATGATGTTGCTTGAATTAGCAACATCAGATCCGACAGATTTAAAGCGATATCAATTTTAACTTCAAAACATATTGAAGTTCATTGACTAAGTTGCAAACATAAAGACAGATATTGAGCTATTGACACTCAGTCGCGTTTTTTATCCTCGAAGGGTAGGCAGAGATGCACTTCTCGCCATGCGCATTTCGTCCCATGATGTGATAGTGGGCGAGCTTGTCGCGATGTAGCGTATAATTTCATGATCCCTGGACTAATGCAGAGAAGAAAAAACAATATACCTTTGCCCGACCCGAGAATCGAACCTGAGACCTCAGCATTGCAGTGGTACCATACAACTACGCCACCGAGGCTGTGAGTTATATTTTTGTTTCTATGCAGGAAGTTATTCATTAACTAGATCAATTGGATGCCTTACTATTATGTTGTCAAATATCCTTTGAAAAAGGTAAACATCTGTCTTCATTTAATTTTGGAAATTGAATCAAAAATCATCGTAATCTATAATTTTAAACGTACTCAAAGTTGAAAATGAACTATATTCTATAATTGGAAATGAAAACTAAAAATTAAACATGTCCATCCTCTTTTAGCATGAAAACTGGCGTACAGTCATCACATTAAAACCATTTAGCAAAAACCCGAGAGCTTTATAGCAGAAATTGAACACTGCTCTATAATTTTCACGCTCAAATTATTCCCTCGCCTATAAAAATTCAAAGCAATACAATTTCAATCCAACTTACAAATCTGTAAATAGTCGACGACTGAATGAATGAATGGTATGCGAATGAGTGAATGAAAGAGCGTTGAACACACACCCATTAGCTGGCAACTGCCGACCATTAACCTAATGGCCCCGGCTAGCGTTGGGCCCACCACAAAGGCACAAATATCCAATGATAAAATGCTCTCTTTATATTAAGTGAAAATGTCTGTTGCTCAGGGACTTAGCTTGGTTATATTATCAGTTAGTGCAGCGGTTAAATGATGGACACACGCTGTACCTCTTCGAATATTTTTTTCATTCAAAGTTGGTCGGTTTGCAACACTAATGTCGATTTTGAAAGAATATGCAGTCTCTATTTTTGCCGCCAAGTAACAATGTGTAGTCGCTGTTGTGTTTCGGTTGGACGGACATTGCAGCCAGTGTCATGCTGGGCATAATAAGACTTAACATCTCATGTCTCAGGATGGCGAGCGGAATTGAATACCAAACAACACTACTATTTATGGTCGGTTGTATAGTTTACCATCAAACAAAGCTCGTCTCGTCATTAAAAGCTTAAATAGAAAATAGATTTTTTTAGACGATTAATAATAATAATAATAAGCCCGCAGGGGCGGCTTTGTGGCGAGCCGACGGCGAGTGGCGACACCGCGTTCCCTAATTCCGTGGGGGCTAAATGAGACCCCCTGACCCTTGGCTTGCCTTAACTGGCCGGCTAGGGGTGGAAGTCGCAAGAGCTAAGAACCTCAGCTCCAGGGTGGAAGTGCTCAATCTGCGTAATAGCGAGAGAAACCCGCTCCGGGACGCGATAGCGACCCGCGATGGTGAAATCGGTGCACACCTCTCGACACCCTTAAGCCACCCACACCGGTGTTGCGTCCTTGGCTTACGCCACTTATGGGCTGCCCATCTAGTGGGGGGCAAGTCACCGTCTGCCTTGAATACATAAGATTGAGACATTTTACTTGACAGGCATCCCGTTGTCTCAATCAATAGCCCAGCAACCAGTCCAGCTAGATCCCATCCATAGACCCAATATAATTCCCATCTTTTCTGCAATAGTCCCTGCACCTTGCAAGCGCTGTCTTTGGCTGTATTTCCTCCATAAGTACAGACAGAGAGAGTACTCGCAAGGTGTATAAACCCCTAACTAGAGTAATGTATCTTAAAGGGGCCTCTACGTGTTGGATCCATGTCCCCACGCAAGCCTTCCAAAAGGACCGGCCTTTATGCCGTGATTTCCCGCAGGAAAGATACAACATAATAATAATAATATCAGCCCTGTATTATATACTTGCCCACTGCTGAGCACGGGCCTCCTCTACTACTGAAAGGGATTAGGCCTTAGACCACCACGCGGGCCTAGTGCGGATTGGTAGACTTCACACACCTTCGAAATTCCTATAGAGAACTTCTCAGATGTGCAGGTTTCCTAACGATGTTTTCCTTCACCGTTAAAGCAAACGATAATTCACAAAGAATACACATATAATTTTTTAGAAAAATCAGAGGTGTGTGCTCTTGGGATTTGAACCTGCGGACATTCGTCTCGGCAGTCCGTTTCACACCCACCTAGGCTATCGCTGCTTTTTAGGCGATTAGCGTGTTACAATTTCAAGTTACTTTTAAAGTCCATAGTAAAGCTTATTTACCTACGTAATATCGTTGATGCTGATTTCTTCAGAAGTACCTAGCAAGCACAACGGAAAGCACGATTAAGGTGCATCTTTCTGTACCTTCTGAACATTTTTCGAACGTAAAATAGTTTCTTCTTCAAGATAAACTAGGCCAAAGCATATCCGGGGTCCACAGAGCAGTCAGTAAAACCTTGGCTAATGAAAGGTTTTGGCTTCAAGCCACATAAGTCGTCTGCTTCCATCGGCAATAAAAAGCAAACAGGTTCAGATCTTATGCCATAAATTTAAATACCTTCTATCACTGACTTGATACGTAAGTACTAAGACTCAGAGATTAATAAAAATATTTCTATAATAAAAGATATTAGTCAGGATGGTCACATTAATATGAATTTCCGAGTATTTATCGCATATTGAGAACATGGGATGATATTTCATACGCGGGATTCATAAAAGCCTCTTTTTTCCTTTAATATTTTATTATTACATTCAGAACGAGCTTTTTGCTGTGGGCGTTATTAATTAAAAATAGTACTTATAGATTATAGACGGGCGGTTTACTGTAGGTTTTTAGAGATATATTACGGATGAAAGAGAATGTTCTACTTTAGCAAAATTTATAAAAAAACATTGTTTAGTATATAATAATAATATAATAATATCAGCCCTGTATTATATACTTGCCCACTGCTGAGCGCGGGCCTCCTCTACTACTGAGAGGGATTAGGCCTTAGTCTACCACGCTGGCCTAGTGCGGATTGCGAGACTTCACACACCTTCGAAATTCCTAAAGAGTACTTCTCAGATGTGCAGGTTTCCTCACGATGTTTTCCTTCACCGTTAAAGCGAACGAATTTTTAGACACACATGATTTTTTAGAAAAGTCAGAGGTGTGTGCCCATGAGATTTGAACCTGCGGACATTCGTCTTGGCAGTCCGTTCCACACCCAACTAGACCACCCTTCCTATTCCTATTTTTTAGTATAAAAATAAATAAATTAACAATAGAACGAATGAAAAACAATCGTATAGTAAGGATCCCTATTTATTCATACAGTTCATTTCACTCAACAAGAGTCGCATTTCCGGGAACAAAACATACAAACATAAGTATTGATACTTCAACGTATACAACTCGACAGCTCATACGAATAATCGACTCACACGAATAATCGATTCAACCCGATTCTATACAAAACGGCCAGTGTTGTCGCACGTCCGCCATTGCGAATTCTAAATTTGAATTTGAAAAGAACTTGAATTTAGAACGGTTTGGAACGTTTTGATTGGCGCATCCAATCAATTGGTTGGATGTTTGTTGGATAGAAACAGATGTCGCTGTTAGCACAAAAGTACCGATCCGATGGAAATGTATGATGGAATTTGTATTCACTAAATGTGATTCAGTAAATAAAGGCGTGACCCAGTTTCTATTTACTTTCAGTGTCTCGCATTTGGGATTTACGTTTCAACATTATGTACAAACGTTTTAGAATTTTATATGAAGGTTTTCTGTAACATTATTTTGATTAAATCGCTAGGGATTTTTAACGACAGTAAATGTCAAAATGTTATGGAAACGAGCGTTAGTGACAAGTTGTTTACCTAGTGATTGCACTGAATTACTTAACCCACTAAACATACAGCTAGTCGCTTATTGAAATCAATCTTTATACATACAATATAAATAAGACTTATCCATATTATAAATTACTCAGTCGCAGCTTGAAGTCGACAGTTGACGATGTAATACCCCCGTACCTTGGAGAGCACGTAAAGCCGTTGGTCCTGCGCCTGATCTCTCTCCGGTCATGTCAGATTGCCGTCTCACCAGACTATGAGGGTGAAGGAATAAAGAGTGCACATGGATAGTGCGCACACACTTGTGAACTATAATAACTCCTGCTTACTTGGCTGATCGCCGTTGACATTGGCCGCCGTAGCCGAAATTCGGTTGGGAATCACTTACTTACAGATAAGACGACATTATTCTGTCAACCGTCAAAAATTGCAAATGTTAGAACTACATTCAAGTGCAGTATTATCATTTTCCCTTAACAAAATGAACTACCACAGCCAACTCACAACCAATCTACAGCAGAATCAACTACTCAATACAACACTTAAGACCGCTTAGTAAAAACGAAATCTGATGCGCTGGAACGCTCTTTAGTGAGTAAAAGGTTTGAATCACTCATTCCTGTATATGGGTTAGGCGGGGCGCGGGGTCGGCCGTGGAAACGACTCCGCCAACGTCGGGAGCCCGTCACGCGAGCCACGCACGCTACTAAAGTGCCGGCTTGCTGCGACGAATGTTAAACAAAAACACATGATGCGTGTATCCACGATGGGATAGGTAGACCTAAAACAGTCACTGTGATCCGTTCCTTGATGTGGTAAGATAGGATATATAGGGCACAAATGCCAGACTCCAGGCAGATATTGAGCAGGAAATATCGAATATAACTTTGTCCGCGTTGGGTTTCGAAACCGGGAACTCCGTGCATCGTACCGCGCACGCATTACATACATCAACTAGTTTTGATAATGCGAACTAATCAAATAGACGCATTATCTTTGCCATTAGTCAAATTTCGCACTCAAATCAAAAGTCCAAAATCTACGATGTCTCCTCAATTGTATTTTCATGATTAGGGTTGATTATTATCATTTGCCAAATTCACATTTACGAGTCCTTAATCATAGATATTAAAACACAACAATCTTCCTTCTTGGATATTAGGAACTATAAATAATTTACGGTCCTGCCAGACCAAGCTTCAAACAGCCTATGATGGCCATCTCTCATCAGTGAACATTTAATGTGGACCCCATTTTGCTTACCATTAGATGTAGTGGGGTAACTACTGTGCCCGTCCAAAAAGGAGCAAATTTACCCAACTGGCAGTTTTTTATTCCTTGCTGAGTATTGCAAACAGCATACACATTGCATTTTGGCTAGTCGTCACACAAGACTTACTAGAAGATCATCATAACAATTGCGTATGTAATGAGGAAAGCCTACAAGTTTAGTCAGAAGTCTTTTAAAATTGACTCAAATTCCTAGGAATATTTGTAAAGTAGGAAAAAATCAATAAGATTGAAATAAATATTTGATGCAATCCAGCAAGTCAACGAATCCATAAACTCCTGACAGGATTCCAATAACTTAGCCATAAAATATAGAAATGTTGATTTACCGAAACCCTGATTTCATTCAAACAGCATTCCTCGCAATGACCCATAATCCACCACAAATTTATAAATTCTTGGAAAATATACAAATATTTCTAATCTCTTCATTCATTAGTATACCAAAATGACACACTAAGATATATAATTATGTGTCGCCTTTGTAGCTGTTGACTGAAATTACTATTACTGAATTACTGATGAAGCAAATATTCCAGGACTTAGTAACCTCCTTGATATAATAACATTACTTTTTAGAGTAACCACAAATTACACTGGATTAGAGATTTTCAACACCAAAATAATCATTAAACTGGCATTCCCGAATTATTTATCTTAAGATAAGGGCTATTATTGAACTTAACTTTTGGATCGGATCATAATCTAGGCCTTTAGAAATTCGGCATAACAAGCCCCGAATTCCTGTACAAGGGTTGTAGACATGATGAAAGCTCGGCGTACACTTATTTTCCATGCAATTATAGACTACACACGCTCCATACATACTTTATGGCTTTAATAGTAAAATAGTTAACGAACACTTCAGTACCTGACTGAGAATGCAAAGGTATCGTAGAGGGATGACTTAATGCGCTAACTTCATCATCACTCTTAAGTGAAATTTCTTTTAATAAATTCTTTTTAAAGAAGGAAACAATTTTCTTGATTTACTTAATCTTAATTGAGAGATATGTCATTTGACGGTTTAGTTTACGTAATTTCTCGGTGTAAGTCTTCATGTATGCGAAAGATTGTCTGGGTAGATCATTGACTATTTCTGCTGTCGGAACAGTACAAAGTTCGTTAAAATCCTTTCAATAATTCGATCCTATACTCTGTTCAAAAAATACTAAAAATTAATAAATAATATCGCCAAACATATCCCCATATATCTACAAACTAAGCAACCGATAAGCCACTCAAAAATCCCGACACTAATTCCAAATGATTGACCGTTGAACGAGTTATTTAAATCCAGACACGTTTCATACAACCATTTCACAGTCCATACAAAAATCTGATGGATGTCCGCGTACATACATCACATCAGTGGCCATACATACGCCGATGACAGATGCGATGCTCTCTCGACGATACGTCATCCCGCTCCCTTATTTTCAGTCCGCGATAGTTTGGGAACAATTTTTCAACTCTATATACCCATGATTTGTGGCATCAACTGTAAATGAGCATGACGTGGCTTTTTTTAATCTCTGTTGCGATTTTTTTGGTGGCAAATTGTCAATTTATGGCCGGTGTATTTTGATTGCCGGATGTTTGGAGATGAATGTTATTGTTTTTTTTATTGCTTCGAATGACGAAAAGAACTTGCCGTTCGCCTGATGGTAACCGAAACGATCGTTCATAAATAGCAGGAAGACCACCTTACACCTAAAATTACAAAGTATTGTTTGGTATTTCACTGCGCTCGATATTCTGAGACATGAGATGTTAAGTGTTATTATGTCCAGTAGTTACACTGGCTACAATGTCCTTCAAACCGCAACCCAAAACTGATTACATACTGCTGTTTGGCGGCAGAAATAGACAATGCTTTGGTACCTACCCAGGTAGACTCTCACATATGAGAAACCTACCACCAGTAAATGGTACCACCATGTATAATAGAAGCAGACAACAGACTTTATTGTATGTAAACTGATAAAGAAATCGAGAGATCTGAACGGCACTCTTTCTATTCTTTAGCAATTTCACAGTTTCAAGCACCGGGAATGCACTGGCTTAATTATTGTACGGACAAATTTAATAAAGCTATAAATACGACAAATTTCGATTGCAGGAGTTATCTTCTGTTTATATTCTCTTACATGATATCTCATGATATGGAATTTTAATTATTTTTAAAGACATCCAAATCTCTAAAATAACGGGAGGTCGGCCGTCGATTAATTTTTTCGAGGGAATAATACTAAAATAATTGTTTAACATAAACTCAGCGATTAACTTCCTTTAATACTTTTTTAATGGTCAAATAAATGGTTGTATCTCCCACGTTCACAAAATTCGGCTTATTTTGATTCAGGACCTGTCATCGCACACAATTAAGGACAAATGTATTCGGTAAACTGTTTGGACAAAAATTATAGTGCGCGACCCCGGCCATCTCAATCTTACGGTAGCTGTTATAAATTATATGGAAGGACATTTAACCATTGGTTTTCGAATGTGTCTCGAAGACTTGTATTTTTGACGGTCGAGTTGAACAAGCTTGTTTTTTATCTACAAAGCTATCATACTGTTTAGAGACCATATCATTTGGTATAAATAAAAACAAATAATTGGTGCCGCATGTTTAGAATTGAAAATCACACTAAGTCTTTAAAATGATTCTAACAGCATTGTAAAGTTAGTCCCATCAGGCTCCATTAGGTCTACATCATCGGTAAATTCCTCCCTATTCCAACGTCTTAAGGTGTCTTTAATCAGTAAATTGTATCTTATGTATTACACAAACAAAACACCAGCAAACCGTCGTTAAACGTATCGAGAACAATTGTTACAGGTCTAAGTAATGATAACTACGTTAATTCCTGGCATCACGAGCTCGCGACAGTTGAAGCATTATGTTACGCTATCCACCTGTCATTGTGAAAGTTGTAATTACACGTACCTACTTCCTTATTTCGGTCTGATGGTTTAGTTTTTGCTACATCAACTGAGGTCAGTTGCCTTTCTACAAACGTTAATGTTGTGTTTGGAAATTACGTTTTCGATAGATGTATTGTTTGGATATCCTTGGCTTATTTTTACAAAGTCCTGTGTTTAGTTATATTTATCTTGGAAAAATTTAGATCAAAATTTTTATATACGTAAAAAATTTAAAAGACAATAATTCTTGGTTCCCTCTTTTTATCCTTTCATATTATTGGAAATGTATAACGAAAAGGACATATTACAATATGTATAATGCAATTTGTACAAAACTATAACACAGAATGTCTCATTCTCATACACTTTTTTTTTCTATTACCGTAGATGTAGGGGCGTTTTGGCTACAGCCTCCAATATTTGATCGAGTAGTAACTTTCGAAGACAATAAAAATAGCTGTCTCAAATTTTAACCAACCTACGATTGCAGATGTGAAAGATCTCTAGTGATTTAGGATTTACTAACATCAGAAAGTTCTCTGATGTTTATAAATACTATGATATTGTTTAGTAGAAGCTATTCATCGGTACATATACCCATGCAGTGCTTGCTTACAATAAAACCTCGCCAAGTGGCCAAATGTTGAACTAATTTCTAGTACTAACAACGTTAACTTTAAAAGAAAATGTTGTGCCTCCGAGTAGGTATTCTTTTCATGGTCAGGCTATAATGATATTCATTAATGCAGATAAAAAATAATAAATCCTCTATGCTACCGAAAAATGACACTCAATTTGACCAAGCCAGCACCTCGGACCAGCCAGCCTAATCGATCCTTCCGCTCGACTTAACAGTTTGGTCTCAAGTTGCCGCTCGTAAATCATCGCCCCGTACCGATTGATTGGCGTGATTGCGTAATGAATACTAGTTAAAATGTATGGATCGACCCCTCGTAACGACTTCTTGATGATTCATTAACGTCACGGATTAGTCGCGGTGGGCTGGCGATAGATGGCGTTGGAACTTAATTTGCTGTTTGGAGATGTGTAGTGTGTTCTAGTTTTCTGGATTCGATGCCTGTTAATATATTTTTTTTAAAGTTATTTTTTTGATGATTATACTGGGTAAAATTGACATCACGTTACTAAATGCACATACTTATCATGTAAAATATATTATGATAATATATAAAATAAAAAAATGACAGTTTGGAATAAAAAAGTAATTTTAATATTACGCGCCCTAACGCCACTACCACTTCTTTAAGGGAATTTTTCGCAGCAGTAACATTACACATTCAATCAAAAATACACTAACGTAAACACTAATTTGCATTTATGTCCAAAATTTTCAAATCATAAACAGAAAAGTAAAACCGCGACTTTTGGTGAGAAGATTCGTTATTCATCGATGACTTTTGGCACAATGTTAATAGGGGTAAAGACTGTGATAACTGATTTGTGTTTGATATTAATATATTTATGAATACTTTTTATATTAGCTCGCAATATGAATGGCAAAGTGTTGACGCAATTATCTATCTATATCTATTCTATACTTATAATAAATCTGTAGAGAGGTCAATTCTGTACATGAAATATATTTCCAAAATAACTATCAGGGGGTGATTAGGGATCGATACTGATGCCAAAAATGCAATTAGTAAAATTTTTGTCTGTCTGTCTGTCTGTCTGTATAACCGTTATAGAAACAAAAACTACTCGACGGATTTTAACGAAACTTGGTACAATTATTTGTCATACTCCTGTGCTGGTTATAGTATACTTTTCATCACGCTACAATTAATAGGAGCAGAGCAGTGAAGGGAAATGTGGGGAAAACTGGAGAAGTTACTCCATTTTTTAAGCTTCCGCCGCGTGTACAACCTTAATGGTTAAAGCTACACAGAAATCATGTATGACGGAAATGTTCGCCTTAAAGTATATAAAAAATATCCCACGACAGCGTATGTCTATCTTTTATGGTTGACTCACAATAACACGTGTAGCTCCCGATAGCATAGCAGTTCGAAGCTTTCTCATTATATTTGTCTACTCTTACGTTTATAACACTCTCAGTCAGCCCCGGATCTAGGGGAGGGGGGCAAGCCAGGGCCCGTGCCCCGGGCGGCGAATTTAGAGGGCGGGAAATTCAAACTTGGCAGACGAATACACATTTCATCATTAACGCAACTTTGACTACTGCGACATCTATACTCTATACTATTATATAAAGCTGAAGAGTTTGTTTGTTTGTTTGTTTGAACGCTCTAATCTCAGGAACTACTGGTTCAAACTGAAAAATTCTTTTTGTGTTGGATAGCCCTTTGTTTGTGGAGTGCTATAGGCTATATATCATCACGCTATACCCAATAGGAGTAGTTCAGTAATGGCCAATCTCAGGAACTATCGGTTCGAACTGAAAAAATATTTTTATGTTGGATAGCCCTTTGTTCCTGGAGTACTATAGGCTATATATCATCACGCTATAACCAATACGAGCGGAGCAGTAATGAAACATGTTGCAAAAACGGGGAAAATTTATTAGTTTTGAGAGCTTCTGTTGCCTGCGCTGCGTAAACGGTTAAAGTTATGCAACAATGATGTATGACGGGATTGTTCCTCTTAAAAAGTTATACAAAAATTTATTATAAAACAAAGTCCCCCGCTGCATTTGTCTGCCTGAACGTGTTAAACTCAAAAACTACCCAACGTATTAAGATGAAATTTGATATGGAGACAGTTTGAAACCCAGGGAAGAACATAGGCTCCCGGGAAACTATTACTTTTATAATGGGAAACTTTAGCCTGAAAAACTTTATAACGCGGGCGGAGCCGCGAGCAAAAGCTAGTTGTTACTAAAGCCTTAAATTTACTATTATTTTCGCAATTGCTTCCTGTATTATATCAAAATGATCACTAACTCATTTTGGCTTACAAAACTATACAGATAAATCATTAAAAATAGACATAAAATTTCACTTCTCTACACCACATTTTTCTAAGATCCTTATGATCTTCATATTTAAGCGCCCGCTGTCAAGACGGGGCTAAGTAATGAATCCGCTAATGGAACTGTTCTAAGAAATCGTTGACGTAGGTCCAAAGCAATTAATTTTCAAATATTAATCATGGCTGTGAACTTTGATCTGTAGTTTTTAAAGATCTAAATTAAAATTTTAGTGTTTATTTTTTTTCATAGTTTAAATTTTTTCTAGAAATTTGTTCCTCTTTACGCGCACGGCAGACTCCACTGCACCTGATGATAATAATAAGTAGAGTGTCGTCCGACAGAATGTCAACTAACAAGAGATGATTACCCCTCGATGATAAGAGACTGACAAAGAGGTTTTATAAGGCGAATGTGGATGGAAGAGCCGGTAGCGGTCGACCGCACCGAATCTTCGAATGTCATATATCTGATATACTCAGTAAAGGCAAGGTCAAAAGTACCCGGAACCGGAGAGAGAGAAGTATGCCAGAATCGTGCAAAGTGGCAATCCATAGTCTCTGCCTACCCCTGTGGGATAGAGGCGTGATACTGTTTGTATGTATGATTACCTCTCGGCAGTTGACGCCATTATGTCGGCCTGTTGGAACCGTATATACACAGGCTGATCCCGGAATGCGATACACTTATGTGGGCCACTGTGGTGGGTTTTACAATCATATGTTCAGTGGTCGCTATCCGAGCGGATATGAAATATATCCTACCACCAGCATACGATAATAAGCGGCGATAGTCTAGTTGGGTGTGGAACGGACTGCCAAGACAAATGTCCGCAGGTTCAAATCCCAAAGGCACACACCTCTGACTTTTTTAAAATCATGTGTGTATTCTTTGTGAATTTATCGTTCGCTTTAACGGTGAAGGAAAACATCGTGAGGAAACCTGCACATCCGAGAAGTTCTCTATAGGAATTTCGTAGGTGTGTGAAGTCTACCAATCCGCACTAGGCCAGCGTGGTGGACTAAGGCCTAATCCCTCTCAGTAGTAGAGGAGACCCGTGCTCATCAGTGGGCAAGTATATAATATAGGGCTCATATTATTATTATTACCAGCATGCATCTTAAGCAAGGTTGACAAACGGAGTTTTTTATTGTTGTAGTAGGTAAGCGAGGAAGTAGCCCGCCTGATGGTAAGCGTCTCCTACTGCCCATGGCCTTTAGAAACGCCGGGGTATAAGCCAATGCTACAAAACTTTTAATACGATACCGACTATCCCCAACAATCTTACTAAAAATACAAAACTAAATTGTTACTCGACTTCAACTCTAAGAATATGGTACCACTCCGACCGGAATATAATATTCACTTATAGTGCTACTCTAAATACCATACGTTGATACTGTGTTCTTCGAAGGGGTAGACAGAGGGGAATAATTTAGTGTTCTGTGCAGTTTTAGTTACAATATTAATTTTACTATCATATAAGGATTTTGGAGTGCCACCACCATAAGCATATATTCGATTTTAAATTAATAAACTACTGCATTGTACGTCATTTGTCCTAATTATTCGCATCATGACGTAATAGGATTAGTCTATCGACATATTTTGCACAATATTCAATACTCAAGTGTTTTTTAGAAACGAAAAATAACATCAAATGGAAATCGAACCCAGAGTCTTACGGTTTACCGTCAGCCGTTGGAGCCATAAGGTGCAATATTACAACAATTAAATTACTCAGAACAGGATTTCAAAGCGGTATACTCGTAACTTCATTTTTTTTATAAGTTGATTCATAGTTAATTGATATGTTTTTACACATGTCAATCATTTTGATAAATGTTTTTTGATCAGCTGTCAGTAAAGGTTTTCTAAGAAATTATTGATTCAGTTCTTTAGTTTTCAATCCGCTGTGTACTAGTGTAGCGTATTTTAAAGGAATATTAATGTTACATAGATTCTTATACGTAATCTATACTAAAACATAAGGTTTATAATTTATAATTACATATTTTTATCGAGGCTAAGAAGTGGTTCACTCTACAATGCACGTGTAAAAAAAAGTAGGGGATTATATTATAGGGGGGATATTTTTAGGGGAGAGTAGGGGAAGGTTAATTTAGGTAAAGAACAAAATACAGCCAACTAATAATTCAAAATCCGTAAAAATGTTAATATTATTTTTCATTTAACAAAAGTCTTGAAATACCTTTTTCAAAAGCATCACGTTAAAGTTATAAAAGAAAACTAATAAAATAACGTGTAAATGCTGGAATTACATTTAAGTTTTCAACTAGGTCACATGAAATTCCACTTTAACGCAAAGCAATAAGATTGCTTTCGCTTTAGCAATAACATTTTCAAAAAATGCCGACTCAATTTACGCTTATACTGTAATAAAAAGGTGTAGTTAAACTGAAAAAAGGTGGCAATTTTAAAAAATAACTTATTGCGACCTTTTGAGACGCTCTTATTAAAAATATTTTCTTAATATACCAGTCTGGATTTCATTTTCATAGAAAAGCTTGTAGACCACGCCACTATCATCCCTCAATACCATAATAATCATGGGACGTATATGGATTCTAATTAGATTGATTTGAGATTTCGGCTATGTATGCACGTCTGTGTGGAATGAATCATTATGAAACTGCGAGGTAACAAGGACCACTTTTGACTGATTAGTAATTTGATACTCGCATTCACAAACAAGGCCATGTTCAGCAGTGGACATACTACGGCTGATGATGATGATTATTCACAAAAAATACTATGAGAACGTATATTGAGCCTGAATGGATAGTGACGACAATGTCATAGTTTTCTTTGGCTTTGTTCAGCTGTGTTAAAGCAATAAAAAACATACTTACTATTTATCATTGTATTGCGCCATACTTTGCTAAGTAATGTTTGAGAGTACAGGTTTGAATGATTTTTGTTGCATTTCGCAGAATTTTAAAATCATTATTTTTCATTAGACGTCATAAATATTATTAATATAGGAAGAATATCTCATCATACACGAAAAATTAAACTATTTTAGGTTTTTACCGCGGTTTTAATTTTCTCCCGACGTTTCGAAATCTTTGCAGCCTCCACGGTCAGGAGGGAGACTGAGCTGCCTTTCAAAATCTCGAGAGAAAACTAAAATAATTAAAACCGCGATAAAATCCAAAAAATAGTTTAATTTTAATGTCTAACATTCGCGTAAACATTAAAAATCATTATACACGAAAAAAATATAAACTAAAATTTAACCGTAATCTACATAACAGATAACGGTTTAAACAAAAGGCCAAGTAAAAACCCGACCTACGAAGTTAAAATATTTTATAGCCAGTGATTATGATTGATTCACCGTGAACCCCAGACCCGCTGCACACCCGACGTGTCGGATATTAATTAACAAACTAATGGGCATAAGAGAAAAAAGATTGTACCGACAAGCGACGACCTTAGGTACCGTTAGCATAGGTGTGTTTAGATTTAGCTGGAATTTAATTTGCAGACTAATTTTCTTGGATTTCGCGTTTAACTTCAAGTGCACTGGTGCACATTTGGTGGTTATTTTTACTGAGACTTTACGGTTGACTTAAAATGCAGTGAAGTAAGTGTCCTGTTAGAAATAAAAATAAATATTATTAGAAATGTGATGTATAGATGTTGCTTTTGGAACCTATTAACACTAAACATATTTGGATGAATACATACAGATAAACTTAGCACTAAATTAATATAATATAGGCTAGTTATTTCGAATACTTAAACAGTAGAATTAAATCTGGTAAAGGAGTGATTGTAAGTCCTTCCTAGTGGAGTTTCGGGCGCGGCGGCAATCTCAACAGAGACCAGCCAGGTACGCAGGCGATGTTATAGTGCACAAGTGTGTGCGCAATACAAAGAAGCACTCTCTGTTGTGACGGCAATCTGACATGACCGGAGAAAGATCAGGCGCAAGACCAATGGCATTAACTACTTTCCGAGGCACGCTATCACACCGCCGATTTCATGACACCGACCTGTGACTGAGTAATTTTTGAGATGGAAAAATCCAGTAATAATTATTTTTTGGCCTGACCCGGATTTCAAACCCAAGACCTCAGCGTGATAGTCGTACTTGTACCTTGTACAATCAAGCTACCGAGGCAGACAGGCAAAGGTATATCATGCAGGGAAGTAGCAAATAAAAAAATAATTACTTTAAACATCCACAAGTACATTGTAGTAAAAACGTAATAACTTTGATTACCCACAGGTCCATTGTAATTATTTTGGTTACGTTAAAAAATTACTGTATAACTATTAAAACCTTTTTTCCTTTGATATTAACCAAAGCAATACAAATAAAAAAAGGAAAACAAAACATGCTAACCCTCCCCGTCACAACTACTACGTCAAGTTATGACACACGCGTTATCTTATTACAGATCGGCTCGGAGAACAAGTGAAACAATGCACGCATACATACATTATCATAGATTAGGAGAGTGTTCGGTTACAAGAAGTTTGGATGAGCGATTGAACAGGACTAAGGAAGTACACTAGAGTGTAGATCCACTATCTACTTAATATTGTATAAATATATGTCGAAAAAATTAAACAGACAACACAAGGTTCACTGGTGGGTCCCTCATACGTGAGAGTCCGCTTGGGTAAGTTCTGTCGCCAAGCAGCAGTATGTAGTCCCTGTTGTGTTCCGGTTTGAAGAACATTGTACCCAGTGTAACTACTGGATATCATAAGACTTAACATTTCATATCTCAGGATGGCGAGAGCAGTGGAATGCCTAACAATACTTTGTAATTTAAGTCTTAGATGATGTTTCTACTGTTTATGGGCGGTCGTATCGCTTACCATGAGGCGAACGGCAAGCTCGTCTCGTCCATTCGAAGCAATACAAATTGACAGTACTAAATACAGTCAAATAGAAACGAAAAGCGGTTTGTGAATTATTTTTCGCATGATAACTGTTTCTGGGCCTTATGTGGTGGTGTATTTATCGCTATAGCTCCAAAAAATATTTTAATTTTAGGTGGAAATCAATTAGATAAATTCATAAACTTCTCAACAATAACTATTCCAATGAGTTGCCAAATTGGTTGTAATTACGAGATATAAAACATAACCCAAAAATCAGTTCAGAAATTTACAAATTTAAACTCACTTTTACACTCATAATAGTTAATTATACCGTGATAATTTTTAACACGTTGTTAATAACGCACATTAAACTGCACGGCGCAGTTTAATTGCACCCCGGTCAATGCGCAGGTGTTACGTAACGCGCTACCTTCAATATAATAAAGCCATTCATGAATTAACGTAAAATGGTAATAAATATCAGTAATATTTCTGCTTAATATTTCGCTTGTGAGTCTTCTTTCGAATAAAAGTAATGATTTCAATAATCAAACCTAGTTGACTACATAAAGGTCATTTTGAAATTGTGTTTATTTTTTTATACGTGCTCTGCTAAGGGACTCCACTGCACTTGACGGTAAGTGGAGTAGAGTCCAATAGAACTGACGAAAGATGATTACCCCACACCAGTCGACACAATTATGCCGGCCTGTTGGAACCGGATATACAGGCTGATTCCGGAACGCGACATGGCCGCCACTATGGCGGGTTTTAACACCTTGTGGCCGTCGCTATCCGGGCTGATATACAATATATCCTACCACCAACAAAGTAACGCAAACTAATTCATAATATTTCACCCGTCACTAAAATAAAAGATTCCTTACAAATACATAACGAAATTAAAGACCATGTGAATAATCATAATTGATGTTACAATTGAGACCTCAGTATAAAGGTTGAGCTTTGAACAAACATTAGTTCGTGAGCAAGTGTTCTGCCTACCCAACAACTCGTGCTGCATGATAGAACGAGGCACGCTTTCTGGTTATTATCCTTCGCTTGTTACGACTAGCTTTCGCTGTGTACATCAGTAAAGAAAATTTGGATATGGCATTTCTATTTTTTAGTATTCTATACGATATTTATTTTTATTAGAGAAATAAAAAAAATCAAATCATCATAATTAGTAAATCTATATGTGGCCGAATTTATATATTATGATAAAAATGTATATTTGGAGGAAATTTTAATCCAAACATATTCCAGTGAGTTTTTGTCGCATTGAAATATATAATCTTTTATTTATAGTAAACGAAATTAAAACAGCAACTTCAGCCTATAAGTGTATGTAAAGCAGTACATAATTCAAGTATTCTCGCTGTGAATGCTTATTACTCAAATAAGGCCGTTATTAAAATCATTTTACAATAAAATACCACATCCACGAACTCCACAATGACTCCCACGTCCCATATACTTTTGACCTCGCGGTGCATTTCGCAAAATCGCGGTTCATCAGGACAATAACATTGTAACTGTAAGGTAATTCACGGCACTTTGCCGGCATTACCGGTATTTACCGGTAACTATGGGACTGGTTTTATCGGTTTCACGGTTAACGATCTTCCGGCTATTTCAGAATATTTATGGGACGTATCTGTTTTTATGTGTTCGAGTTATCTTTGAATGTAGAGCTAACTAACATAACATAACATCTTGCCCGGCATTCAGTGCAGAACTGGAACCTATTCGGCAGTATCATGGAATGCACGCCCGAATCCACTATGTACTTTTTTTTTCTCTTTTTTTGATGTAAATGGTTGTGTGCGTCCTAGTATATTGTGCGAATAAATGTTTCTTTCTTTTTTTCTAACTAAGAAGATCTAAGATCGATAGCAAAATTTATAATCACGTTTCTTTACATTGTATTTGTTATATTTACTGCTTAGATGTATGGGTCCGCGGTACGACCACGACTATGGCGCTGAGTTCCTGGATTCGAATCCCGGGTTAGGATAAAAATAATTGTGTTTTTCCATCCTAAAAATTACTTAGTCACAGCTCGGAGTCAGTAAGTCGGCGGTATGATACCCTCGTGCCTTGGAGAGCACGTAAAGCCGTTGGTCCTACGCCTGATCTTTCTTCGGTCATATGGGATTGCCGTCTCAACGAACTACGTATGTAAGTGAAGAAACAGAGAGTGCGCAAGTGTGAGTGTACAATACAAATAGATGTGCAAGTGGCTCTGCATTGTGTAAGTTTTTGGACAACTATAATATTAGACAAGTTTTTTCTACTGTCTTTGTCTAGTAAATACGACGAAAAAAATGTCTGCCTATATCAGCCACAATGTTTAATACTGCATAATAACACATTACACTCTCTACAATACATTTATAAACAGACCGACTGCGTTCACATTGCTTGACGGTAGATATAGACAAAATTATCTGCATAATCTCGCTAGCATAGGCAGACGTTACAATTAGGAAGGAATTTAAAATTTCTATACAAGGTAAGGTATACCAAAAACTTCTGTTAGAATTTTGTTTATTCTCAGCTACAGCTTGCACAGTTTTTAGCTTCTTTTTTTGAAGTTACTTTTTTTTCAATATTTGTTTTAATTTCTCTACAGGATTTATATAGTCTGGCATAGGTTAACATACTGCGTGAACGTCTCCAAATTATATTGTGCTTAATTTGCTGCGCTTAAGTCACTTTTAGTTTAAATTATGTGCATGTTGAGCTTTCCTAACTTGGGCTTACATTAAGCTATAAGTTATTATATTTAAATTATTTTAATCGTAGTGTTAAGTCTGCTGGAAAACCTAATAAATAAATAAATAAACTAAACTGGATATGTGAAAGTTTCAAAATAACTTCCTACCCATGTCAATACCGCCACCCTGCAAGAAGGCAATATATCTTCGCGGCAGTTTTTACAGGGGGCGCCAGCGGTGAGTGGCGTCTCCAATTAACCTCGTATTAGTCTGACACACTAACGATATTTTAAATGAAAACATTTCGCTCGCATACCGTCAGCGCAAAAGTTGTTTAATTTATCAAGATAGCACTTATGATCAAATTAAATATAAAACTATAGAACTAAGCTTCTATAAGGCCTTAAAAACTATTACTATAACTTTAATTTTTTTCCCTAAAAATATAGTATATGCAACTATTTCTGCGCAATTGATCTGAACTGTTAAATGTTAATTTTGCTTTAAATATTTTTTTTAATTATTAAAAGACTATACTTACTAATTATAAGTTCCATCAGGTGAATAACTCAATTATTCACCTGATGGAACTTTTAATAATCTATACATCTTATAAAATAAACGCTCCTTTTTCTGTGTCTGTATGTTATCGATTTTCTTAAAATCTACTGAACGGATTTTAATGGAATTTGGTATGGACATATTTTAAGACTTTGGGAAGGTTTATAGGTTTATCCCGGGAAAATAAATAACGGGACTTTTATCCTGGAAAACTCCTTCACACGGACGAAGCCGCGAGCAAGAGCTAGTTTTAAATAATTTCTACTTTCATAGACAATGACTTAATATTCTCAACATTAGATCTGATATTAACACTAAAATAAACATAGATAAAAATTGAACCCAAACTACACCGCGTCCAACCCAGCCATCTAAACAGTACGTATCCAATAACCCAACCGTAAAAATATATAAATCTAATTTTTACCCCGACGGTACCCAGCAGACGGTATCTCGAAAATTTCAGCTCTCCAAGTGGTATTTTTTGCCACACGCGTCTGATCCGGGCCAATTACTGAACGTGAGGGATTTCGCCACGTTATGTTACTAATGCGGACGGACTTGTGTATCGACTATTCATCTTAAACTCAGGTTTTAAAAAACACACGTCACGCCTTTATCTGCGATGGGGTAGAACAGCAACCTATGCAGTTAATTTTGGCCAAGTAAGTATATTTCACAATTACGATATTTAGTAAAAAAAGGAAATGATTTCTTATGTTTACGCGAATGAATAAAATTATACGGAGATCGGAACACTAACAGCTAAAATAAAAAAATATATAAAACGTAGGTAAATATTGTAACTTTGACTTTTGGGATGACAAACACCTCAGTCTGCCTCGTGGCCACAAGGCTGTAAAATCTACGCAACGTCGGGAGAAAATTATAATAGAAAAACCGCGATAAAATTGGTAAAATAGTTTTATTTTAAGAAAAAGGAAATGTTTGATATTTGTTCCTTAAATGCTAGGTAAAGTACACCACCAGTGGCTAAGGGTCCATATAAGGCTATCCCTGTTGCCTTCCCTTTATATAGAATCTAATTATAGTTAGAACGATTTGCGGATCGCATTTATGCATATAAGTTATGTCGGGTTCCTTTAAATTTCGCTTTTCGCCACGATACTCACACTTTCCGTTTCATTATAAATATAACTAAATGTACACAATTGTCAGAATCTTAATACTCCATACAATGTCCCATTCATAAAATTTAAGATAACATCAATGAATCTGTTTGGGTACAATTCAGTGTACACAACTAAGTTGCATTACAATTGATAATCGATTCGGTCACAATGGGACCTATAAACATCTTAATTTGCTCGATAATCTGTGATTGTAACAGTCAGGGTTGGCACATAGTAGTTTTTTTTAATCACGTTTTATAACGGATAATTGAAAATTATGTGGTATTTGAAAGATTACGTGAATCTATTTATATAAAAATGAATCCCTATTTCCCTTTGTCACGCCATCACGCGTGAACGGCTGGACCGATTTCACTAATTTTTTTTTGTGTTTGTTATTGTCAAGAGAAGGTTCCTATGAAAGAAAAAATTCAAAAATATGGCGCGGGAAATTAGAAAATTTAAGAAAACTTAAGGTTATAGCTTAAGGTCCATTTTTCATACATTTTGTTTCACCTTTAATCTGGGTAACTAAACAAGTATTGACAAGTAAAGAATTTAAATTCACGTCTAGTTAGTGATTAGTTCTCGCAGTTGAAAGAAAAACCAAAAAATAATTAATATGCATGGATATTTCGGCCTTTAAAATTTAATACGACGAAATTTTATATAACTGTCAATTGTTTGAAATAACTGTCAGCGATTGACAGAATGCGCGCTGCAAATTTATAGTTAAGAGGGGACAACGTCTGTCGGGTCAGCTAGTTAGTAATATAATTGGGTAATTGAAAATTAATATTTGAAATATCACGTGACCTGGTAATATTCTAGATCCATAGTAGTATTTAGGCCTTTTTTCTAGGACAAGAAACGTATTATCGCTACTATCACTTGAGAGGCAAGCGAAAAGGTTATGTTGGTTTCACCGGTCTTACGGCCCAATGCTGCTATAATGATATATTATGCAAAAATAAAGACAGCTTAGATCAAATCAGATCGGCGAACTATCTGTGTGTTAATTGCTTTGTTACACAGATATAATTAAAAATATATAATTTTGGAATTGCCAACCCTGATACTTCAAAGCGCAGCTCTTGAGTGACAGGTGTGCTGTACACGATCCCGAATATTAATAAACTAAGAAAGTATTTGTCAATTCGGTTTAAACCTGCTTTTTTTACTATTTTTTTCGTGTATCCTCAACTCTATTGTTAGTAACAGAGAGTTGGAATTCTAATGCGATGTTTTTTTATTTCTTCACCGTTTGGAATCTGTGTATCAGAATTTCTACTTAATCTCTGGGGTGTAAAGTTGAAAATTACGTTTTTCTCATCTCTATGTATTTCTAAAGCGCGTCGGCATGACTTATCCTATTATTTTGAATTGTATTTGAATTTGTCAAGTACTTTTTGTATTTTTACAAAGTTCACAAGTATTTTTTATTTCTTGTTCTGTCAGTGCCCTTAGAACTAAATCAGAATATTTCCCACACTGCGTATTACCAGAATTTATTTTATTCTACTTCCACAATATACGATTTAATATAAAGAAAAGTTAAGTTTAGTTTATATCGAAGAAAGTATATCTAGGAATAGGTGTTCACCGTTTAAAGAATCTAGAATACTAGAGATATTATGACGACAGAGGAAAAGGTGTGCAGTTCTCGCTACATCACTGAACGAAAAACATCAATTTTCTGTGCGACAGTCCTGTGGTACTTCAGTTAATCCATTCTCTCTGTAGACAATACTGGCCACAGCAAACCTTCAACAAAAAAAAACACAATCTAAACAAACTCGCAAATGTAAATTCGTGTACAACTATTTATAACAATAAAGCTGAGGACATAACGCAATAATTTATCATAAAAACCGGTCCGGTTTTTCTCAGCCGGCAGCCGGCGACGCTGTAAATTGTACCGCGTTGTAAACTCGCGTCATATAGCATAAATCTCACGTTTTGACGCGGAGGTGGGGTTTGTCGCGTCCACATAGTAAGTTCATAATCTTATAAGTTTCAGTTGTGGGACATATCGGTGATACATACTGAGACCTGATTAATATATTAAAACTTAATTGTGATCGAACTCAAATTTAACGATTTTAGACTATATCTTATCAACTAATATTTGTATTAAAATACATTAGGGCTTTTGGAAAACGTTTTAGATTTACGGAGCACATCACACATCTTAGAAATGAGACAAGAAGTATGAATATGTTGGGCCTTCAACTCTTTCGCATAACATGATAAAAATCACAAGTAAATATAACATTTCACTCTGGTTCTTGTTTAATTGAGATACGGATCATGTCAGTTTACGCTCTAGACTAAATTATCAACAGAAACTCACTTAAAAACTTATAAAACACATTAACTGAAGCATTCGCAAGAGTTTCCAGCTCTTAAACAATCTCACGTACCCGTCAGTAGGCCTTCCAACAACTTTATTTGAAAGTGACGTGCACAAGATTCCCGCCCGGGTTGGATTTATCGTCTACACTCCCCTTACACAACGTTATCCTGCGCGAGTCCGGACACCCTGTTTATAGTCTCGAAAATTTACGCGTCAGGTAAAAACAGATTATATTTTCTTCTTTACGGTTCTTTATTTTTGTTAGTTTTGTCAGTGTACATGTAGCTTTATATTTTTATTTGATCATAACTTATAATGTTTAATTCTTTTTTAACCGACTTCAAAAAAAGGAGGAGGTTATCAATTCGACGTGAATTTTTTTTTTGTATGTTTGTTAGAACTCGCTCATTTTTGAACAGATTTGGAAAATTCTTTTTTTATTCGAAAGAATTTCTCTCCAGATTGGTCCCATAAATTTTTTTTCAAGATGGCGTCGGTAGTTTGGTTTAAAAATTAAAAAAACTAGAATAAATATGTCGTCCAAGAAAACGAAATCGCGAATTTAGCTTTCCTGTGACGTATTTAGTTATGTTTTTGCATTGAGTTTGGTTGACTGTATTTCTCACATACTTATACATATAGCATAACATCTTTTCCCCGTGTCAGGGGTAGGCAGAGGCGTAACATTTCATCGCGATAGTCGTACTGTGTGTGAAACATATCAGTTTTTTTTTTTGGGTTGGGTTTAATTGACTCTACTTCTGACATACATACATATATGTAAGTATATAGCATCACACCTTTTTCCCTTTTTAGGGGTAGGCAGAGATGTAACACCACAGCGCAATAGTTATAGTATGATCGTAATATATCAGTTGTGTTTTTGCGTTAAGTTTCCTCGAATCTACTTCTTACATAAATATATATATATAGCATTACACCTTTTCCCCTTTTCAGGGGTAGGCAGAGGTGTAACACCACAGGGCGATAGTTGTACTGTGAGCCAAATAATATCAGTTGTGTTTTTGCGTTAGGTTTGCTTGAATCTACTTCTTATATACATATATATATAGCATCACACCTTTTCCCCTTTTCAGTGGTACTCAGAGGTGTAACTCCTCAGCGCGATAGTCGTATCGAGAGCGAAACACAACTATGCCATTGAGACGGTCTATTTTTTACTAACACAAAAAAGCAAAAAATAAAGTAATTTTAACAAAAATTAAACCGCCTTCAAAACCACTCAAAACCAAAAATAATTTCATATAACAAGTATATATTGAATACCAATTTTGGAGTCGGTGCCTAATTAAAATTGCTAGTTAAGCTAGATAAATACATTAACGAATATACGAAAACAATGTGCTGCCAGCGTACAAAGTCAGCAAGTCAGATCGTCACCGGAGATAAACACATCGCCGCAGCACAGCAAATGGAAGCTATTAAGGAAATATTTAAATTTGTTAACTGTACACTACCCAAATTCTTCCCCTGTTACATATAGCTGGTCAGATGTGGGTGTATTACACTCCCTGCCTCGAAAAAAGAGGAAATAAAAAGATGAAACACCATACATATGCTTGGTATTACACCTTTCACTGTATATGTTGTAGTACACGCAAACCTACTCCTTTTAATTGATTTGAAAGAAATTTAGCTCATAGATGGACTATGCAACAAATATAGCTAACTAGCAATTTTAATTAGGCACCGACTCCAAAATTGGTATCCAATATATACTTGTTATGTGAAATTATTTTTTGGTTTTGAGTGGTTTTTGAAGGCGGTTTAATTTTTTGTTAAAATTATTTTATTAAAATTAAATATTAATTAAAGTTTGATAATATTTTGTCTGTTTCAAAGCTCTTTTTTTAGAGTTATTTGAAGTTCAATGTTTATTACCACTAGGCGAGTAATTAACTCGTCTAGCCAGTATGTATATTGTACACCCTAGCACTAACAAAATTATTAAGATTAGTAAAGCCCAATGCACAATCTTTGAAACTCCCTCTCAAGACGCTTAGTACTTTCTTCTTATATTTTAGAATGTCGTCGATATATTACGTAGATGTGTCAGGGAAAATATTTGCTGTTCGCGGGTATCGGCACGGCTCATGATAAATGTGTCGTCTGCGCTCAAACTAAGGTTTACCACCTGTAGGGTTTACGACTATATTGCAATGTTGTCATTATTACTATGAATTTGAAGACGTGCTTATTTTATTTGTGACTGTTGAAATTTAGAGTAGGCTTTTAAAATATTTGCGGGATTCAGTATGGAGTATATTTGCGCCAATTCAACCTCTAAAGCAAATAAAAATATGTGATGAAATTAAAAAGAATATTATTTTAAACAGGTAATACAAGAATATTTGATTTTTAAAAATAGAATTAGATGTTTTTTTTTTCTATGCTTAAAATTTTTACCTCATTTGATGTTGTGTCTTCAGGCTATTTTAGTATAAATACTATATTTTAAAATAATAATAATTATATCACCTTTATTCTTAATTATTAAAATAAAATTGTTATTAATTCGCGCTATTTTAGCATAAATACTATATTTGATAATAGTAATAATTATAACACCTTTGTTTTAAATTATTAAAATAAAATTGTTTTTAATTACGACAAATGAAAACTTTCTATCAGCATAAACTACACCAGTAGTTCATAGTGATATAATTTCCTCCAACTAAACGTTAACTACTTTTCAAATACAAAATTTACTAAATAAACAAACTGGGTGTAAGTCTATTTAAAATTTTGACTCCAGAACCCAACCTTCTCTACCTAAGCTTATATTTAGCTCTAACATAAATAACTAACTTGGTCCTAAAATCTGGTGTCAACTTAGCAAATTAGATGTTGAGTTATTTTGTTCTCTCTTACTGTTATTCGTTGTTCTTTTCTTGACATTATTTTTGTTTTTGCTAATTTAGTGAATTGGTTTAGGACTATTAGCTGTTTTTAAACATATTTTTGGGTTTGTTATTTTTAAATGTTAGGTAGGCTGTTAGTTTTTATTCTGAAGTTAAATAAATCATCTTTACATAGTATAAAATGAAGTCGCTTCCGTTGTCTGTTTGCTTAGATCTTTTAAACTATTCAACTGATTTTAATGTCATTTTCAGCAATAGATAGAGTGATTCAAGAGGAAGGTTTATGTGTATAATTCATACATATTATAGTACAGAAAAGCCGAAAAATTAATTTCACCATGCGAAGTCGTGGCGGGTCGCTAGTATTGAAAAACGTATACCACATAAAAGCTTACAATATAATATTATTTATCACTACTTTCTAACTAGAACCATTCACATCCGTTCTATCTTGGCCCACGGTTCTAACAGTTTGTAAGAATTAGCAGAAGTTGCAAGAGGTGGCCACTGCCACGCCCCCTATATAGCGAGGGCGGGAGATAAAATGCAAGGTGCACGTCACGTCTTCCAGTGGAGATTCCTACGGGATTACAGGGAACGTGTGAATTTCTTACACGGATGTTATTATGAAGTTAGCTTTTATTACACGAGTGGCTCAGGCTGGCTAATGATTGTGGAATTGGCTGGTAATGAGGAAAGTTTTGAAAAATATGCGATGGTGTTTGAGGTGCAAGAATTTCTAGGTGGTTGTGGATTCTAATCAGTCAGATAGTTAAGTCGAAAGAGGCTGTTTGATTTATTCTTTGTTGACTATAGATTTAGAGGCGATGGAATTATGGTCCTTATTGATAGTGATCATGGTGCTGTAAAAAAATCAGCAATGGCCTAAATTGGTTGTGGAAAGAACTACCGAGACTCCGACTTTTCTAAAATTATGTATGTGTGTATTCTTTGTGAATTATAGCTTGCTTTAACGATGTAGGAAAATATTGTGAGAAAACTTGCGTGGTGGGCTAAGGTATAATACCGCTCAGTAGTAGGCTGATATTATATTATTATATGGTGTAGTACTTCCTATCTTTATTCAAGGTTATTTTTATTAGTTAAATATTTTCAAAATCCAATCTGTACTTCTAGAATACCCTTAAATAAACTCTTAGCAATGGTAAAACCGCACAATAATAGTAAAATTATAATTAAGTTAGCTAATCTAGCTGTTTTAATATGTATGTGAAATTCACTATGGGTGTTTTCATTTTAATTCTGCCAACATCTTCGAGTATAAAGGTCATGTTTGTTTTTAAAGTTTTGTTAATACTAACTCCCAAATTATTGTTACAGGTAAAATAGCACCGAACGTTTAAAGGTGAGAACAAATATATAAACACAAACCGAACGTAGCTAAGAAAATCCCACAAATTTAAAGAGGGCCAACCGTTGTAAATATTAGTTGGAGGGTGATATTTCAAAATGTCAACGGGACGGACGACAAATTTGCAAGAAGGCTTAGTTGTGTAAATCTTCAATTCATTTTTGTTAATTGCAAGCCGTTAATTTTAGAACGAAGGGTAAATTTACGATATTTTAACAATGTTTTTTTCGACGTTTTGTAAGGCGTGTGTTATTATTTCATTTACGAAGACGCGCCCCGACACGATATCGGCACAAATAATATTGATAAATAAACGAAACTTGTGATTCATAATCCTATATTTATTATGTTACTTACGGGTTTGCAATTTCCCTCACACTATCCATATCTATCGATTAAAGTAACATCGTAGTATGCGTGTGCACTCATGCTGGTCACGCACACTGATAGTAGGAGAGAGAAGTGGGGCGCGTCTTCGTGGATTAAATTATCTATATTAGTAAATAATAAGAAGTTTGTAACTCTTTTTAGGAAATATAAATTTAAGCTAATACTTATTTTTAACTATTATTTAAGCTTATTTAGGCTTCAGAACTACCCATAAAACTGTACGGATCCATCTTTATCCTCAACCTGAGATGATCGTTGTTCCATAATATCCAATTAATTCCCCGTTTATAGTATGATATAAGATCACACTATTACTTACATGCTGTTATTTCACAGCAGAAATATACAAACAGATGGAACCAGAATATAGTCCATATTACAACTACTAAGCTATCAAAATCACGTTTTATTTTTCAATATCTAACATCCAACTTAGAAAACTAATTGACGTAGTACAAACGAAAACGTTTAACATAAAAATATACAATATTTTAATTCCTACTTAATATTCTCACCAATTAATTGATGGATAATCTAGCAAATATTAAAACCTTCGTGTATTTAAACGCACTAGTGTTTCTCATAAAAGCGGGTCCTAGACACCGGTGGATATTAAAAAGAGAACTAAAATCCATCCGACTAATTTCCTGAACTCTCGAAAAATCTTTTATTCAGATCTCAACAGGAGCATGTCCTCAGACGTTCAGAACGGTGTGTGGCTGCGGAGATAGCGATTTTAAAAAATACATCACGACTCTATCATAGACAGAGGTGGAACGTCATGGCACCTATTTCTCGCCATGTGTGTCCCGACCCAATAATATGATAGAGGATGACCCTATTGCTATCATCATCATCATCAGTCACATGCAGGATGTCTACTGCTGAGTATGGCCTCCCTCAAAGATTTCCAGATCGACCTATTGTAAGCGGCCCGCATCCAACGACCTCTTGCGAATTTTATGAGGTCACCTGTCCACTTCGTGGTGAACGTCCGACGCCGCGCTTGCCAGTTCGAAGCCTCCACTTCAGAACTTTCTTGCCGTCGACCATCAGTTCTGCGTTGCCTATCGCTATACTAAGCACAAATTCAAAATTCAGAGCAGTGTCCTTCACGTAATGCAACTACGCCATTGGTGATTAATAAACATATGAGATTACACTGTTTCATCTAAGAGAAGTGTGTTATTATTATATAGTAAATAAGTCTACTTCCACGAAATGCTAGCGTTAATTTTGTAGGTTTTAGTAATATTTTGAGTCGACCAATTGTAAGACGCATGTTTTAGCACCATTTTAGTTATTTTGAATGATATTTTTAATAACTTACGGTCAAGATATTATAAATCAGAAACGACATTAAACATTAACGATTAAGTCGAATTGAAATATTACGTGCAAGTTAAAGTCGATAGCGAACGAGAAGTGGGAAAGTCCTAGGTACACAGCATATCTTTATTACCTAGTTAAGAGGTTATAAAATGTTTATAAGTACTCCAATCTATACCTAGAAAGTTGATATGTTTGTTTGTGTGTTTTATACCCGTATCCGAGCAACGTGCGGCTGAAAGCCTTGTAGTTTAGTTAGTAGCACGCAACGTACGAAATACTTGATATTCCAAGAAGGTGATTTATTTCGCGCTCGTCTATACGTCTTGGGTCTACAAAGAGATATTATGGTGCTAGATGTTGTGTGTACGTACATACAATTTTGTTTATTTCTATGAACAAAGAGTATTCGAATGTCAAGTACCGGTTTAAAGGTTGCAGGCGATGCAGTTTCTATCCACTATGATAAAAAAATCAGTATAACGAAATCAAAGTTAAACTGCGCATAATTCAAAGATTCTTCTGTTTACGGGTTGCCTTATTTATTCATTTAAGGACCTCCAACAAAGGATACACGGCATATAAAAAAACAATGTCGTACCATTTTTAGAATTAACAATCTGAAGTGCCTCTTCAATTATAGAAGACCACAGCATGCAAATTTATGTGCTTTCATCAATAGATTAAATACTGATGTAATTACTGCGAATAATGTAATTTACAAATTACTATCGCTGATCCTAAGGCCCTCTCAGGATAACACAATATACCCGAGCGATACGAAAGGCAGATCTCAGAGCCCTTCACTTATTGTTCGCGGCAGACAATGAGCGGCGGTCAGTCGACTGGCCAGTGGACTCAGCCGGACTGTCCCCTGCGATCATATATTCTAATGTTCTACTGGAAATCCTTGCATCCTTAAGGACCGTCTGGGTGGGGATTATGGTATTGGTTAATGATAATATTTTAAAGGATAATACGGTTTTGCAAAAAAGCGGCGATAGCCTAGTTGGTTGTGAAACGGACTGCCGAGACGAATGTCCGCGGGTTCAAATCCCATGGGCATACACCCCTGACTTTTCTAAAAAAAATATGTGTATATTATTTGCGAATTATCGCTTGCTTTAACGGTGAAGGAAAACATCGTGAGGAAACCTGCATACCTGAGAAGTTCTCTATAGGAATTTCGAGGATGTGTGAAGTCTACCAATCCGCACTTGGCCAGCGTGGTGGACTAAGGCCTAATCCCTCTCAGTGGTAGAGCAGACCCGTGCCCAACAGTGGGACAGTATTTAATGTAGGGTTGATATTATATTATTATATGGTTTTGAGATATCCATATTTAATGTAGTTTTGAGGAACTTAATTTTGGAAACTTTTCCAATCGTGTTTACAAATAGTTTTTGGTACAACTTTCTTCAGCGAAATGCTAAACATAGAATAGTGTCGTGTAGTAATTTAAAGTTCTGAGTGGTCCGTACTCTTAATAGACAATTTCTGGGCCCTTGCCATCAGACAAGAGACTTTCTCATCTGTATGTTTAAAAAATACTCTAAATTAGGCTCTCCACTACATCAAGATTTCAAATCTCGTCCCGTAGATGCCGTCAAATTGATCGTGTCCTCGCAACACCCTTATTAGAAGCGCTCCGGAGCTTTTTATGACAGACTCATTAAACGTACACCTATTCGCCGACGGTGAGGTTTTTTTCCAAGCGAATTTTATAAAGCGACAAATTAGGAAAATGCGTACAGCGCGACACGCTTTGAGCTGAGAGTTCTGTAGCATCAGCTGTGTATTCTTTACGGTTGTATTTGGCCTATGTTTCTACTAATAAGGTAAAATTTACTATGGTCACTTTTCTTCTGACTTCAAACTGAAATTTCTTTTCACTATGAATTTTCTGATCACATTTATATCTTGAGACATTGATATTGATTACTTTGCTTTGTTTTTACGTAAATATATTCTGACATTTTGTCAGTCTCTATATTTCATAAGATCTACTCGCATTCTTTAAGTGTCTACCCAGTCATGTAGTAATCAGTTTGAAACGTATGCTATCATGACAAAACTATCTAAATCATTCTGAGTAATGTTCAAACCGAGCCTTGCTCTAAATACAAAGATATATTATAGTTTTTGACAGTTACAAATGGCACAACTTAAATCGACGATGTTTAAGATAAAACGCTTGTTAGATGTTTTGTAACAGCCAAACTCTTTGTTTGCAAGAGACGCGAAGTTTCTAAGAATCGTTATGGTTATCAAAGTTAAAGTAATATGGCATGCATACAATCTAGTACATAAGTACTAACATACAGGGGTAGGTATTGGGGCAGCTAATGCATTCACAGCTCGATGGGGATCTGTCCCTTCACAAGTTGTTAGAGAAAATTACTTATTGCTAAGCAATAAATGAAATGATTGTTTTCATTGCTTAATTAGACGATGAATCCGAAGGTTTCATAATTTACTCTTTTACTGGATAATTTGACTTCACAATCACATAGTCACTAGATGAATAAATTGATAATGTTTGTAGTTTTCTTAGAAATTAAATAAATCGAAGATAATATATACCAAATAGTTATTGGAAGGACCAAATATTTATAACTCTTGTATAGAAGATTAGGTTAGGTTAGGTTGTTTTTGTTTTTTTTTTGTACATTTTTAATACATAGGAACTATGCCAACGAAAATAAATGAACATACTGTATTTCTCAATCAAAACTTGAATTAATTGTCACATCAATTCAAACTATTCTAAAATAATGTATTTTAAAGAAATTTCTGTAAAGTATTACAAGGCTCATCTAAGTTTTGTTATCAACCCTACGGAATCCAAAAAAGCAAGTTCCCAGGGTCTAACGTCTCCGCGGCCAAGGAGAAAATGTATTTTGTATTTCGTTTTTGGTTAATTAGTTTAGGAGCGTACCGGGGTCACCTTTACTGAATTATTTTTGTTTGTTTGACTATATTATAAGGACGGGAAATTTCATTGTTTGTTGCCTAATTTGATTACGTTTGAATTCAGAAATGTTGCCCGGTGATGAATTTGCGACGACAGCTGGTTTTTTGCTCTTTTAAGTTTATCAAAGCAGTTTTGTAGATATATATTTATATTATTAGTTATCACAGAATGTCTTTAGATTTAATCAATGGATAAGGTATAAGTCGAAAAAAATGCTAAGTTTATTTAAGTTAGCTATAGTGAATGTCAACAATCACTTACCATTAGGTAACCCGCACAACATATTTAGTCTCTATTGTCCATTTTTCTGTAACAAATATATTTTCTCTCTCTTTCCGTTCTTGTGTAACTGACCATCCAAATCAAATTACGTAAACCGAAGCCGAACCGATGATTTACGTTACGAACTCAAGAAGCGAGTAAGCCACAAGGTGCAGTAAAAGTGACATACCAATTGTCTGGTGATACATCAATTAGTTTTACGATCGGCAGTAAAGCGGCTTACACTAATAGGTGAAGAGCGCTGCACCGGAACGCTGTTCATGTAAGACGATGTAAATTCGAAAATGAACCGTCTAGCACGAAAGCTTTTTTGCAAAACCAACTTCGGTTAATTATCGTTTGAATTTATTTATGCAATCAATAAAAAAATCCTAAATGAGTTGTAATAATAATTGTTATATCAAATTGACTTTTTTTAAGTATAATCCAATATGAAATGTTCCGTTAAACAAAAACGAACTATTGCAACGCGATGATAAACGAATAATAATAATTGTTGTTTCAATTTGTTTTTTTTTTTTAATACAATCCAGTAAGAAATGTTCGGTTGAAGAAAAAGCCACTACAGTAGCGCGACACTAAAAGCGCACTCCATGTTGTGATTCTTGACGGTTGCCAAGATAATGGTAGCCTTTACTGTGACTTAAGAATTAATAATTATCACACATTTTTTTTATCATGGTAAAAAGTACTCAGTTTACTTTTTTCAAAATTCTATCTTCAACCAAAAAAAAAACAGCCATACGTATCTCACACGCAAACAAACCTTCATATATAAGACGCAATTCAATTTAAAAATCTAAATCCACTTACGTCGATGACTGTACGTTTCTTTTAGATTTATTCCTTGCTTGCCAACAAAGGGTCCATCAACGCATGTCGTTCGTTAAATCCAACTTGTTAGCGACTCACAAATTAATATCTCAAATTTTATTGTCCCCTATATTGTGTTTAACATACGAATAAAAGAGTTTACGATGGTACACCAAATACTGCATAATGATATGAAAAAAATAAATCCACGGTTATTTTAATCCCTTGATTTGGTGTTTTTTAACGTCTTGTGAGTTTAAGATGTATTTTGACTGCCCATGGTTGTTTTTTTTTTAGTGAATGACCAAAGCGTTCGCTTGGTAAGCCTAACTAAAATATTAAATTAAAGATTTGAATCGTATTATAGGTACTGTGCTTATCGGTGAAATATTTTTACATCTCAAGTCGATACTTTGCGATACCATAGTTTAGAAAGATTAAACCAGAACAAAATAATTATGTCTGATATACACAAACCTTTCTAATTGGACTTTCATACAAAACCTTTAAAGAAGCTAAAAATCCACAACAAAAGTAAACAATTTCACTGACCTATACGTAAACATTCAACTCCAATAGAATAAAGTATCGAGTTGGACGGATAATCGAATTGTAAATAATGTAGTGCATCGCTACACCTGTCCGATATTGGCCGTTACAGCATAACTTAATTAAAATGATTGCAACATCAATCGTTTTGTTTACAACCGAGCCGTGTTAAATAATTATACTGTGTCAATTTTTAATCCGGCGCGTTTAAATTCCGCTGTGGATGGCCGCAGGTCGGACGTAATCCCCGGAGAGGGGGTGGCGTAAGTTGTGCGATATGGCGTCATAATAACCTTGTATTATTTTTTATATGTGTACTGTAAAGTGAATCTACTGCACCTGATGATAGAGTCCTGTATTATACTTTTCTATACGTGTAACCACACTGCATATGGTAAATAGAGTGAGGTCTAATAGAATGTCGACTCCTTGACAGTCGACACAATTATTCCGGGCTGTTAGAACCGGATATACCGACATAGTAATGATTTCACATAAGCAAACCTGGTAGACTACATTGAGGTCATTTTAACATTGTGTTAATTTGTTTTTACTCGTGCACGGCCAAGTAACTCCAAGGCACCTGATGATAAGTGAAGTAGGGTCCAATAGGTCCAATAGAACGACGACTGACGAGAGATGATTATCCCTTGACAGTCGATGCAATTATTCCGGGCTGTAGGAACAGGATATTCACAGGCTGATCCCGGAACGTGATACACTTACATGGGCCACTTTGGCAGGTTTTAACACCTTGTGTACGGTGGTCGTTATCTGGATGGATATAAAATATATCCTACAACCAGCAAAAGCAAAAATATACTCTCACACAGCTGAGCACGAACCTCCTTTACTACTAAAAGTATCCTCTTATAGTACTAAATATTCTACCACTCCAGCTTAGTGCGGGATGGCAGAGTTTAAACATACCTTCAAAATGATGTAAGTTTCCTCATAATATTTTCTTTCATCGATTAGTCAAGCGATATTTATCATCAAAAATACTCACGTAATTTGGTAAAAGCAAGATTTATATCTTAGATTTTGAACGTGCAGACCTTGGCCTAAGCAGTCCGTACCTAGCTAGGCTATCGCTGCTTCCTTCCCCTCATATAATAAATACATCAGATAGTTCCCCAGTGCTTTTATCCAACACTGCATCGCTTCCTCTCTCAACTTAGGGCAAACTAAATGGCAGCAATAATAGGCTCTCTGGTCAATAGAGGCTGCGATGGGTGTTTAATATGACCGCGTTGTTTACAAGCCGGCATTATAACTACAATAATCACTTTATTGCGAAATCCAAAAATCTGCAAAATCCCGCACTGCCGATCCGTATTCATTGTTATTGCGGTAAGGTTTAAATTATGTGAATGCGTACGTTTTTTATTAAAATCATTGGGTTATGGATTTTGATGGAATTTGAGCCTTGTCATAGCTGATTAATTCATAATTTGGTTATCGTGGAAGAGTGGGCAGAGGCATAGGTTACACTTCAAGTTATCCGTCTCATGGTAAGTAAGGGAGCATTCCACCATATCGGTTAGAAATTTCAATTCCATTAATGGGTCATAAAAAATAATTTTACTTTACCTGTCTGACTCTTTGACATTAGCATTAAGAGTATTGTATTTATTTATTTATTTATTGGATTTTTAAGGGAAACATACAGGCAATAATGAATAACATTAAAATGAAGCAAATTAAGTAGAACATGGCTCAATTAAGTTTCCACAATTAATAAAGTATAAAGTATTTTATGCTACGAAGAGTTCAAAATTCGAATCCTAGGTTGGGCAAAGTTATATTATTTTGTATTGAGTTTCTGCTTAATTACGGGCCTGAATCCCGGGGTTGGGTAAAGTGATGGGTAAAGTGATATCTTTTTATTGAATTTCTGCTCAGTTACGAGCCTTATTATCAGACCGTAGGACGGAACGCTGTGGAAAAGTGCCTACTGCCTTGGTTACACCTCTACCTACCCTGTCGGTGATAAAGGCGTGTTCATTTACTATTTATTCTACACAACATTTTATTCCGACAAAAAAATTCACACAAGCCACTTATAAAATACATCGCACCATTCTATTTGATACGTGCATAATCTCTATAAGGATATCCATACATACCGAGATAACAAGTGTGAGGTACAGATTTTGAACCTCACGTCATGCCCCGGGCAAGTTAGGAACGCATTGATAACTGGAGACTGAATTTTGCCTGGGATTTAGATTAAGATTTCTACAATGCTGTTAACAGTCTGTTTTGCTACGGTTTTATGACGGTAAAAAAATGTTCAAGATATTTATGCTTGTTTGAAATAATTCTTGAGGGCTTGAAACATTTTTGTATGGTGTTTAGAACTAGTTCTTAAGGACTTGAAAGTATTCCTGTGTGTAGTGTTTATTTCTTACGGATTTCCTACTATATAATCCTAGTCCTAGTTATATTATAAATGCGACAGTTTGTGAGGATGGATGTATGTTTGTTCCTCTTTCACGAAAAAACTACTGAAAGGATTTCGATGAAACTTTACAGTAATATTGTTTATACATCAGAATAATAAATAAGCTACAATTTATAATGATTTTGTGTAATTTGGTCATAATATAACGATACATATCAAGTACAACATCTTCACGCGGGCTAAGCCGCGAGCAAAAGCTAGTATAAATAATATTGTAGATCTTTCATGTGGAAAAGTCTGTTTATGTGATTTGTAAATTTCTAAGCTCATAATTCCCTATAAATATACAGAACACGTTTCTTGTCTATACGTATTGTAAAACATAGTCCCCGTTACTGTGTGTCTGTATGTTATCGATTTTCTCAAAGTCTACAGAAGGAATTTTTACGAAATTTGGAATATGGAGATAGTTTAAGACCCTGAGAAGGTTAGGCTACTTTCTATCCCGGGAAAATATATAGCGGGAGTTTTATCGCAGAAAACTCCTTTACGCGGGCGAAGCCGCGAGAAAGAGCTAGTCAACATATATAATAAGCGACGTATCTTTGAAAGAACGATGTGCTGGCGATGCAATGAGATGCTTAAAAAACATTCTGACTTCATAAATTTTACTGACCGTGTCTACCCGTTAAAAAGCAAGTCATTTAGATATGATATCTCTAAATACAAATAAAGTAACATGCCCTTTAAAATAAAGACCCTAACAAAAAGTATAATATATCATTTATTTCTACACCTCACATTTCTTTTTGTTATTTAATTATCTGTGACCACATATTGCTTGGAATTGGTTTGTGGGTTACGACCACTGTCTTATAACATCTTCTTCACCCTTATTCCGTTTTAATAAGGATCAAATTTGAATAAATTTCCTTTTTAATTGCGTAAGCCTGGGGTGTGACGATAAAATCTCTTTTTTATCAAAATGCACCTAATTATTGGTGTGGTGTCGTTTCGGTATTTCATTATACGGCAATTGTGTCATATTAAGGTAATTGTGGGGGCAATGGGGATGACGTGATGGTTTCATCCTTTGCCTTCCAAGAGAGAATTAGTTTATCGTCTGATGATAAGTATTTCTGTCCTAATTTATTACTAGAAGAATCATATCAATGTCGGTCTTTGATGCATGGATATTAGTGGTAAAGAGAATACACCACTTACCATCAGCTGCACTAATTGCCCATTTACCTTCTACTAAAAACATATTAACAAACTAGGGATACATCAGACCCTTCAACTACCGTGCGGTGCCAATTAAAGAAAATTCGAAAAATGTCGAATAAAGTTACAAAAACCGATAGCTGGACGGGATGGGTCAAGGATCGGGTCCAGTGATGCGCGAACCACTCCAGGAGAGGACCATGGCCAGCGGGCTGTTTTTGCGGAATACTGATAATTGCATGAATATTTTTTGAGTTTTATCGGTAAGTACCTACTTGTAGTAGAGTAGTATGAGCAAACATACCTATAAGTCGAAAACGAAACAATTTTTAGTAGAGTTATTGATGTCAATATTTTTTAGACGCCAAGGAATCATACTAAAAATCAGCCAAATTGAGAAATTAATAATCACATATTTTATTCAGTTATAAACTGCTCACTGGTCTTCCAAGATTCGAAGTTCTGCCACAGAACTTCCCAGCTCAATTGACAAAACTAAAAAAAACATCAATTACGTCCAATTACGTGAAAAATAAAGAGAGGGTCGCAATCTACGATCTAAGATTTATAAGATATTAAATACATGTGGGTTCAATTAAAAATCGTTTTCAGTTTTAAAAAGTGCGTCGCGCTAACGACGCGCCAGCCGCATTGTGCGCTCGCGCTCGTGTGAAGTGGCCTTTTGTTAAGGAGCTGATTTACGAAAAAATCTTTGTTATGTTTTGTGGTCGAAATTCTATTTATTATTTCCTCGTGCAAAGACAACGGGAATTTTAGTCTTGTGATCATGAAAATTGTGTACTAGGGAAGTTTTTTTTTATTATATTGTAGACTAACAAAAGAACCACTGATAGACATTTCTAAAGTATGGTATCTATTTCACAAATAAATTGAATTTATAATCTGTTGTTTTTATATTTATTTCGGGTCACACTATTTTAGTTTTATGCACGTTATATGGTCACTTACGTACAATCATTTATGGAGCAAACCCCACAAGTTTAACGTTAGGAAAACACTAATTAATATTTTACTACGATATAAAAAGCAAACATGAAAAATCTACATACAAATCATTCACTAATAAATAAACACGAATAGCTTCCCCTTAACATTAACAGACGCTAATTAACTATGACGCGGCATTAGTTAACCATAGTCCGTCTCCCTCTACAATATGGGAGCGAAAGAGATAGCTAAGTTAAATGGATAGCTTCCTTTTTTAGCATGAGTCGTGATTTAAAAGTGCTGTTTCGTGACAAAATTAGATCAATTATGTTTGCCGTTGTCTTAAGATTCCTTTGGATATGGCGGATATCGTGTTTTGAGAATGAAATTGTATTTATAGAGTTCTTAATTCGTAGATAAAGTGTTTCAATAGAAATGTAGAAAAAAATCTTCGTAGTTTGTTTAAATAAACGTAAATGAGCAAATGGAACTACGTTTGCTTTTCTAATCAGATGAATCAATATCAAAATTAGAGTCAAGATACTGTAACATTATACACTGAAAACTGACATATATTAAGTATCGTTTTGAATTAAATACTAAATGTGGAAAAGAAACGATTAATTAATTAACTGTGTTATGTTTTTTTACTTCTAATTTTATAATTTATCATCGATATTATATCGTGAGGATGAACTTCACAAAGGACCTTGAACGAATTAATTATGATTTTCTCAATTTTTTTTTATCGTTTTCATTCGTGCAAATATAAAAGTAATAATATCAACCCTGTATTATATAATATGCCTTACAGCTGGGCACGGGCCTTCTCTACTACTGAGAGGGATTAGGCCTTAGTCCATCACGCTGGCCTAGTACGAATTGGTAGACTTCACAACATTCTCAAAATTCCTATAGAGAAATTCTCAGGTGTCCTCATGATGTTTTTCTTCACCATTAAAGGAAGCGATAATTCACAAAGTACCCACATAACTTTAGGAAAGTCAGAGGTGAGTGCCCTTGGGGTTTGAACCAGCAGACATTCGTCTTAGCAATCCATTCCACAACTAACTAGGCTATCGATACCAAGTAAACTTAAATATTCTTCCAAAATAAAACAACAACCGTACACAAGTACTCAAAACAACGTTACCGAAAATGCACACTCGACCGGTGTAGTTACAACTTCGGGAATAATTCGGGTGCACTACCAGTGATTCCCGGCTAGTTACGAAGTATTCCCGGCGGCCGCAATGCGGATCCAGACTTACGGCAAACTCTACAGTGCAAAAAATCCCGTTTACCATTGCAAAATTAAGAGTAAGTCTGGTTGACGTCACTGGGGTAATACAGTAAATTTGGGATGTTTTGGAAAATGAAATGTCTAGACGAAAATATTTGACAGAAAAGCGCACATTTGACATAAAAGCGCAGTGTTTGAGTTGTCTGAGTAGTGATGTTTTGTAAATTTTGAAGTTAAGATTTATTTATATTCTTTTTATTTATAAATCTTAACTACTTAATGTCAATGGCTGAGCGGCTTCCTTTACCTTTGTAATTATAAAATTTTACTGTGCTTTATGATGATAGATGTAATTAGCTAATAAGGCAATAAACGGAATTTTATTTTTAAAAATGATTTTTATTTTTATGTTTTGTTTTTATTTAAAAGACTTTAAATTTAACATGAAGAGTAAATTGTAAAAGGTTTAAATTTACATCAATTCATATTTGAATAACATATTTGTTTAAAATAATGATTTATTAGTCATATAGGCGAACATAGGTGCACTTACGACAGATACATGATAATAATAGATTATATTATTACAATTAAGAGATACTAATATTACTACGGACATGTATTATTTTAAAATTTAAAAGCCAAGCACAATATTCTTAAAAATAAGCTATTTCGGACGGGCAGGTGAAGGATAGAATAATATAATTATAAAACTGATAATCCCGAACAAAATCTTCAACAACAAAATGTATTTATAGTGAAATTCCATATTAAAAGCCCACAAAAATTGGAAGCAATCAATTTAATAAAATATGCGGACTATGAGAACATATTTTGTGATAATAAAACGTTGTACGTCAACGGGCGGCTCGCCATATTGTATGACAGGACCATCGACAAGGGAAATTATAATTTATTCCCCAAAAATCTAAGATGATTTTCATTTAGCTTTAGTTGGACGAATAGTTTATTTTGGTTGTGATTATATTTTATTTATTTATTTACACTTTGTACACATGGTATACAGGCGGACTTAATGCCATGGGCATTCTGTCCCAGTCAACCTTGGGGTGGTGTAGAGAGGACGGAGGTAGGTGTATAATAAAAGAAGTGAAAAACAAATAAGAAGAGTAATAATAAACAAATGTAATTAAAACATACTCGCATAAATAAATATATAGATATATAAAAAAATACATATATAAAAATAAATAAATATATAAATACCTATATAGATTAATGTCAGGGCTGGATATCGTAATATGTTAAAACTCGTAATATCCAGTCATTTAATTATATTTACTAGGAATGACTAATTTTAATGTTTAAATATTTTACTTAATTTTTATTGGGGCATGTCAAAGTGTCCACTGCACCTGATGGCGCGTGGAGTTGTGTCCAATAGAATGTCGACAGACGAGAGATGATTACCCCTCGATAGTCGACACAATTATGCCGGCCTGTTGCACCCGGATATACACAGGCTGATCCTTGAATTCGACGCTTATCTGGGCCACTATGACGACTTTTACACCTTGTGTACTATGGTCGCTATTCAATATTTGTTTATATATAACGGGAATTACAGTTATTATTATAGTTCACGGCGGCCGCTGCACTAGGCTCTAAGTACGCCACGCTTAATCCTGTATATTTTATATATTAGTACGTACAAATACGTAGTATTTGATATTAAAAGACTTAATACCAGTTTAGAATTTTCACGTCAACTGACTTTGCTGAGTCTTTTATAAATATGACCCATTTTCATGATCTTAGTGAAAAAAATGAAGAAATGTTTATTTTTCGCTTAAAAATATGCAGTAATATTTCGTAATAGAAACCTTACACCGCGTAAAAGCGAGTTTTCTATTTTTTATAACTGCGTTTCATAATATTTTCAAAGAAAATAGGGAAATGGGTTAAACGGAAGTCGTTTCTACTCCAGTTGAGAAATAAAATTATTTTAAAATAATTCTAGACTTACTAACATCAGTTGATACGGATTGCCATAACTACATGACTTCTAAAATAAAGCAATCAATTAATTTTAAATAATGTATTCAGCATTATTGAAAAATTAAAAGCGAATTTATACCATTATGACGTTGGGCTGCATTCTATGGCATGATAAATAAGTTAGATGAACTTTGTTGCACCTGTGTCTACCCCTTCTGTTATATAAAAATATCCCGGAAAAATCCATCACGCGGGCAAAGCCGTGAGCAAAGCTAGTAAGCTATAAATACCAATGTAACACCAGTAACTGTTCATAAAAGAATATTTTTTATTTGTTCCGACCGCACGCCGTGGTAAATTGGTACATTTTATTTCAAGTTCATATCATATCACATTACTGGGCCCGGAAGACGTTTGTGGACTCCGACTGCCCCCTATTGTATAGCGTAATGTATCAGTTACATTACGCGGTTTGAATCGTAAATGAAAACGTATTGTTAGAATATTTTCTAAAGGGTCAAGGTTAATGATATCAAATAGAAAGACTATTTCTTAATGGATATTTTATAAGTATTTTCATGGAAGACTGTTATTAAAATGGGTCTGAACTTTTCAAATAATAGGCGTACGACGAATTATATTAAATTTAACGATACATTAGGAGAATAAAAACATCTTAATGCAATGGAAATAATCAAAATATGACTATTTTCATATTAGAGATCGTAAGAAGAGCAAATAGGTAATTTTCATCGCCTGTAAATATCAAGATTTCTCTGATAAATAAAGAATAGATATACTCTTGGAATGATTGAGATATTTCTCCAGTATGGTGCATAATATAGTAGTATATTTAATATTTGCCACTTTGGGCTTATTGTAGTATTGTAATGTGTGTAGTTATTTAAGCGATTCAATTTAAGTAATAATTACATATTCTCATGTACCTTGACTTAAAAATGCAACTATGTTCGCCTATGTGATGAATAAAGCTTTTTATTATTTTTCTCCTTTACTCAAAATAGGTGTATTTATTTATTTATTTAAGGACCTCCAACGAAGGGTACACGGCATATAATAAAAACAATGTCGTAGCGTTTTGACAATTAGCAATGTGACGTGCCTCTTCAATTACAGTAGACTACGATGTGGTGGTGAATGTGATTATAATAATATCAGCCCTGTATTATATACTTGCCCACTGCTGAGCACGGGCCTCCTCTACTACTGAGAGGGATTAGGCCTTAGTCCACCACGCTGGCCTAGTGCGGATTGGTAGACTTCACACACCTTGGAAATTCCTATAGTGAACTTCTCAGATGTGCAGGTTTCCTCACGATGTTTTCCTTCACCGTTAGAGCGAACGATAAATTCACGAAGAATACACAAATGATTTTTTAGAAAAGTCAGAGGTGTGTGCCCTTGGGATTTGAACCTGCGGACATTCGTCTGGCAGTCCGTTCCACACCCAACTAGGCTAGAATGTGATTAATTATAATTATATTGTGAATACGTAATAATTGCAGGACTTGTTTCCTGTACTTTAGAATTACTGATTGTATTACTGACAAAAAAGGTTCAATTCCAAAAATATATTTTAGCTGAAATTTCGTAAAATTATACCGAGTAACTTAACTACTCTTTTCATTTCATTGTAACTGCATTTACAATTCAAAATTAATCTCAAAAATATACAGAAGCAAGAGTGGTTAACTCTGCCCATATTTTATACTAATATAGTATTAGTATAAAATATTGGCGGTTTACTATCTAGGATAGTGGAGTATAATGAATGAAATTACCATACATAATTGAGTAGTCTATTTACTAGACGGATCTGTCATTTATCGCCATCTTGATCTAGTGTGAGCTGTGGAGCACGTTTGTGGCGACCTTATCCAGGTCGAGCGATATTAAAATTTTTCCCTAAAACATTATCCAGCGCTGGATTATTCAACGGCTGGGGCAGGGCAGGTTAATATACCTTCTTCATTTCCTGATGTATGGTTTATAAGAAAAATAATTCCAATACGAATAGCAATTTAAACCCAATTAAATATGAACAGAAGAGTGTGTTCATACAACACGAGGATGCTTATCTTCAATCATTCGGCTGACCTTCACGAAAGTGGAATGTTGGGCAACGTGTAGGCGGGCTCAGTCGTGTTTAATAGCCGAGTGAAAATACCTTGCTTATTACATATTAAAGTGGGGCATTTTAAAAAGATTTTATAATTACCCAATTTCTTGCACACCATTGTGATGACTTTAATAACTAACTGCATGCCATCAATTAAATAGTTTGTTGAATATCATCGCTGATTTAAACATGCTTAATATCCGAAGTATCATCATTACTGACTTTGTAGCTAATCAATTATTGGGGATATGAACCTCAATACCGTACGTGTCAGAATGTCGAGTGAATTACAATCCCACACAGCTTTAAGTATTATCACTAGTTATTATTAGAGAAGGACTAATCAACAATATCCTGAACTAGCAAGAAATCAAAGTGAAGGAAGGGGAAGAAGTGTGTTAGAATCGAGCAAAGTAGGAGTCACAAGTCTCTGAATATAGTTATGATACCGATATAAGTTAGGTAGTGATATTATGTATGTATACTATACTTCGTATGAAAGCCGTCTACCTAGTAATATAGACGAGCGACCAACACAAGCTATAAATCAGTTGAAGAAATCTAAACACTAAAATCTAAGTCTAACAGTCCGTCTTTAGGAACCCTATCGCCTAATAATTACCAGTCGATTTTTGATAAACAAACCACTGTACAAAAGTGACCTAGTTGTGGTCATAATTACATCACAAGAATAGTGAAAATACGATCGCTGTGATTTATTTAATTTGAACATTAACTCATCAGTCAAAAGTTTAATTTTGAATAAAATAAAAAAAAAAATGGTAGTAATGGATTTGATTATGATTTTTTTGAAACTAATACTGCAGGAAATTGCATGTCAATAATGTAGTAGGTGAATCTTTGAAAAGAGATGTCGATGCGAAATCTAAAAAGTTTCGTACGTTTTATATCAAAATGTTTCAAGTTACAAGGATCTATACTATGGCAATGCAATCCTATGGGAACAGATTAGTAATATAAAAAATCTTAGAAATAGATGACAACTTCGTTCAGGTACAAGAAGATGAAATACTCCTGTTTTTGTAATTAAATGTAGATGCCCATGAGGCATGACGTCAAAAGTGTGTACATGAGGTCGGTTAAAAATACAACGTTAAAAGTGTAATATTGTTCTATTGCAGCAATGCATCTAACTCTGCATATGGCCTTAGCCGATTTGTTAAGAAACCTAGATTTATCCATCCCATTATCATATTACATATCCGCATTTAGAAAGAGACAAAACACAATATCTGTTTTGACACTCAATATTTATTTAAAGCCATCTGGCTTCTCTCTAGCAATCGTAAAAAACTTTGTAGGGGGCCAAGTACAAAGTCCCTTTGTTCCCATAGTTAAAGATAAGTTTTGTATAATTGTTTAATTTAACTATATTAGAAGTTTATGCTAGTTATATTTAATTATTTAGTTTAATTGCGTTTTAGTTTAAAAAAATTGTTAAGCAGTTTTGATAAGAACACAATAGAACAGACTTTTAAAACGGTACTCGATTGAATCTAGAATGGACTGGTAGGTTTCTCGTATGTGAGAGTCCGCTTGGGTACGTACCACCGCAATGTCTATTTCTGTCGCCAAGCAGTAGTGTGTAGTCACTGTTGTGTTCCGGTTTGAAGGACATTGTATCCAGTGTAACTACTGGACATAATTAAATCGAACATCTTATGTCTCAGGATGGCGAGCGCAGTGGAATACCAAACAATACTTTGTAATTCAAAATGTTGAATGGTGTTTCTTCTATTTATGAGCTGTCGTATCACCATCAGCCGAACGGCAAGCTCGTCTCGTCATTCCAATCAATAAAAAAAAACATAATTGTCTGCTATTAATTATATGGCTGACGGAACATTAATTTGGATTGAAATGAGACCATAGATTAAATATCCAAGATAATTCATCTGTATAAGTTATATTTGCAAAACTTGATTTGTTATCCCCAATTAGGATTTACAGTCAAATAAAAGCACTTTGAACCCTACGACAATACAGATGGCATGAGTGACCTAAACAAAACAAGTCCTTGACTGAGGGTACAAAGGACACAAAAGGATTGTTTATAATTAAATTAAACATGCACACTTAAGTGTCTCGGAGTTTCGCTGACATGCTTATGTCGAGCATGCGTGTGACGCGCGATTTTTGCCCGCCATCTTGTGATTGCGCGGGTCATAAATCGTAAGGAGTTAAGGGTTCAGATGCAGTGGTGAAGAGGTGACGATTAATGTGTTTTAAATTTATTACATGAAGATCCGTATCTTAGATTGTGTAGATAAATTTCTCACTTAGTGTTTAAACACGAATAATTAAGATGTAAAATATGTACCTTTTCAATTATTATTTCAGCGTGCTTGATAGGCCTAAAAATATATTTTAAAAACATCCTTATTTACATTTTGTTATTCCTTCTTTGAAAATCATGTAACAATACTAGTATATACCAGGTTATTTATGTAATAAATATTCTTCTTTATCCTTGCTCAGTGCTCTTGATCAGTCTCTAAAATATTCCAGACTTACTTTTTACTCACCAGATACCACCAAACACGGCTTGCCAAACAAACCACCACGGCAGCTTTTCAATTGCTATCGTTAACTATTCAAAATACTTCCGCCAGAAGTAACCAGCCTACTAAAAACTCCCCAACTAAAATAGCCCAATTAAAAACCACCCAATCTCAACCTTAGCCACTTTGACCACACGTGAGCCGATCGTGGGCGTGACATTTATTTATTTATACCCTCAGCGAACACTTACATTTGCACAATTAACTCTGGTGAGTCAGTGTTGTTTATGTACCGCTTTACGAGTTATTTATCGTCCGGATAAGTGTTGTAAACTAATTTTATGTCTCTGTACATTGATACGATTGTTTCTACGTCCCGGTGGTTCTTAGTTGGCGTTAAGATGTGATGGATTTGGTTTTAAACAATGCTCGTAATTGTAGTGTCTGTTTTTGTGGAAATCAAAGTGATGGAATGAACAGAAAGTTAGCAAATGAGTTGGCTACTCTTTGATGTTATACAAAGCTTAGTAAGACGAAATACTAGACGGGGGCCTTTGTTTGTTGGAACTATTGGTATATCACAACTCGACCGACTGTTTGGGCCACTTGACTCGCCGGATCTTACAGAACGTTCGATTTCATCTGTCACAAGCAATTTACAAACTATATTGGATATTCCGTTAGGGTTACCTTACCAAATTCCTAGATGCTTCATCCTGAAAATAGCGTCAAAACCATGGCACAATTTAAACTAGTTTTTAAATTTCACGATGTGGAGCGACAAACCGTTTCCAAATCTTTCCTCAATTGCTACGTCTTGGAGACAGCATATAGTTATCCGACCGTTTTTAATCCACTTTTTGGATTTCACAGCGAGGACCGCGACAAACTATATCAAATATTTTTTATCAGCATGAGCTTGACATACCTCACCTACTTCCTCAATTCCTACGTCTTGGAGACAGCATATAGTTATCAGACCGTTTTTAATCCAGTTTTTGGATTTTACCTCGAGGACCGCGACAAACTATAATCAATATATTTTATCAGCATCAGCTTGACATACCTCACCTACTTTCTCAATTCCTACGTCTTGGAGACAGCATATAGTTCTCCGACCGTTTTTAATCCAGTTTTTGGACTTCACCGCGAGGACCGCGACAAACCGTTTCCAAATCTTTTTATCAGGATGAGCTTTACATACCTCACCTACTTCCTCAATGCCTACGTCTTGGAGACAGCATATAGTTATCCGACCGTTTTTAATCCAGTTTTTTCCACGTCCAACAAAGACAGCGTCGCAGCCGGCCCGCCTCCCCTTATTTCACGGTTATTAGTTAAACTTGTTACTACGCACAGCACTCTCCATTAAAATGCAAATTCAACACCCCCGAAAATGTTTATGTAATCTATATTACATTTATTTTTTATTTATTTTGTAAGTGCCACGTTTGTTTATGATGTTTTTTGTAGGTTGTGAAGGCCAGGTATTATTAGAAAAGGAAATAGATGATTTATTTTTTGATGTACATGAAGTATGTACAGATGACCTTAATGTTTGAGGAATTATCTCAAAGTATTTCTTTGGGTAATAAAATTTAATATTGGCTGTTTTTAAAACTGGAACTTACTGTGTTTCTATCTAGTTGCCAAGGCCTAGACGCCAGGTATTTTGTATGCGAAGATCTTTTAAATGGGTACCATGACGTCCAAGCACCGTGGTACGGACACCACAAAGATTAGAAGGATATTTTGATTACCAGGAATTGTTGGATGTAATATATTTTGAATGCATTATACAAGAAAGTTATGGATTATATAACCATTATTTATGTTGTGTCCGTAACTATTAGTAAGATACTAGCTATGCTCGCGGTTTCTCCCGCGTGTAAATCATTATGTACTATTAACCTAAACATTCCTCAAGAATTGCACTATCTTTTAACCGTACAAAAATCTGTTCGGTACATTTTGAGAAAATCGATCACATACACACAGCTTTTGGGGACATTGTTTTATAATTCATGTATAGATAACGTAATCTCATGATTGCTTTATCTATAGCTAACTACTGGCTACATGGCCAGTAGTTGTTTAAATCTAGAAGATTTCGTCCCAAGTTGTGGGGAAAAGAGACATTTGCACTGGCACTTTCCACATAATGGACTAATTTGACTTTTAGTTTATTGCTCAGTCTATTTTATATCTATAAGTGGATGGCAGTGAGACTATCAGAAATAAACTTAGTTTTAGTACCAAACAGAATAGAACACAAGACATAACCATGAAAGCGAAAGAACTAATATAAAACATCCAATATGTGAATATCTTGAAAAACCAACTTGCCGTTATTCGTATGTCAGCCATATTTATTCGTAGCGAAATAATCCGCACCTGCCCCGGTCGCATCCGGCGGCTGGCTTTTCCATTTCCACGCGGAGTGTTCCACACTTCCGGTGGGAGGGGTGGGGGGGACAATTTGAACAGTTCTTGCCGAGTCTGGTAATCAGCACGCATTGTGCTGTTAATACATCATTGATTTGGACTCATGAGTTACAGTTGATAGGCGACCATAGTAGTTAGAACATACTAGAGGTACCTAGGCACTAGGCATAAATACTAGACTCTTTCCGAATTCATGCCCGTCCCACGACGTGATAAGAGGACGAAAACTTCACCATAATACAATTCCAATCTCACATAACTCAGGTGTGTTTACAATCGATAAATACATAGTATACTTGACACGAATAGATAGATATATCTGTCGAATGAGAAATCGATAACTATTGTTTACTTCCTAATATCTTTTTTACAAGACGCTACATCTTGTTTGTATTATCTTTCAGGATTTGTATCACCGTTTTGTTTATTTAGCAACCAAGCAACAGAAACCTCGTATTGTGTTCGGCTTTGATATTGAAGCCGGTTCTCTCTGAGCATTATGACACTTAATATCAGGACATAAGTATGTAGTTTTCTTATTCAAAATAGTTAATCATAAATCTGTTTGTAGGCAAATATGGGCTCTCAAATATAGCAACAGCTTCCATTATTCAATATTTAATATACCAAAATACATTTTGTTTCGTAAATCGTAATTTACCATACAGAATACACAGGTAACTATTCCGTTCAACTATAAAAATTAGTTGCAATGGGCCTCGTTTAGAAACACTATTTATACCGTGTGGCACTTGAAATTTTTAGACCCTGCTTATGATCTGTTAATTGGTATAATGGCGTGAAGTGGCCCCGACTATCGTGAACATGTTTGTTTTAGAACTGATTCCAATAATGTTGTGAATAGTATTTGGCTAAAAATATATACAAATTACTTTTGCAAAACTTATGTTGACCGTTATATGAATTTATTAAATTACGAATCCAAAATTTATATAGAAACTTTTATTTTTATGAAATATACTCTAATCGCTGTTAAATAATAAGTATAAATAATTTATAAAAAGTATCAATTTTAATGAATTTTACCGTTTGTATATCTTTTTAAGATCTCGTGTTGACGTACAAAAGTCTACCTTAACATGAAATATAAAAGTAACTAAATTAATAAATAAAGGTCGACGCATGCACTGGGCCATCACAACTTCAATATTCAAACAAATCAATACAAAACACGATTTTGTTATAACCTGCTATCCGACAATCTGAAATTTAATACCATCTGCAACGTTTCAATCGAATATAAAATCTATTTCGAATTCTATGCGGTTCAAAATGCAATGGTAGTTTTAACAATGGCGCCTACGCATCACAAATTCTGTAGGAAATATTTTTAGTTCAACCGAAATAGGTTTAAATAGTCGCCCGAGTGTTTGTTGAGTGGTTGAACTCGTGGAATGCGAGAAAAAGGCTGGGGTTCGATGTCCCAATTAAAATTTACGAAACTTGACTACTGTCTTTATTTAGAACTTTGGATTGTTTCTTTAGTAAACATTATTAGATCTTTATTGTTTTCCTACTCCAAACTATGCTTATTATAAAGCGTATTAGTCTTTCTTTATCCAACGGAATGATGAGACCAGGATTTCTTTCCTATGGTATGCACCTAGCTATTGACAATAAAAACACCACAAAGCAATTTAAATGCCATAGAATTACCGGACATCGTACTACGCTCGTCACATTGACACCCAATGTTTGGTTAAAATAAAGCCGATTTGCTTCTAGATATACAGGAACATTTGGAACGTATCTCTTCAAAATTGGTCAATATGTCTTCCGATTGCGACCAGCGTAACCAAATTATAAAACGCCATGGTCCACTTTAATGTGATGCGACCGCTATCAGTCTGTGTATACCTGGTTTCAGATAGGCCGGCATAATTATAACAACCAGCAAAAGATCTCTCGTCAGTTAAGACTACTCCATCTACCATCAAATGCATTGGATTTTGGTGTATTTATATTAAAAGCCTCATAATCTACATTATAAGAACTAAAAGAACCAAATTAACCACCACTTGTAAACAAAGCTACACAAATCAGTATTGTGTATACGGTATGAATGCGCCAGTACTCTATAATGGGCCGATAAATTCGTCCCTTCCACTTCGGTGCCGTGTGCTATTTTCGTTTCTTTTTTTTCTCTTGTTTGCCGCCATTTGTATTCTGTTTCGTTGGTACGTGGATTTTTGTCAGCTTCGAAGCGGTATTGTGATAAAAGTTTTACTGTTTTAAGCATTTTGACGATGCTATGGGACTACAGACCTAAACAAATGTTCGATCGTAATTGTGTTTGTTGCAAACATTTTGTCAAATTGTGTAGATACTGTTTTATACTTTAATAAATTTTTAAGGAACCATTTTGCATTTCGGTGGCTAAGAGTCTGTACAACCCGATTCCTGTTGGCTTACGTTTATGAAGAATTAATGTAGTATCAAAATATCATTAGAACGATTTGCAGACCGCCTTTAAGATTTTTTTTTTAGTGTCTTAGTATCTATATATTGTGTCGGGTTCCCTTTTGAAAAATTTCACCCTCCGCCACTTTTGCATTTTCATATCTTTTTAAACTTCGATATGTTCAGGTACTCCTCTAACCGCTGTAAATCTTGACGTAAGTACAAACTAAATAAATCTATCATGATCATTATCGGCCACGTGAAGTCCTCTGTTGAATATAGGAGAGGCCTAAAGATTTCTAGACTGACCTGTCAAAAGCGACCTTCTACATCCAGCGTGTTTCTGCGACTTAGTGAAAAGTCGTCTGTGCACCTTGCAGGTCGTCCTATAATTTGTTATTTAATTTTTTTTCTATCCTAATAGACTCTTTTGCTTCTGTAAGTAAATATAAATCATCATAATTGTTCGCAATTTCAGAAAGGACAAGTTCATGTTTGTGTTACTTATAGGAACGTGTTCATTATTTGTTACATGTTTATTATTCTCTCACATAAAAGTGACAACTGTGTAAAGGTTTTACAAAATGGCCTCAAAAATATTTTAACGTGGGTGCTCTTTATTTAATAGCCTCCAATTGCTGTTCCGGTTAAATTTTCAAACCACACGCCATTATCGGCGCTGCACCGGCCGTACCAAAATATTTTGCTAAGTCCAAGTAAAAAAATCAAATTAAAAATGTCATTCCGAATTCGAACGTCGAAAAACCCCTAATATTGTTACGCGGTGGCGAAAGTCTGGCCGAATTACTTTGTAGCGTGCTTCGGAGCGGTCGGTAATCGAGTTGTAGTACGAATGGTGCGAGCGTCGCGCCGGCATAATTGGTGAGTGCACGGACGACCTGTCTGCAGATTTGTCCAGCGATGAGTGGATCCTTAAGATAGTTGCAGCATAAGTCAGTCATTACACTTCTAGATATAAGCGTGGTGATTATTGACAAATTAAAATCTGTGATTTTTTATTTAGGTTACGGAATTCGAAATCGAAAGAAACAATTCAATAAGACATCTTCAAGTAAAGTTTTAGCATAATTGCATAACGTGAAACGTTCTTTTAAAGCCTGAAAAATCTGCACAATTAGTAAAACTATATCAAACGAACCAAAAAAAAAGAAACAAAAGTGATCTTTCACTGCACAGCGATATAGAATTTAATACGACTGCCAGAAAATCCATTCGAAAAGAATAAAAAAAACTACGGCTGCACCCTAAAAAAATACTAAAACCTTTAAAGTCTAGACCAATTAATGGTTTCGGTTTCTAGTGAAGTAACGAATTAATCTGGCCCTCGATTATTGGTTTTTCATTCTTTGTTTTTAGTTGTCTTTTCTGAATTACCACTATACTTTACCACACCTTACAGTCTACTTAGAGTATAACATGTGAATTTCACCATGTTTAAAAATTTCCGTAGAGAATACAGTCTACAGACGTATTAAAAAATGTTTCTTTATTTTAAGAATAACTTTTGTTCCCGGCTTTGCCCGTTTGTAGGAGTTTTCCGACCTAAAAGTCACCTATAACATTCCCAGGGTCTTAAACTATTCCCATACCAAATTTCATAAAAATCCGTTTCGTAGATTTTGAGAAAATCGATAAACAGACAGACAGAAAAAGGAACTGTGTTTTATAATATGTATAGATTCTACCTTATGTCAATGAATTCAATATGCATATAAATAATATATTTGTGTTAATCCCAAATATTATTCGCAGGTGGGCCACAAGATACTACTTACAAAAACTAAAGGTAGTGGAGTCTTCTCTAAATTAATTGTTGTTAATTTTGTAATTTAACAAGAAATCAATGCAATTATAAACCCAATCCGATATATCACAAAGTTGTTTTTTCATCCTCCGCTAATAATCTACAAATCACCAAACCTACACTTGTAGTACAGTTATTTCTCGAAAAAAATAAAGGTTCCTTAGGGATGAGTTTCATTACACCCGGAACCCGGAGTCCGGGAACAGTTATTTATATGCAAAAAGGCGTATCGTCGACTGTGGCATCAATTTTTTAATGTTCATCACTCGGTTGTGCTGTGCGGATAAATTCATTAGACGTCCCCGGGCGATGTATTCCCGGTTTTATTTTTGCACAGTAAGCCGACTTTCGGAATTCGGTGCAAGTTTTTTCAAAAGATTAAAATAAAAAAGACATTACGCGATGTAGTTTACAGTTTTAATTAATGCATATATATGTTGGGTGCTTACATTGCGATTCCCATAAAAGAAACGGCATCGGTTAACAATTGTATTAAAATTATTAATAGTTATAACAGGTAACACTTAATATGTTATATTAATGTCATTGTATTAAATTATGTTATACTCTTGTCATGCTATCACTGATGGTAGGTCTCTCATATGTTCTCACATATGAGAGTCCGCTCCGCCTGGATAGGAAACATCGCAATGTCTAGTTCTGCCGCTAAGCAGCAGTGTGTAGTCACTGTTGTGTTCTGCTTTGAAGGATATGGTAGCCAGTGTAACTACTGGATATAATAAGATTTAATATCTCATGTCTCAGGACGGCGAGCGCAGTGGAATACCAAACAATACTTTGTAATTCAAGGTGTTGGATGGTGTTTCTACTGATTATGGGCGGTCGTATCGCTTACCATCAGGCGAACGACAAGCTCATCTGGTCATTTAAAGCAATAAAAAAACCGTGTTGTACTAGCCCCACATAGAGTCAGTAAATATACTAAATTATCCAATTGGAATAATCCTCTAGTGATGGGAGAGAGGTCTTTTAGTCTATCACGATAGACTAATATAGGATGGTGGATGGACTCGATGGAGCGCTCATACTTTTGAAATTCCTATGTAGCACTCGCAGCTGTGCAGATTTTTGCAATATCTTTCAAAACATAATTATTCTCCTTTAGAATTAAAGCATAAACATAAATCTGACGATAATTACAATATTATTGCAACTTATAAACAAATTTAAAAGATTAGGGACAGAATAACTTTTGTCAATGCTTATTAAATTATAATATGTGTTGTGATTTGCCCTGAATATTTCATGCCGTGCAATTGAATTCACATTTTGACGTGTTTGTAATAATATATGTCAAACGTTTATCGTAATGGCATTTTTATTGATTCGTCATTGAAATAGTGACAGCGCGTTTAAAATGTAAAGAAAAGAAAGAAAGTTTGTTTACTGCGGCGCAAAATGAATTGATTACTTATAAAAACAATAAATGTGGTAAATAAGTAGTAACTTCGCTGGCTGATTATTACTAGGACCTATGAATTTTTACTTATGTAGCAAAAATGCGATTTAAATTTTCCTGTTGATAAAAAATAAAAAAGACAATAATTAGTGTTTTCCCCTTTATTTATCTTTCGCGATTATTACTAAATGAAAAATACTTAACACCTTCTTATCACAGTAATGCTCCGTCCTTAGATAAAAAAACGTCAATGAATAAGGGGATTAGAGTCATGTGACCTATAACACAATTTGCATATCAAGTCTCACAGCCAACACAACACTAGTTGTACACTCGCCCAGAAATAGCTTAACAGCTAGTGCAACAGTTTATTTCCTTCCTACCCCTTTAAGAATAAAAGCATCACCCCAACGACAAAGTTTAATAAACAATTCATAACCTAAAGGGGTCAACAGCCCAATATTTCCCCTAAACAAAAGACAGAGCATTTTAAATGAAATGACAATGCCTCCCACAGTCCATAGATCACGCGGAAAACCTTATACATTTCTACAACACATTAACCACACAAAACGATCGCTAATACTCTCTAATTGTGATCCACTGACTTGCAATGACCACGGAAGTGGTTATTGTGAAGTATTGCAAGTCATCTAGAGTCGACGCGTCGGACAATGGGTGTAGTTCGCGCCCCTGCAGTGACCATGTAAATGTGTTGTGAATTGTTCGTATCTTTGTTCTAGAAAATACAATGTATTATTTGTGGATTTTTTCTTTTTTTTTCCAGCCACACCAAAGTGACTCCACATCTGATGGTAAGCAGAGTCCAATAGAATGTCGACTGACGAGTGATGATTATCTCTAGACAGTCGACACAATTATGTCCAGATTATACCCCGTAGCATAGGCTGATCCCGGAACGCGACACTTACGTGGGCCGCTATGGTTTTAACAGCTTGTGTACGGTGGTCGCTATCCGGGCGGATATAAAATATATCTTACCACCAGCAAAATCTTTAAAGTATTTAGAACAATGATTTTTGGTTCATTTACTCTGCCAGTGGCTGCCGTTGAGGTAGAAGCCGGTGTTTCTTTAAAAGCAGTTTATATTGAACGGAATATGTATTGTCATTATCCAGAAGTCATTAAAAATTCAATACAAACATGATCTGAATCACTAGAAATCCTACTATCAAAATAGGAAATACAATAATCAAGTACAAAATAAACTTCTCAAACCCGTTTACCACCTGCCGATTGAGAATGTAAAGGATTTTTTAACGACGGCTACATGCAAAAATGTCGGCTAAACCCGGAACGATGCAGCCCGTGTAGATCTATAGATCTGGATCTATAAGGTGCGGTGCACACCGGTCGCCCTATATGGGCCCGATAGGTTTAATCGCTCGCCCAAGAAGCTTGTATTGTGCCACTACAACGCCGAGGTAAGGATTGTACGGTGGGCAAAAAAGTTAGCAATTAAATGTGATGTAAAATTTTTGTAAAATAAAATATTTATATATAGTTTTTAGTAGAAGGAAAAAGACCTCGCAGCCGAACATTTATTCGTTGGGTAAATCAATGACTTCCCTCAATGGATTGTCTATTGCGACTGCCTTAAAAGAAGATGCAAACCAAACAAAATGAAAAGATCTTATACATAAAACCACGAAGGCCTTTCAGAAACACGACCTCCAATAATTAACACGACCAAGAAGAAGATATGTTGTTTTACATCTATATATATAAAAATCAATTGCTGTTCGTTAGTCTCGCTAAAACTCGAGAACGGCTGAACGGATTTATCTTATCTTGGTCTTGAATTATTCGTGGAGGTCTAGGGAAGATTTAAAAGGTGAGAAAAATTCGAATAATTGCCGGGAAAATCCTCAAAACAGCATTTTTCTATTTCCCATACAAACGTTTTCTAAATAAAATGGAGAGTCAATTTGTAATTTATTACCGCTGCATAAAGTTCAAATTCGCGTGCGCGTTGGAGGATCTAATATCGCGTTCTGAAACTCAACAAAAGTGAAAGTGAATCGCGAACGCGACAAAATTGCATAGTCTCAAAATACATAGTACATAAATAGTGGTCGGCTTCGAGAAACTCAATTTTAGCTAACTTCAGTTGTTAATATAATATATAACTCAAAGGTGACTGACAGTGATATATCAAGGAACAGCCCAAACTATTGGACGGATCGGGCTAAGACTTTACATGCATAAAGCTACTATGACGTAGGCATCCCCTAAGAAAGGATTTTGATAAATTCTACCCTTAAGGGGATAAAATAGGGGATGAAAGTTTGTATAAATGTTCTTAGATTTTCGACCGATTGAACTGAAATTATAGATTGGGGATAAAATTAGTTTGAACCTATAAGTACCGGGAAAATATGTAGCAAGACTTTTATCAAACAGTGGAATTTTATCCTGGAAAACACCTTCACGCGGGCGAAGCCGCGAGCAAAAGCTAGTTATAATATAATAATAATTATATATTAAATACCTTATCTTGCATTTAATTGATGCGAGTTCGATTTACTGACCAGTTGTAGAGTTTTAATTACTTTTTGCTTACAGCTCTGTTGGCATTGGTTAAATAAACAAATATTTTTGTAAAAATAACTTGAATGTTTTGGTACTACATTTTCTGTAAAATTATGACCTTTATGAAAAGCGGTGTATCTATCTATCTATTTAAATGTTCCATATACGAAACAACCTATTTTCACCCACCATCGAACCATTCAAACACTTACATTTATTTTCTTTTTTTTTTTTTCAATAGAATCAATTTCATAACAGCTTGTTTTGCTGACGGTACGTCGTCAATAAGCCGAGCGGTGCGCAATATCACGTGACTTACGGGGGTGCCTACATGCAGATGTGCCGACGGGCTACCTTATCGATGAATTTATACGAGAAAACACCACGCAGCCCTATTCGTGCCGACATCGATATCGATACAATGTTTTGTAATGCGTTATTACAATTATTTTAAGATTATCGAAATAAATGTGTATCATCTCTACTAGCTAATGTAATTATCTTTTGCTTTGTTAGCGTAGTAGCGTATTAGGATTTTTTCGGGGAACCTTTTTCTTTTTCGAGATTTTTCCACCTCTTGGGTGGAAAAATCATCCTCGTGGAGATCCGAGCTGCGCTTAATTTTTTTTTTAGCATTGAATGACGACACGACTTTGCCATTCGCCTGATGGTAAGCGATACGACCGCCCATAAACATTAAAAAACTATCTAACGCCTTGAATTACAAAGTATTGTTTGGTATTCCACTGCGCTCGCCACCCGGAGACATGAGATGTTAAGTCTCATTATGTCCAGTAGTTACACTGGCAACAATGTCCTTCAAACCTGAACACAACAGTGACTACACACTGCTGCTTGGCGACCGAAATACATTACGGTGGTACCTACCCAGGCGAACTCTCACAAATAAGACACCCACCACCAGTAAAACAGACGCTTGTCAATTCGACTGATAAATCAACTCAAAACTAATTATTAATTATATTGTTACAGGTACATTCAGTCATAAATAAGGTAAATTTCCTATCAATTAATAGAATTCACCACAGTATCAAGTCCCGACTGGTCATTGAGTACGGGTGGTCGCCATAAACGGCCGCTAACTGAGATCATTTCGTGTGATGCCTTTTTTAAACCCTCCTGCTGAGTAAATGGGTTTATGGGTATTAAAAGGAGGTTGTTTAGATTTGTTGAGATTTGAAAATCGGTTGAATTGAAATTTGTTTGATTACGTTTAGATACTGAGATTCCTTAGACAAGAAGCACTTCTTTACTGCCACAACTTAGTAGAGAATATGATATTACAAACTAATGTTATAATATTACAATATTTCTATCTGCGGTGGCTCGTAATTGGTTTATATTTTATGTTAATTGTCATATATTTGTTAGTTATAATACGGTATGGCTGTGAGCCAACCAAATAAGATAAAATATATATTAATACACGCACAAACATCTCGCCTTTATTACCGAAGACGATGGTAAAGGTAAACCAGGGCGCCAACTTTTCGCCATATGGGTTCCATCCCATGATGTGATAGGGGGCTAGCTTATGGCCATATCGGGCACCAATTTCAGACTACGGGCTGATATTGAGTAAAAACCAAATCAATATAAATTTTCCCAACCTAGGTTTCGAAGCCAAGGCTACAGAATGGCAGCCATACCGCGCACGTAATGCAACGCCACCAAGGCAGTTTATATAAATATATTCAAGGGGCCTTATTTTATCTACGTGGGCAAATTCCTTTTTTTGCAATTAAGAGTGTTCTCAAGGACAACTTTGATAGCCATATAGGTAAAAGATACTTTTATTGAGACTTTCCCGCCCTCACACCCACCACTACAACTCTTGTAAGCCAGGATCAGCAGTAGCACGCATTGTATGACACCGAGCGGTGAAGCTCGGCGAGTCTCAGGGAAAACTAATATGTCATTATCCCGCAACGAAATTAATCAAATAGAAAGATAGAGAGGAGTTGGACATATTAATTGTCCACTTCCCTCCATAGCAATAGGTAAATGAGTAAAAAAATCCCCTAATTATCTAAATGGCTATCGAAGCTGTCTATCGATTTGAACAAACGTAGTTGTAAACAGACGGATTTGCCACCGTAGACGGAATAGGGTCCCATGGCAAAGAGTTTCCGAAAAGGAACCCGACACAACATATAGGTACTACTAATATACATAAATGCGGTTTGTAAATAGTTTCAATATAATTTAGCTAATTCACGAAAGAGAAGCCGGCAAGAATCGGGTTATATGGACCTTTCGCCACTAAAATAGACCTTCCTTAAATACATGATTTAATATTGAGTGACTGATAACATTTCCAAACCATTCAGGTCAGTTTCTTAATGCTCTTAGTCACATACTATGCAGAGACCAAGGCAGCAAAAGGGAACGAATATTCTCGACATCATTAACCCAAGATATTCTTGTTGGAACCAACTTCAAATCGGCCACCTGTTGATATTATGTTATAAATACGAGCACAACCGGTTCATGAATCTAATGAGTTGTGAGCCAGTACGGTCTCGGGTTTGATTCCTGCTTCGATCACTTTTGGGTGATATGTATTAGATAAAATTTCAGCATAGTGTTGAAAGCAGAGTATTTGATTGTAGCTATTGTGGGACCATTTTCTTGTATCTCTAATTCAAAGGTCTCTCTATACACTTACTTTTTTTTATTGTATTCATAACTTTTTATTTCGTTACTAGCTTCCGCTCGCAGCTTCGCCCGCGTGGATTTCGGACTTCAAAAATGGAGCCGGTCGCGAACGTTCGAGAATGTTCGTTTTACGAAGCTACTCGCTAGGTGATTCGCTAGCCTCTAGGTGCCAAGCAAGCCGCCTGCCTGTGCGTTCGCGACCTTATATATATACAAAAATAATCCTTATAGCATGATTCAGTATTCACGCATGATGGCTTATTATTAGCGTATTTCATGTATAACTTTGGTGTTTCTATACCGATTTCTATGATTCTTTTTATGGAATATTTAATAATGTTAACTTTTTAATTAGGGATGACTGAGAGTGTTATAAACGTAAGAGTAGACAAATATAATGAGAAAGCTTCGAACTGCTAAGCTATCGGGAGTTACACGTGTTATTGTGAGTCAACCATAAAAGATAGACATATGCTGTCGTGGGATATTTTTTCATAATTTTAAAGAGAACATTTCCGTCATACATGATTTCTGTGTAGCTTAAACCATTAAGGTTGCACACGCGACGGAAGCTTAAAAAATGGAGTAACTTCTCCCGTTTTCCCAACATTTCCCTTCACTGCTCTGCTCCTATTAATTGTAGCGTGATGAAAAGTATACTATAACCAGCACAGGAGTATGACAAATAATTGTACCAAGTTTCGTTAAAATCCGTCGAGTAGTTTTTGTTTCTATAACGGTTATACAGACAGACAGACAGACAGACAGACAGACAAAAATCTTACTAATTGCATTTTTGGCATCAGTATCGATCCCTAATCACCCCCTGATAGTTATTTTGGAAATATATTTCATGTACAGAATTGACCTCTCTACAGATTTATTATAAGTATAGAAGATATAGATTATATTTTATTGTATTACTATGAGATATATAGAAATACTTGCACATTGTTACTTGGTAGTAGAATTAAAGCTGGAATATCAGTCTTCCAGATTTGTCACATACAAAATACATACCACCTACGTTTTGCCATGTAGGCTATTTTGTAAATAAGGCATTCAACAACGGTCTTCAATGAATTCTTACTTTGCCAAGCCGACATTCATTCTAGCCCACACAACCGGCTTAACTCGAAATTTGGTAAAGTTGCCCGTCACTCCCGCCTCTATATGAACTAATAAAGTATAAAATAGAAAAAGGTAGCGTTTATTTCAAATGCGCATATTTTATTTATCTGGCGTTTATAAAATCTACTGTCCGGATATAATACTTAATTATTCTTCGAAGGCGTTTTCGATTCAAGAACTATCTACAATAAGAGTGTGGGTGTCAGAACTTGGTGCTCGGTGTGCGGTCTCCTAGCTGATTCACCTCACAGCCCAAACTGAACTGAAAGGTACGTCGAATAAAGTTGATATTTCGTCGCAATCACCCAGATTTGTAACTTCAGAATTTCTGGAAGTAATCGTTGTTGAAATTTGATATTTGGTACATGCGCGGTAAGGTGTATTATCGTGTGTAAGCAGATGATTTACGCTATTAAAGTAATGAGAGTTCCTAAGGGTATCCCAGCAATTTCTCATGTGTTTGCCTCCTTTATTTATTGTGTTGAATAAAGCTACTGTTTCTCTTTGAATGTTGAGATGTCTGCGGATAGAGTTCGTCACTTGCTCGTTTTGCTCGGTATCTTCAAGTTTTTTAGCGCTGCGGTAAACAGTAAAATGTTAAACACATTTGAAGCCCTTTGAGACGCTGCGGTGTTCATTTAATTGCTTTGTATAATTGAGATTGTACGTGGTATACAAATGACAGTGCTGTTGTTATTATAAGCATACAAAAACATGTAGCTTCATTGGTATAGTAACAGTGTATGTGTATGTACTTATACTGCGAGATTGGTAAGTCTTAAGTTCGATTTATAGGTCAGGCCAAAAATTTTATAAATTCTATAGATAGTCAAGACAATCTAGATGGCTGGCTAACACGAAGCTAACGTACCACTCCATGTGATTTCCAATATTTATTTCTTAACACTAGTTTACTTTGGCAAGGGACTATTGCGACATGTAGACATTTTAGAAGCCTAAAAACAATCTTAATGTATGATACAAAAGGTTTGGTATACATCTTGAGGGAACCTATAACTAAAAATTCTGAGTACGAATTTGGAAGACGTGAGAAATCTGTCAACTCGTATTAGACGAGTGTGGTCATCTTAGGCCTAAACCCTCTTAGTAATAGAGGAGGCCTGAGACAGTAGTCCAGTATATATAGAGATGGTATTACAGTGTAATCACTTTACCAAACCCCAAAATCACTAGAAATCAAAACCAACTGCATAGTCAAAAGCGATCCAGGTAGCGGCACCGGTGTTGGTCACCAAGCACGAGTCATTCCTACAAATCATGTTTACCGCCGCGACAATGCAGACGTGTGTCAATAAACGTGTACTGCACTGCGGGGCCGCGTTAGGACTGGCCACTGGACTTGAAAGCGACTTAGTTGGAAGATAAATTAGAGGTACAGAAAATATAACTGCAAACTAGAATTCATTTTTACGTGACAGGGGAAAACATTCTAATATCGGGCTTATAATTACGTTAAAAGTTTGCTTCTTCCAAACGATAGATCCAATTTTAATTATTAATATTAAAGTTTTTTTTAACCCGTCTAAGTTTAATATGCTAAGATGAAAAGTCTAAAATATTATAATGGATTTTTTATCATATCATTGGTGATAATATTTTTAATATATAAATAGAAAATTTTTGATAACATATTATGTTTTTGGGATAAAATATAACATACTAGCTGTGCCCGCGACTTCGCCCGCGTTCTAATCAGTGTGTCACAAAGTGTTTCCCGCGTAAATCCCGACCCACAAGATTTTTTACAACCTCGCGACCTGTTCTACTGTAATCGTTATATTTCATTACAACCGTATTATACAACCTAAACCTTCCTCAAATTTTGCACTATCTTTTAAAATCACTTAGTAAAATCTTACAAAAATTCGTTCAGCGAATTTTGAGAAAAGCAATCACATAGACAGACAGCTTTTGGGGTCTTTGTTTTATAATACGTACAGATGTTAAAACTTAGTACAACGGATTGTGCTACCTGACTACATACTGATTTCAGGTTTGCAATATACCAAAAATACTGTACACCCAACTCTACTAACCACACATGCTAGGTCCAACCCTCCAACGCACTCGTCCACAACTGTCCAGTCACAACAGCCCCGTCACCTGTTAGCGATGATTCAGCTCAATCCATTCACCGGAACCATGCGACTACACCCGTCCGCTGGATTTTAGGAGATCGTTAAGGCCTCTGGTGACGCCATTGTTTTTCACAGCGTGCTGGATCGCGTTTTAATGTGTTCCGATACTGGTATTAGTGAGGTTTGCATTGACACGATAGAGTATGGGCAAGTCACGGTTTTGTCTATTTCCGCTGTTTTGCTTTTAAGGTGTATTTGGATAGATTACTGGGTATTGTGAGGTTTAAAATTTGATGTCAAAAAGTAAATAGCGTAGTCTATAGTAATCGATGTGTAATGCCTAATTTTGTAATTAAAAGTTCTCGAATTGTCATTTAAAGGATTCAAAATGATGGAAACAAATAATATAAGTCCGTGAAATTAAAAAAATAGATAACTTATTTCATGCAGTCCATTAAAACATCTGTTGGCACTAGGTGACCTTGGCAGAATATTAAAAACATATTTAGCTAATTCAATGAGTCACTTAATACTTTCGATTATAATTCCCACCAATTCTAGTTACACCGTGTACCGCTCAATCAGCCAGGGTCATCCGGGTTTGGACACCGGAGTCCACGTCATTCTGACACAGATCTGTCCGAGATGAGAGGATGAAACCGCAGACTGGACAAACGCGTATCGATTACTCACGTTTGAATGTTAAGGGAGAGGTGTTTTTGATGCTTGAATTAACTACACCTATTCTGAAGTGTTTTTATTATTATACAATTATGATACAGTGGGGGAGGTGTTTTTGATACTTGAAACTACACCTTCGATTCTGAAATGTTAGGAGTTTGATATAGTTTGTGTTTATTTTTCGATGGCTTATTTATTGGTCTATGGTGCAAATATATTTTTACTTTAACAACATCAAACCAGCTGCACGTGTTTAGCCTTATTTCTAGTAAAAAAAAAAAAACAAAAACAAAATATTAAATAAAAAAAATCTCTGATATATTTTTAATATGTCTACTATAATTGCTTTTTAAAAAAATGTATTTTTTTTTTAATTAAAATGGAATATCATACAGCCAAAACGAGTGGCCAGTATTCCCCTTAAAAAAAATTTGACAGGCCCACGCGTAACTCTATCTAACCTCGGACAAAAGTAACATTCTCACGAAACACAACACGGTCACGTGATACGGTATTTTTTACTATCATTCATGTTTACATCGAGGCTACAGGTGATTCCGTTTCGACATTCGATTCCGATAAGTTGATTTTTTTTGTCACACCCCGAAAACTAACTGTTTTATTATAAAACGAATAAAAACTAAGTAACAAGGTGAAAGTCTGTGCTAACACATAATATGATCTCTATTTTTTTTATTTAGGCAATACAATTTTGTCTCTTAATATTGAATTTAAATGCAATATCTATAAAACAAACACGCTTTAACTTATCAGCTCCTCGGTGGCAGTAAATCTTAAAAGGCTGTTTATAGAAAGGGTTCTTCCCTGTTCTGCAAATAGGGGAACGAAACAGGTGCGTCACAGACTAACTGAAAACATTACTTTAAGCTAGCATTTACTCATGGCTTTGCTCGCGATCTTTCGCGAATAACGTCCTTCTGTACAAGAATTTATCTATCTTAATTTAGAATTTAATCTACATCCGTCAATCCAAAAATGTGTCTAATAATTTAGAATTTAATCTACAGCAAATATGTAAAACAAAAACCTAAGCCGTTCAGCGGTTACCTGTTAACTTCTAAGTCTAAGGTCAAACTGCTGCGCTGAGGTCTCGGACCTAAACAAATTCACCAAAATAAATCCCGGGTCGGGCAAAGTGATATTGTTTTTGTCTGTTCAGTATCAACACAAAGTCTGAAATTTATGTCCGATATGGCGATAGGCTCGTCCCCTATCAGAACATGGGATTAGTTGTATCTCTGCCTACCCCTACAAGGAAAAAAGACGTGAGTGTGAGTTTTAAGTTCAGACGAACATACATCTTATCAAACTTTTACATATTAAATAGTATCAGTAATTGTTAATGTCCAATGATTTGCAGGGTGTAAGACTATGGTTACTTCTTGATGTTTATTTTAAAGTTGTAACATGAACGGCATAATGATTAGAAGGCATCAAATAAAAAATAATTTAAATATAATGCCGATCAACTAACACGATTACCTAGTTCATGTTATGGCATTATAATCGAAGGCAGAACTACTTATTAAAGTATACCTGCAATTAACCTCAAAACATGAAGCTAAAAAACAAAGCCGTATCCATTATTCCTGTGCCTAAAAAAATCTAATCTGACACAGAAAATGGCGCGAATTCCGCATCTGCCGATTCGCGTCGATAACACATTGTTATTCGGCGAGTGTGTACGATGTTAATTCGTTGCGAACAGAGGGGCAATAAAAAATGTCACTACACATATTTACGAGCCAATAAAGAAGATTGGGACTTGTCAGGCGGCGCAGTGGGTTAAGATTAGTTTTATTTAATTTGAATGCGAAAACTAGTTTTATTCTTATACGGTTAAGGTTTTATTTGCTTTATGTAAAGTACAAAAGGGTTTATTAGTTTAATTGTTTAAAGTACTCATTTTGACGTCTTAAAAATTATTGTTTTTTTGGTAAATGTATGTTTTTTTTGCCGTGAATGAGGAGGCGATCTTGCCATTCGCCTAATGGTAAGCGATAAGACTGCCCATAAATAGTATCCAACACCTTGAAATACCAAATATTGTTTGATATTCCACTGCGCTCGCCATCCTGAGACGTGAGATGTTAAGTCTCATTATGTCCAGTAGTTACACTGGCTACAATGTCCTTCAAACCGGAACACAACAATGACTACACACTGTTGCTTGGCGGCAGAAATAGATATTGCGGTGGTACCTACCCAGGCGGACTCTCGCGTATGAGAGGCCTACCACCAGTAAATATGTTTAGTACAAGGAAAAATACTAAGCGTAATCGTGATTATTATCAAGAATTACATGACTTTTTTAATCTCGGACTACATTTACAATAAGATTTCATAAATGTGCCCACTACCCAAACATAAAAATAGAAATATCAATATCTAATTACATAATTACCAATCCATCTAAAACATCATTACATTAATCGAAGGTTGTCCAATATTAAAAGAACCTGAGGTCCATTGGTACATTAACGGCTATGGAACGGAATTAATCTCGTGATGACGGCAAATAACGGTGAATGGGAGGCATTTCTTAATATTTCCTCGGTTCTATTGAGGTCTAAACAAATTCGCCAAAAGGAATTCCCTTCTCGAATATGTCAATCAACTTTTGTGAGATTGTTGTAAAAAGATAAGGGCTGTGGGTACACACGGGATGCCGTTGCGGACGGGCACGGTGCGTGTATAAAAAATATTGAATATAATTAAAAAAAATACACATGATTTTTCTCCTACATTAAATTATAGACAACTTTGGAAAAATGCGTTATTTACTTATTTATAATAATATTGATAGGTACATACCTAATGGCTCAGATAGAAGTTCGGCAAAATATAATTACAGTATTTGTAACAATGTCCATTCTTTTGTAAATAGTGGCTATTGACAAATCTAAATCCTACATTGACCATTACTATTTTGACTATTTCAAATTATTTCTAACGAGAGACAAGTCAAATTATATAAATTTTTTTTCGAATAACGAGGATAAATTGCAATCTATTTGTTTTCACCTCACAAAAACCTCTGAATCCTAGACTGAAAACTATCTTAGCTGTCATGAAGTCGTGTTTAGTACTTAACTACATACAAACCATGTTATTTCAAAAATAATTTTAATAAGTTTTCTCAACCTTTAGTAGCAGTTTGGCTTTTAGTCCTGTCGGTCGATCGCCACCCACTAGTGGTTCATAAATTTATTTATTTATTTGTAATATGGTACACCAACATTACTACATATTACATCACTCAATACAATTAAACAATAACAGTATACTAACAGTACATCATCTAATATGTGTGCTACTATGGTTAACGCGGCTTTTACCACTGATAACATATTAAAATATTTTAGGAAACAATGTAGTACTCATGCAATAAATTTATTAATGCAATAAAACCAAATAAAAATGAAATCCAATCTGAGCAGGCCCGCTCATTTCCTTAACCCGTATATCCCATATCCAAAGTTTGTACAAAAAAATATATTTTGATCTATTCCGTAGGCACGGGCGTGTCGTAAACGCGAATGGGAGGGTTAAATCTCATTACTTTATGGCAGATGTAAACCGATTTATGGAGGTAGGCCAACCGGTCATATTTTGTTATGTCCCAATAATTCTAGACTATGTGTACCGACTTTGTTGCTTCTAACGTGCTTACTGCCAAAGTTTTGCTTAAATCGGTCCGGTGTGGGTCGCATTTAGGGAGGATAGTGGGGGTCATATTGTGCTCAAGTTAGGTTATAAGCTTAATATAGGTTGACAATTGGATGTTCTAAAAGGGATAGTCATTAACGTCGACGAATATGGGAGTTAACTAGTCGTAAATGTTGAGTCATATTTTTTTGTCATATGCAGTTTAGTTGTAATTTAAAAATTAGGTCACCTTTTTTATATTATGACCTATTCTTACAATTTTAAATCTTTTTGAGTACACTATATATCAACTTAAGTTGATTAATTTCTACAGGCGATCATTCCCACAACTCTATCACCCAACTACACACCTGTACAAAACCACGTGCTCTGAGTCCAAATAGGTAATTTTGGATAAAAATTTTCTTTTCTTTAAGATAATTGGATCGTGAATTTTATGTGTTTGCGTAAATTCGAACGAGCATGGCCTCTTTTTAACTTGCCATTACACACCGTAGGCAGACTAATGTGGCCCTGTTTGTTAATGGCCCAATTTGGCACAAACTTTGCCTTTTTCAACCGCTTAACTGGTGATGTAAAGTATGAGATTAAGATTTGTATGGGTGAAGTTTTGGTATCATTTCGTATGATCATATTTGGTAGAGTCAAGTTAGTTAATACCCAGCTAAATCATTGTTGAAAATACATTTAGTATCAGTTAAAACTTCAAGCAATCTATTGGCGACACAAACTCTTTTGTTGATTTTTTTTTCCTTTTTATTAGGCAAACGAGCAAGCGGTCTACCCAATTGCAAGCAGTATCCATCGTCAATGGACTAAAGCAATGCCAGAGGCACATCCAAACCGTTTCCTTAAGCCCAAAGCCTTTCTAAGGTTTGTCACATTATAAGCAGAATATTTTTTTTCTCAGTATTCTTTGGACATTCTTACTTATAGTTTCTTATTTTCATTGGGGCAGAGCCCTATCGCTTCGCCATCCTTAATACAATTAAAAAAATCTCGGTATAGAAAGTGACTATGAATTAAAAATATATTGACGAACCACGAAAGTAGTTGCGCCATGCCAGAACTACTGCTTTTCTTTATAATTCTGCACCGACTGATACTAAAACGAGCTTCTATGTAGAAAAATTCAGTAGCTATTCAGACAGGAGCATTTTTTTACAAACAAACGTACATCACGCATTTATTCCCGAAGGAGTATGTAGAGGCGCGACCTGGGCACCCACTTTTCGCCAAGTGTGTTCCGTCCCATGATGTGATAGGGGGCGAGTCTATGACTATATCGGGCACAAAGTCCAGACTCCGGGCTGATACTGAGCAGAAAAACCCAATTGTCACTTCGTCCGAGCAGGGATTCGAACCCAGGACTTCTGAGCGCTGCATCACCGAGGCAGTCGAGCAATTTTCTAAACCCTTAAATATGTCCCGCTGCTGGACTAAGACCTCCCTTTTCTCCCAACTATCCTGTAATTTACAGAAACGTATTCTTCATAAAAACTCATAAAAAAGGTTTCATAAATCCACTGTAACTGCAAAACTTCTCGCCAGTGCAGTCCAAACAAAAGAGCAATGAAAGACGCAAACACGCGACACGTGTAGTGTACGGCGCTATGCAAAGTCGCCGGTGCGGCGTGTGGAGGGAGGAGGCATGCGGTGCGTGTGCAATACTTTGTGTGCATCTGTGTCGGAAACACGTGGTGCGCGGGCGGACAGACGGGCGGATGAAGGAAAGTGGAATTTAAAGTTTTGTCGGGGTTTTAAAGATGATAGTACGGTATTTAGGAAAAAAGGAAGGATGAACGAAAGTGGCATTTAAAGTTTTGTCGTGGCTTAAGTGGATACTAACTTGATATTTAGAAAAAAGGAAGGTGTATTGGTTAGTTTGAGTATTTTTCAAATTTAAATATACGTTTACTCCAAAATCGGTATTCAAAGATAGAATCTGTCTTCTGCTAAGAATTCAGATTATTTTTATACAAAAACAATAAACAGACAAATATTTAAACAGGTGTATAAATAACATGCGAATAAAAATAAAAAACTTACGCATCACTAACGAAATCGCAGCCAGTCACTTTAGAATCATAAATTCGTAAATATTTTCATGACATTTCAAATTTCTCATATAAAATTTGTGACAGTTGTTATTCTCTTTCCACGCAAAAACAAGGAACCAAAAACGCCCGTCTACACAGCTCCTTCTGTTTACGGCAAGTCGAGCGCATCGTCGAACTTGTCTTTAATTAAATTTAAAACTGGCGTGTGACGTCACACCGAGCTTTGCCCGCGTGAGCTAATCCCACGCAACAGCCGAGTGCGAAGTTTCTCCAAAAATGTTTGATACAACGAGGGGATGTTTGTTTTGTTTATTGGAAGGTTAAGTTAGTATTTAGATAATAGTATATCTTATTATAGTTAGCTTTAGAATTTAATTTGGCTAAACGTATTTATTTAACCTACTAATTAATTTAAATAATAATATAGTATATGTTTTAAAAGGACAATGCCCAAAACCAGGCTATCTTTGCGTCAGTCATGCGTCTTAACCAAATATTCACGAAAAATCATCATTTTAATTATTACTTCATTTGTATTTATTTCAGTCATAAGCGAATGGGGGTTTAAAAGATATGAAAAAAAGTTATTTAATTGTTGCAAATGAAACACCGGATAATGTACTGCTAATATCGCGAATTGATACCAATTCATAACAAATTCCCTATTTAAATGGAATAAAAAAGTAAATATTATGTACATACATTCAATATGCCCGTACTTGAATCTATAATATATGTATTAAATATATTATTCATCTCAAATATATTGTTATAAAATAATATATTTTACTTAATAATTATGACCAAACTCCATATAGCTGGTAAAAAAAGAGAAAATATTAATTGTTTCAAAAACAAACAAATAGCGACTTGTACTTGCATTGACAGAAATACAATAGTGGGCTAAAACATGTCTGCACTTTATTTTTAATTAATGAATATATGGGTACAGATTTTTATTACACTGGCAACTGAAATTAATGACATTTTGACACTTCAGATTTGTTTGAATGTTAAATCATTAAAATATTTTAATATATTTTATCTTACTAAAGATCGGAGTGTTTTTTTTATGTATTTTAATGTTGAGTCGAAAAATCCTCTTTTAAAAAACAACGTGTATAGTGTGCGTTTCGAATTTTGAGACAGAAGGCTTTTAGTAAGCAACACAATGTCGTCTAGAGCCTAGACCCAGGACAGTCAATCGAGGCGGCATATCCCGGCGGTGTATTGACTGCACCTTTGCGGCGCCACAGCAAAGTCAAGTATATTCCTTGGACGAACTGTCCAGTTTTTAAGTTATGTAGATTTTTATTGACATACCCACAATGTGGGAAATATTTTGCCAAAGTTAAAGAAAACAGTTTAACAATAATAATAATCTGAACATGTTTACTCAACTTCTACATTATATTTTAGGTTTCAAGGCTGGAATGAGTTTGTGCTGCCTGCTGGAGATCAGCTAATAGAGAGGTTCACAGACAACAACATGACATGACCAGACCAGCGCTGCAAGAAGTCATTCACTCACTTCAGAAGTATATATAAACGTGCTGCAGCTATATCAAATTCTTCTTTTTACTTTGGGATGCCAAGAATATATACCTCTATTAAAAATATACATCTATAAAAAATATGCATCGGATTTCGTGTTTCTGGTTTTATTTTTCTTTCCCTATGATAGTTAACTATTAGCCTAATAAGGCTGTGAAGTGAGTTCCTGGGTACGATTTCCAGGCCAAGCAACATTTTATCTCGGTATTTTTAACATGAGTTGCTTGGGATCGGAATCCTCCAAATAGGGTTGGCGTCAGGCATAAGGCCGGCCATAAAAACTAAGCTGGATCTATTCTACAATATGTGTTGACGCCATATTGGAGTGAGATAATGATAGGTGGAAATAAAGATTAGGTAATCCATGTAATAGAATAAGTCGTAAGTCAGAAAAACATATACACAAAAGGTCAGGTAACATATGTATGCTCCGTGAAAAAACTAATATTCCGCCATACTATGTTAGAAGTTCTATTGGAGTTTCGTCTTATCAGATATTTTAGTACCTATCAGTTGCTTATGAGGGCGATTAAAGCTAGGTAAAAAGACCGTCCACTAATCGCTTATAGCAATAACCAGTAGGTACTGCAATATTGAACTTAATAGGGCACATAAGTACTTTCTACCTTACATTATTGCAGTCCATACTTAACCTCAAAATAACCGCGCTATAAAAATTCTGATTACTCCGAACTCCCATCGAATATCTAATTGTTTTCAATTTGTATACAAATAAGAATATATTCCCCATAGTTTTGTGAAGGTTTTGTACAGACGCAAGCGTAGCCCAACTCTCATACAAAAATGGGCATTCTCCTTTTTGATTAATAGAACAATACAATTTAATAAAGCATATTTTTCTGACATGATAATAATATAAAGCATTATTTGACCACTACTTTCTGTGAAGTCGGCAAAAGTCGAATGTTAGGCAAAAGCTCCAAAGCAAAGCTCTGCGTTTGACCTGCCGTTACATGCATTGACTCGTCATTTCCGTGAATTCTGCATGAGAGCAGATCAGGATTTTGGTATACTCCGAGTATGTTCAGATGACTCAACATTGTAGATATTTTTGCTGTGTCGATCATCTTTGTTTTTCATAAACTTTTTTTTTATAATACCTAAATATTTTATGAAGTTTATTTTGTGTCTTATGGAATAAAACTAATGAGTGTTATTTGAATTGGAAGGAAAACAATATTTTTTAATTCGCAGTACTGTTTTTTTTTATTTTGTCACAAGCACTGTATTTCTATAGTGTTTTAATGAGAAACAATTAATATTGTATTTTTTTACATTAGACAAAATGTAATTTTCATGAATATTGTGAATTTCCGATCGTTATTTTTACTAAACAGTTAAAAACAAAAAAAGAACAAACAAGTCGGCCCCGACGGGGCTTGCACCTTTGTTTTCAATTCTGAACGGCTTTTTCAAAGTCCACATTTAAAATGTAAGCTTCAAAAATCTTCGCCAACTTATAGCGAAATTAAACTAATTGAAAAACTTTTCTAATTATCGTCTTAACAGAGCACTTGAAGTAAATCGCCTTAAGGGTAAACAACACCTCAAGAATTTACCCCTGGAACAGGGGGGATCGCGGTCCCACTGCAAGCGGTAAGCGAAGCGATTTTTTGAACACTACGTAATCGAAAGCTTGGTGTTCTGGTAACAATAGTCAACTATAGGAATACTATTAAAATGAATTAGGCTTATTTTAGGTTGGAAATAAAAAATTTAATATTTATCTGGTTTTGCTGATAGACAAAGATGTATAGTGTTTAATAATTATTGGACAAGAATTGGTTTACGCGTATCTAAGTACAGTAATCTTTCCTGGATCTCGTGTGTTAGTTAAAGTTACAAAATGGAAGGAAAACAGACGAAGGAAAAACGGGTTGACATATAATATTTACTGGATCCCGCTAATAAGATTTCACTCGCTGACTCCTGTACCTTACACCCACAATCACAACTTTATCGAATTAAAAGAACTGCACTTTAAAATTTGATTTTTATAAAAATCGCATCTTGCCGTTTTCTATGTAAATGAAAGAAATAACAATAAAACTTAAAGACTATTGTTTCGAATAAGTTGGGGCGGACAGGGGAACTTGCTGTTTTATAGGGAGATTTTGTAAATATTCGCAGGTTCGTTATGTGCAGGTTGTGTCCCCTCGTTTGTCTGTTTATTGTACATTTTGTTTATTGACGTTGTTTAAATGCGATGTTTTATGTCGTTTTGGAAGGATCTTTTGAGCATAAATTAGCAGTCTGTTTTGTTAGATTACTCAATTGGTAATTTTTATCTCCGCCTTATTCCTGGCTTTGTATCCTTAATTCGATATTTTTTTTTATTGCTTTAAATGACGAAATGAGGTTGCCGTTCATTTGATGGTAAGCGATATGACCGCCCATAATCAGTAGAAACACCATCCTGCATCTTGAATTACAAAATATTGTTCGAGATTCCACGGCGCTCGCCATCCTGAGACATGAGATGTTAAGTCTCATTATATCCAGTAGTTACACTGTTATTTTTACATTGTGGTGTATTTTCTCTTATTTTTTTACATATTTTAAAGGTTCTTGCTCTAACTATGATAATATTATTCAAGAACAGAGGTCAATATTCAAATATTTTAATTAATTTAGGCTATCTAATATCTATTGACTAAAGATAATCAAAGTTTATAAATAATTAAAGTCAATAAAAAAAACTCTAATTTCACAGATACCACATGAAAAAGCACTTCATAAAACAGACTAATCACCATCAATTTCCCTTCAGCCGACGTATCCATTACCCGACACTTGTCTCCAAACATCATAACAGACAACTCATTATTTATTCATTGAAAACACGGGGAGTCATGCGCAAAAAACCTTAGGCTAAGAACGTTGTTAAATAAATTAATAAGACTATAAAACATGATTAAAAAAATTAGAAGCTGAGGGTGCGAGGGGAGATCCCTCTTCAAGTTTCGACTACCGTCTACGAAATTTTGCTTTCTTACGTGTTTTGTAGACGCGTTTTTGGTGTTTTTGAACTGTATAGGGTGCTAGAGGTTTCTAGCTCTTACGTATAAATTTCGCGGAAAGTTTATATGAAAAAAGGCACTTATAGCAATGAATCATATGGATGGTTGAAAAGCTGATTGAATTAAGAGAATTTTTTTCGAAAAATTTTAACTAGGAAAATCATGGAAAAATTTGCTAATTTTAAATATGTATGAAACTTAATGTCGTAAAAAATGTCGTTTAAGTCAATTAGCCTTTGAACTGTCGATATAATATATGCATATATTAAACACTCCTAATATATGAAATAACCCGTGTATATCAGAATCCCAAATACATTTCAGCATCATAATTCATAAATTTCAAATATTCAAAACAAAAAAACCTTCATATGACTTATCCTTCAATACAAACTAACATTACACGAACTGAAAAGACAAAAAAAATTACATACGACAAAAGAATACACTGTAATACCAATAAAAAACAATACCAAAGTTTAAATGCCATAAATGCACGGTGCACCTGACCAGGGGGACACCGAAGGGTGAACCAGGGTAGATTTTTAAATGCAAATATAAGTTTGAGTACGCAATTGCACCGTCAAGTGTTATAAGTTTTCATAGCCCCCGTTTAATATAACTCGCTTGAGGCGAAACAATGGGAGGAAAGAAAGTATTCTTGCCGTAATGGGATAGTTTGTTTAAAATTACGAGGGGTAATTGTAATTTTAAATTTTGAGTGATGGTCGTAATTAATAGTGGCTTATCTCTAAATCATGTTGAGGGGATGGAAATCTTAATATAATCTAATAAAAAAGAGCAATTTTTCATAACCACTACCATACCACATATGCAATAATAAAACTTCTGTTTTGTTATTGTTTTTTGCATATGTGGTGTGGTTACTTCACTACTCTGATAAATTAGTTAAATAAGATTAAAAAAGAATATAATTACATAAAATAAATTGCACCTGTGGATAATATTAATAATTCGAAAATTCAATTGTAAAAACATCTAACAAAGAAATTGTTTAAAAAATAAATGAATGTGACCTATTATTATGTTATATCTATCATATCTATCTATACTTTTGTAATATGTATTGCTACCCTGCCTATAGAATAACTAGTATGAGAAAAGTAATTCTTCAACGCGTCTGTATATGAACACAAAGTAAAGATTATTATTATGCTGGTGGTAGGATATATTTTATGACCTCCCAGAGAGCGACCATGGTACGTAAGTTGTTAAAATCCGCCATAGTGGCTTACGTAAGTGTCGCGTTCCGGGATCTGCCTGTGTACATCCAGATCCAACAGGCCGGTATAATTGTGTCGACTGCCGAGGGGTAATCATCTCTCGTCAGTCGACAGTCTGTTGGACACCATCCCAATTACTATCAGGTATAGTGGGGTCACTTTATCACGCACGTATAAAAAAAAAGTGTAAATGATAAAATCATTCACGATTTCACTTTCATTACTATCAACATTATTTACATATTTGCAAAATTTTATAGCCAGCGGTGCGTTAAGTCAGATTTCAAGGACTAAGTTTTTTTGGACACCTTTTAAGTACCACGACGTTAGGCAGGCCGGCATAATTGTGCCAACCGTTAAAAGATACTTTCATCCCTAACCGATTTACTTTTTCCTTGAATCTAACTTCACTAAACACCAGGTACAGTGAAGTCACTTTGACGAGATTTCAATTAATAAAATACCCAAATTCTCCTTCCACACTAATATTAAAGTTCCGAGTATATATTAAAATACACAGTAACTAATATAGAGCGTGACTATATGCCTTAATCTCGTGTACAATATTTGAAACTAGGCGTTAAATATTCACAAAAAAAAAACGAATAAATAATATCCAAATTATAACACGGCATGCGAATAAATTATTGTTCGCGCTCACAATATTTCTTAATACAGAGTAAAATACACAGAAATGTGTGAATTCATACACGAAAATACGACTTTATTAGGGCTGCTGTGAAATTGCGAAACCGTCCTAAAATATGCGTAAAAATTCCTATGAGCGTAAAATTTCAATCAGTCTCTTATACATATGCAAAGCGTAGTGCCTTCAGTGACGCGTTAGGTGCTGCTCCCAGTGATGGATATAAGCTATTAGAAGCTACTTACATTCTACATTATGGGAACAGCTTATTAAATTTAAGAAAAATGCTTAAGTTAAGTAACAAAATGACTTAAAAATAAATACACATTATGTGTAATCTAATCTCATATTCCGTTATCAGATAATATTATTATTTTTTTCTAGAAACATGGTATTGAATTATAGTCATAAACATATATTTACAATTCAAATAAATTGTATCATTACATAACAATATGCTTTTTAGTGTTCACTAAAGTTATATTGTTAACAGTATTGACAGCAATCAGTGCCAGCTACTGACTTATAGCCTAGCATCAACTAGCGAATCTTCCACTACGAAAGCACCTCAACCCGTTTCACTTCAATGCGAAACGAGTTCACCTTTTCTATTGAAACACAGGCGATGAGTTCGCCTCTATGACATTCACTGAAGCAACTACATCTTCGTGTGCTAATCTGATAGATATATACATATATACTAGTGGCAAAAGGTGAAATTTTCGGAACCCGACATAACATGTTAGTACTAATATGCATATGCGGTCTGCAAAGAGTTTTGATTATAATTAGATCCTATGAGGTTAAACGCCTCCTTAGATCATGATTTTGTCATCCGCATTGCTATGGAGGGAACTGGACAATTAATATTTCCAAACTCCTCCCTATCTTTCTATTTGATTAATTTCGTTACGGGATAATGACATATTAGTTTTCCCTGAGACTCGCCGAGCTTCACCGCTATGTGTCATACAATGCCGCTGCTGATCTTTGCTTACAGGAGTTGCAGTGGTGGGTGAGAGGGCGGGAAAGTCTCTAATTAGATCCTATAGAAATTCTAGATAAAGGGAACCCGACAGGCATCGGGTTATATGGATCCTTTGCTACTGATACATATCCCTTCTTTTATCCCCAAAAACACTAGTGTATTTTTTTTTAACGAGCATCGTCATTATATTCTATGGAGAAAGTAATTCTGATTTTTACCTATATTATTACGGAGATTCCATTAAAGATTGACTCCGCTGTTCTAAATTGTAAATCTCAAACAGATTTCTAGATTTTAGTATTCTGGAGTAGTAAACGAACCTAAAACTTTAGTTTCGTTGAGGTATATATCATTTGACCAAAGAGCGGATCGTTGATCAGTAATCTGATGGATGTCTACTAATATTATAAATGTGAAGGTATTAGATGACGTACGAAATGGACAAAGGAAGCGGACCACTAGTCCGATGGGCAAACGATCTTGCATGGTATGTCGGGAAGCAGTGGCTAAAATTCGCCCAAGAAGGAGAAGAGTGGCATGACAAAGAAGAGGTCTATACTCAGTAGTAAGTAGATACGGGCTGATTAGATAGATAGATTGAAAGTATTTTAATGGTTTGCCGTCCTTTATAATAGCAAGGGAGCCACGGAAATTGAAGGTTTATAAAATGTTTATTGACCGGGAAGTGTCATAGATTTCGTATCCCGGAAAAAGTACAGGTCCCATGGGACTTTTACTCCGGAAAACACGTTCACGCAGGCGGAACCACACGCGAAAGATATAAATAAAATCTAGATGTCAATGAATCATTGTTATTTGTTCTCAGATTACGAATTCTATTTACCTTTTTTGTGTGTGAAAGTGTATTTTTAATACGCTCTAATATATAATGAATCAAAGTGTATGTGTGTATTAAAGATGTTTATGGCCTTGAATATCATTGTGTCAGAGGAATATCTATGCTTGTAATACTGTATAAGTTTTCGAGATTATCCCGCCCTCGTACTCACCACTTCACCTCCTGTAAGTCAAGATCGGCAGTGATACGCATTTTATGACACCGAATGGTAAAGCTCGGCGAGTCTAGGCAGCCTAATAAATTCTATAAAAATAGTAGGTAGTCAAACCACTTATCAGTATTTGTTAAGGCATTCACGAAAATTATCTTTTACTTTGCGATGTTTTTAAGAATCCATTTACAAAACACACAATTGATTTACTTCATCTTTTCTTTACATTTGAATGGAATTACAAAAGAAAATACCTTTTTAATAAGATGAGTACTTAAACCGAGTTATTTACTTAACAGTTAGGGATTTTGACATCTCATTTATTATATTTTTATTTGCGCTGTGTAAAATTAAAGGTAAATAGTAGAGGTCGTTTTTGTATGAACATAACATTATTTAGCAGCGTAGATTTACGCCCACGATATACAATTTTCACAGAAATCTCAATGGATTGCTTAAACATACATACGTATTTTATATACACGTTTGTAACTAGCTTAGGGTAAGCTGAATTGCTGCAATTCGTCACCTATGTCTTGCAATGAACACTACTAGAATACTAAACTGCATCATTGCTGCATCAGTGGTATCCCGACGGACTCTCGCATACCATAGAATACCTACTATCAAATTAGACCTATCTAGGGATTTTCGTCCACCACGTTAGCTTAATACAATTTGATAATGAGATTAGCGTAGCGTAAAATGTGGGGATTGAAACAATAATCCCACCCGAGCACCAACTATCCGGAGTAATCTACCAACTAATTCAATGCAAACTGATTCGCCAACACATCGACCGATCGACCGATACGTTCACACCAATAAAACCGCCAAGGGCGCGTTACAATGCAAATGTTAACGTTTTTATTTCGGCCGACGAAATGTATTTCTTGATTCCTCGCTGAATAAACTTTTTTCTATTTATTTTCGCGCCCTATCCACCCACTTGTCTCAATTTAAGTGAAGTTAGATAAATACTGAATTATTCGCAGCTTTCAGTGGGAGAATCGTTTGTTGGATTGTATTTGATGACTTTCAAGCAAAGACAAGATGGTCACGTCGTTAACTGTATAGCTGGTTATGATTGTTTCATGCTCATCATTATAGCAAGCATCATTTTTTAATATTCTCCTGGCTACATCTTCTACAAACTCTTGTCATACACCAAGTTCGGGCCGGCATATATATTTTTTTTCAATACCATTGGAGGAAATTTTTGTTTACAAGATCATCTATCTTCCTTCTCGACGTCAACTCTGTCAGTTATTACTATTCTACTAGCAGCAATCTATCGAATCAGAACAGTGCTTTAACACTGCTAGTTGGCGATACAAATAGACAAAACGGCACAGACTAGTATAGAAACCTATTGTTATTAAAACAAGAATAGTCTCAGACCTATATATTAGTACCCCGCAGTAATTCCTCAAGAATTCTCTTCTCGCAAAGTACGCACGGCACGCTTCATATTGAGGTCTCGTGTAATGCACCTAATGCATATCGTCAAAGTCTAATATTAAGACGGATTTTTATTAGACACCACTTTGTCTACGTCACACGGCGATCAGTTATGCCTGATCGTTTGGAATCTCGTGTAGATTGATGGTTTGGTTTGATGGAATTTGCTTTGAATTATTAGTTTTTGTCGTGTTTTGAAACTGTTTTCTAAAATGCTATTTTTTGTGAAATTGATGATTTAATGCATTAATATTTAAAGTTTCAATGATGTTTGAATATTTTTACTTTAAGATTTATTGGACTTTTGATGTCGTTTTATTACCTTTGAAAATGATCTATATTGATTTTAATTATATTTGAGCTAGATTGCATTTTTTTTCAGTGTGTGAAAGGTAAACTTCGAAAGACAGTTTATGGCTTTTTCGTTATCATCACCAACCACATAAAGTCTTCTCCTGAACATAGATCCCAAATAAAAATTTCAAGTTTCATGCATACCCTATACCCAATTATCATAATAAATACATTTTTGATGTATCTGTGACGAATTTTCGGCCTATAATTAATTACAGGATAATTATTTGAAATAAAACTAAAAACTATTTAAAACGGATTTTATCGCGGTTTTTTATATATTATTATTTTCTCCCGACGTTTCGAAGACTTTGCAGCCTTCATGGTCACGGGGGGGACTGAGGTGTTGTTCATCCGTAAAGTCAAAGTTACAATATCTACCTACATTTTTCAAATATACAACTTTTTTAAATTTTAGCTGTTGGCTGCAAAGTCTTCGAAACGTCGGGAGAAAATAATAATATATAAAAAACCGCGATAAAATCCGTTTTAAATAGTTTTTAGTTTTATTTCAATGTCTAACATTCGCGTAAACATAAGAAATCATTAGGATAATTATTTATTAAAAATAAAAATCCCAGCATAGGATTCGTCCTCCTCGATTCCACTACTCACCGCGTTCCAGAAGCTGTCAGAACAAATATGGTTTACCAGTTTCCAGTATTCGGAACAATAGCAAGCTATCTGCCCATGACCACCTGGAATTGCTAAAACAAATCCAAATATGCATGTGGGTTAGTGGAGCGGCGGGCTAATCCCCGTCCGCCACATGGTCCGCGAATTTTCCACTTTACCTTTTGGTGTTAACAAAAGGGAATTCCCAAAACTGGGTCGTCATTGCAACGAGGTTTATTGGCGAAGGTGCAATGGGTAACTACGTGTAGAATTGAAAAATAATGTACAAGTTTTTGGATATTTTGGAGGGACAGTTGGAGAATCTGGGTGAGTTTGGTAAAGTTGGTTTTAATCTGGATGATGTTAAGTTAAAGAATGTTATCGTAAAATAGTCTGCCTATGAAGCATTTGCTTAGAAACTAAAATCATTTTAGATGCCATTGGAAGGCGCAAACCTACAAAAATATCAATTGGAACCAACTTAAGTTCTACATTGGGCATGATTGCTTTTGCAGATTTCCACATTTCTATACCAAAAAATACCAAAACTACCCTGGATAACAAACTGATGATAATGTACTTTCCATGAGGTATAAACTCAATTGTGAATCTTGCAACACCTTACCTCATTATGTATTTTGACAGTATTAACATCAGCTCCAGTCACTTTGCAACATCAAGAAAAAATACTCCCTTACATAACAATGCTTCCCTTCACTAAATGCAAAAGTCATGGAAGGTCCCGTAAATATCACGGGTCGGAAGACCCCTACATTGTGTCCAGTCGATCGGCTCCCTAATTCTGACCGTCGTTAGGTCAACGCACTGGGGTGGTGATTTTACAACTCTCGTTTTATTTTTCCATTTAACACCTGATTGCTTGTCGTTTTTCAGATTATGTGTAATGATATCGTTCGATATATTTGTTATTGGCCATGTTTATTGTCCAACGGTAATAACAAGTACCAATAAACGTTATATATACTCTCTTATCTAATAATTATCAGTTTTTCATTTCTTCAACTATTTTACAATTTCAATTACAATCGACAATGCAATGACATTTATTCCTATAAACTTAAAATTACTAGCAATCTATATGAAAATAATCATAGACGGAACATTTACCATTAAAATATAAGGATTACTTAACAAAAAGCTTTAATGATAAAAACAAACCTGAAAGCTCTTAAAGCAAATATATAAGACCCACTTGAATACACACTAAAAATAAAGCTCAGGGAGAATCGAATTTATCATCCCCGCGATGGGGCAGCGTGATGATAACACTCGTAAGAGAGGGCAAAGGAAATAGAATAGTATGCCCATGGGGCCCTTAATCATATCCCCATATTGTCTCGGGCCCGCTTGATTAAAATGCCAGAAAACAAATGCCACGCCATTTAAACTACTGTGTTCTACGTAAAGGTGAAAAATATTTCATTGTGCTCGATAAATGAGCATAGGTAGGGAATTAATTGATAGAACTTTACCGTGATTTGTGTCAAATAGCTGATGGTTTTTATGAATGGATCGAACTGTATAATATACTATTAATATGCTGGGTTTTGGGCCTCTGATACCGAATGATGAAATGTTTTATAGTTGATGGGTTGATAATGAGAAATCTAACGAGAAACTTGATTTTATGTTCACATCTGTCTAACCCAGTAACTAAAGTCTAACAAATTTCCTCATCATAAGAGAAAAATCATCAATACTTTCACACCAGTAGGTTACTAAGATATCTCAAACCTAATACACTAATACACATCCAAACACAAGGATCTGATGCTCCAACCTTCATATTTTGTGTATAAACATATTGAGCGGGCGGGGCGCACACTTGAAACAACTTGCAACTACCCTCATCCGACAATGGAGCATCGAACGCTTTCTTATATAATCAAGAGCCGCTTCTGCGATGTTAGCTGGGGTGGGGATATGTTAGATGAGCGAAAGCGTGTTCTATTTATAGCTTATACACATAGGAGATTAATTATATAATAATATCAGCCCTGTATTATACCGTCCCAATGCTGGGCACGGGCTTCCTCTACTATCGAGAGGGATTAGGCCTTAGTCCACCACGCTGGCCTAGTGCGGATCGGTAGAATTCACATACCCTCGAAATTCTTGGAGAATTAAGAATAATTAATCAATATTAATTACTTTGGATGTCATTTTTCATTTGCTTTATTGAAATGACTTGTCTTCAGAGGTATGTAATTGTGTATGCGATAAACAACTCAATTTAATTTGTTTTTTATAAGAACTAGCTTTTTCTCGCAGCTCCGCCCGCGTGAGAAGTTTTTATAAGATAAAGGCCACGCTTTATATTTTCTCGGGATAAAAGTGAGCCTTTATTTTAAGTTAGACTTTTAGAAATACATCGGTGAAAACTACATACAATTGCATGTAGTAGTTTTTGCGTGATGCGTGTACAAACATACAGAGAATCTAAAAATGGTTGTTTTCGCTTCTTTTTTCTTCTAATAATGACCCTGATATTAGTTTTTATTTGATATCTATAATATACAGATATCGGCCTGTCAAAATTTAATTATATGTAAAGATGGTGTCAGAATGTTGGAGATTTTATAATTCTACCACACCCAGTTGAAAATAAACTGAGAACAGTGGTCGTACGGTTTGAAGTACTGGCTATATCTCCGTTGCTTTTAGAAGCGTGTAAGTAATTTGCAAGATAATTGAAAAATATACGAAATCACAGCGACCTTGCCATAACCGGTGTATAATTTTTTACTCAACACTTTGCAGCCCTTAATAAAGTATAGTTAAATTATTAGATGTCTTATTGGCTTTGAATATAACTCAAAGTCGCTTCCACTCCACCACCCTACCAACATATGCTCACCCGTTCCTCTGAAGGAGGGCACAAGCGAAGGTTGTATAAATATTGGCGCCTCGCTTTGGAAGTAAAGTGCCGTCTTTGTCTCCACAATAAAAGAATAACACTCATTTATAGGAACAATGAAGCGGCCCCACTATGCCTTTGACCCGGCGTTGAAGCTCTCCTCGTTAATCTTGGAGCTCATATGATTACGTTGGTTTGGAGATTGTAATATATTATTTTGGTGTTCAGTGTCTACTGATGTGAGCTGATTGGTCAGATGTGGGGCTTGATGAAAAGGCTGTTGGAAAGTCTTTGATAGTCTTTCGGAACAATTTGATTAGTATTGAAATAATTCTGATATTGTGCAATTAACAATTATTGATAAAAAATTAACATGTGTTCAATCACATGTATCAAAAAAATGTATATAAAAATATGAGTTCTATCACAATGGTTTGGTTTTAGTAGGTAGTCAATATAATAATTTCAAATTTCCGTACAAACATATTATTATGAACGTCACAAACACTTAAGTTACACCAAAAAAAAATTGAAGATTCTGCGAATCCATTAACATTCTCATGGTGTCAGCTTAGCGTACGAAATAAAAAAATAAACATTTCCCAAGTTATATTCGGTTCAAGCTCTTCAAAACAATCCCATAGATGTTTATTTTCTCGAAACACCATAAACTACTGAAATAACATATCGGAGGGTATGACGTCATTGGTGATGTCATTGTTCTTGGAAGAAATGCGGTATTTCAATCTATATGGTAATGTGATGAGGGTTTGTATTAAGAATAGGGAAAAAGATGAACTTTGTTGCAACTGTCATAGATTGTATGAATAAGCAGTAAAATATTCTTGTATACTCTGAAATATTTTAACTAGATTTTACTCGTGGCTTTGCCTGTGGCAACTCGAAATAAAAGACCCTGTGTGTTTGTTATGGTAAGCCAGGATATATCCTTTACCTACCAGGCTACCATTAAGCTCCCATAAGTCTGACATTCAGATCACATCAGCCAATTTATTATTTGCGATAGATTCAATAACCGTGTCTAAGGATCGAAAGTCATAATGAAGTTTGTCAAGTCTGAAGTCTTTATGGAACCCTAGGTGCGTGAGAACAACTCGCACTTATCCGGTATATTTTTTTTATTTTCATACTGCTTACCGTCAAACATTCGAGAGAATTTACTGTTTAGATTACTAAGATGTTGCGCAAACATAGCATCGAGTATATTTTGGATAACATCATTATATCTTCCATGACGACTTTCATTTCTGCACCGAAGCTGTCAATAAATATATTGTTGGTTATCTATAAGATAGTAAAACGTCCATCGGGCCAACATAACCTAAGATTAAGCAGTTGACAACAATACCAAGTAAATATTCACGTCAACCAGAAAAACCCAAAATTGACGCAATAAAATATAAACGGAAGACTGCTCGCACCGATCACCCACATTCGACAAAACGTTTAACCGGACATCAAGTTCCATTTTTTCCTCACGACGTTTAACAACCGCCGTTAAATTTAACTGTCAAATAAAATTAATAAGTTTATGTGACAGGACGGTAGTAAAGCCTTCGAGCGGAGGTTTGTTAGACGATTTTCGTTAAATTCGCACTAAAGCTATTATGTGCATGAGTTTTGTTGTTATTGGAGTCTCAGATGGTTCTCATAAAATTAATATAAAGGATTTACATTATGTTGCGAATAAAAAGGAATAGGTTATAAAATGTAAACGGTTCGCGGGAACGATTTGTGTAAATCAGCGTGTGTTACAATTTAGATTCTACGTATTAGAGCATGATACTGTCAACACGTAATATGAACGTGGAAGTCTGTGGAGTTGTTGGGATTATCAGCACATCTCACATCATGAACCATTTTGGATACGATATTGTACACAAATATACAATGTCTTTGATGTAAATTATAGGCTAGTTTTTATTCTCCTAATTCGCTTCCATTAGAGTTTCATGTGGTTTTAAAATTCAAACTGTGTTGGGTAGAGCTGAATGTTAAAGATATGAAATAAATGATCAGTTATCCTAAAATGAACACGACGTCATATTAAATGGGATCTTCAGTGATTTATTAATTATTAATCACTGAATAAAAGCCAAAATCTCTGAAAATAGCCAGGTCTGACTAACTTCACACGAACGTCCACGTATGTTTTAATTGACTAGGTACCCTTTTAAATTCTAATTCATTTCGTTTTTTTAGTTAATAAAAACACTTGAATACCGAACTAGCCTAATGCCCAGTTGACTAACAATGCCGTAGGAAAGAGCCATTAACCGGAGTGGAGGGATGTATCAGAGGGTAGCTAAGACAAAGCCGACCCTATGGCACGGAATAATTATCGGATCCTTAGTTTATTTGCGCTGGAATGGGGTACACATTGCCTTTTTATTGACTTCCTTTTAAGGGGGATCGTGCCATTCTCCTAGGCTTAAAAGTGGAAGTAAATGTCTCTTTTTATTGCCATTTAATTTTATCACTGCGGTTATGACTTGTTATAGGAAATTGTGAAATATTTGAAGGTTTCATTTATCGTAGCGCTTTGTCGGGTGGCGAATAACCTTGTTTTTTGAGGAAAGTTATTCCGGCTTTGTCAAACTATGTGTAGGTAAAATATTCGGTGAACCATACTCTGAATGGTAATACTATATTTCAGATTTATTTAGCAAAAGTTGTTCAAGGCTATACACCGACATAGACTACCTAGCTTTTGATCCCATAGCAACATGGCCTAATTTATCAGCACCTATAAAATCGTATGAATTTGAAAATTAATTTTATTTCCTATAATATTGTTATTGAATCATTTCATATTTAAGCTTTGTCCAGATTAGCCGAACCTCCTCGATCATTCTACGATATTCATTTATCATTAAAATTAATGTATAGTGAATTTTTATGGCTGATGCATAATATTCAGATATTAAATATAAAATTCTACATTGAACGCTGCTGGGAGCTGGCGGAAATTCTTAGACGATGACTACGCGAAATAAAATAGGTTAAAACTAAAAAGGTATTACTTTATGTCTTGACTTTTTGATATGGATACGCCCGACTTAGTGTCAAGATATCAAGCGAATATAATTACTGATGACTAATATTAATTTATGCGCACAAAAAATATATAACAATTTTATAAAGAGTTTATAAAGATGTTTTACTGTCATAAAAACTTCTTTATAAACTCGTAAAAATATTTAAAAATGACACGAACTTAGCACATAGCCTTTTAGAAAACCCGTAAACAAACACACCCACATCAAGCATTTATCGCCGAAGGGGTATGCACCGGCAAAACCAGGGCACCCATTATTCGCCAAATGTGTTCCGTGCCATGATATGATAGGGAAAGAACGTGTCACCATATCGGACACAAATTCCAGACTCTTGGCTGATACTGAGCAAAAAATCCAAATATCACTTTGCGCGACCCGGGAATCGAACCCAGGACCTCTGAACGCTGCCGTACCATTCATACAGTATAACTACGCCATCGAGGCAGTCATAAAGTAGAAATTTAATTATAAATGGAAAGCCGCTAAAACAAGGGTTAATCATTTTTGGTTAATGGACATTTCATCTGTATCCCACTTTACTCACCATCAAGTGTAGTGGGGTCACTGCCCAGGCGATACAAAAAATGTCCCATATGGCGATAGACACACTTTTATGTGGTTAAAAAACCAAGCCGCCGAGTTCACAAATAGTTACGTAATACCATTGTGTCTTTATTAGTATATATATAATTTCATCCACGAAGACGCGCCCCACAACTTTTTGAGCGGTCTGTAGTGGGGTAGGGAGACTAATACAAGCACTTGCCTCGACGCTTTCTTTTTTATGAAGATACGCCAAAGTGACCCTACTGCACCGGTGGTAAGTGTAACGGGGTCCAATAGAATTTCGACTGACGAGAGATCATTACCCTGGGCAGTCGACACAATTATGCCGGCCTGTTCGAACCAAATGACGCTATCTATTATAGTGACCGTGTGCACTTATACTGCTCACACGCGCTGTAACCATTAGCGAAGGTAATAGAACGCGTCTTCGTGACTGAAATTGATTTATACTTTTAAACGAGGATTTGAAATAATTCATAATTAATGATATTGAATTTCATTTGATATCAATTGTGCAACATATGTCCAATACGAATGGTTTTACAATATTAACGCTACCGACCGCGACCACGACGATAATATGGGAAATTGTTGAATACATATTATTTGTACACGGCAAAGTGAACCCTACTGCAGATGACTTTAAGGGGAATGGAGTCCAGATATGTAAAGTCTTTACGAAGAGAGACATTTGCTCGCCAGTTAACACAATAATGCTGACTAGTGGATATTTGCAGACTTATCCTGAAATGCGACACAATCACGTGGATAACTAGGCAGGATATACACCTTGTGCACACTGGTCGTTATCTGGGGGGAAAGCATATATCTGGACGCCACTCCGGTCATAAGCCGCAGTCACTTTGCCACGACTGGAAAAAAAATCTGTAAGGGGTAGACAGAGCAACTACCTTCCTTTTTTCCTCTCCTCCCTAGGGTAGGTAGCGGCTTGCCTGTGTCCCTGGCATCACCGTGTCCGTGAGCTGCGGTGGCCGATTACCATCAGGCGGGCCGCTAGCTCGTCTGCCTGTACTGGCAAATAAAAAAAAGAGACGTTTACCTCCCATGTTATAGAAATGTTTGCAATCATAATTGGATACAAATTTATTGAAAATTTGTCAGATGTATTTTTATAGTATTTTTGTAATTCCTAATTGCATATAAATAGCCAATAAGAATAAAATCCAGTACCACCCAACTAGAGCAGTGAGGCGTTTAAATTCAACCGCATAAAACTCAGTTTTGCAACATTTACGCCGTGTGACCGCGACCGCGATTGCACGCGGGGAGATTGGGGAACACCGGAACATCACGCTTATTCGAATAGGTGGAAACCTGCATTGTTTAATAGCAATGACGACAATTAAGTAAGGAGTTATTCAATTAACATTATCAGCTCTGAATACGTAACTATCAAAATTGTGTTTTTTTTTTTGGTTTAATGGAAAAGTTGAGAATTAAGAGAGAAGAAACCAGTAATTGGTGAAGACTCACTTCAAATTTCCATTCAGTGATGTAAGAGACAAATTGTCATATAGTTTTAGTCATTAAGATCCAACCAAATAGCCCTTATCACATTAAATAACTTACGTCCTACATATGGCGAAAAGTGGGTGCTTGGTTGCACCTATACCTACCCTTTCGGGGATAAAGTGACGTATGTCTATTTTGTCAAAGACCAATACGATTAAATCCTCATTACTGATAAACTAAGAATCGAACCAACTACCTTATCACGTTGCATAAAGCAAATTGAAATCCAACCGCACACAACGCACGGTTTTACGATATTAAAGCCGCGCGGCCGCCGACCGCGGCCGTACCCGTGCGGAGCGTTGCGAACTAATACATGATGCATTGTACAGAACATCGCAACTGAGACCGCCCATTGTGATGTTATGACCTAATTTTGACGACGAATTTTATAGGATACGATATGTCGTGTCGGGTGCTTTTATGCCAGTTAAAATGTTTAATTTTACTTTGAAAGCGATACAGATTTTCCTATACTTTCCATTCCTGCGGCACAGGGCGTTTCATAAATAATACCATAAATTTATACTTTCCTTTGTCGAACTGTTAGCAAGACATGCACAAGAAGTTTCAGACCTAATTTCGCACTCAACGTGTTAATGGAAATTTATAGTGCAACAATTTTACCGTCGACTTCAAAGTAATAAATGATAGATTTTTGTTATTCTAAATATATTTTTAGCGTTTAGGTAACTGGTTGACGTTATAACAAGCAAGTCGCTCATCTGATAGTACAGGCTACGATTGGACACGAACAATACTAATTTGGCTAAGAATTTCAAATGTCATAGCGTCACACATTAGATAATAACTCAAAAAACGAAGTAATTGCACTAGCTACAATGACCTTCAAACTACCATATAAAAGAGCTTGCATGCTGCTGTCGGCAAAAGAAAGCGGTGACAAGTGATATTGAAAAATTTAACTATGTAAGTAGGCAGTAAAAAAAAGTGTCGGATACTGTAAATGAACCATGACAAAGTATGCCACTCGGAGCAGCCGGCACAGTGTCGTGAGATTGATAACGAATGCGCCCTTTGTGATAATATCTAGCAATTGTACGTACCCCAGTGTGCTGCTTACTTTTCACAACGGCCGCAGCCTAGATCACAATACCTGGCGATGTATGACGAATGACAGTTTTTATATAGATCTTGGACTGAATTAGGTCTGTAAGGCTGACGTAGATTTGGAGAGGAAGGGAGGATTTGTTTAGACGACCCTGTATTTTTGACTAGTATGATACGTCTTCCGTTCCTTAAAATTTTAGTTTAGACTACATTGCTGCCAATCTGGAGAAAAAAGGATTTGATTAAATATAGAGCGTTATATTTCCGACTGTAGACTGTAATGTCTCTTGTTAGTTGATATAGTATTTGGACTATTCAAATGTATTATACTGTAATAGACGCAGTACCAAGCAAGACACGAGCCTAGAAATACATACATAGCATACAGCACACAGCATCAAACCTTTTCCCTTTTCAATCTTAAGCACATTCAGATACCACAACTTCATTTTACCAGCTATGTTTGGCCTCATGTAATAGAAGGCAGCCTCTCTATATCGGTCACCAATGCCAAACCACAGACTAATTGCTTAATGAAAAGATAACCTGTATTATTTCACTCGACCCAGGATAGAATCTAAAACCACATAAAAGATATTATACTGCGTCCAACCAATACATCTGCCATGTAGGCATCCTAAATAATTAATTATTGTATAACCTAACACAAACATATTAAACTCTATCACGTCAATGAAAGTAATAAATCTCTACATCACAAATCCTAATATCAATAAAACGATTCAATTTACAACCCTCAGAAAGTAATTAACAGAAGACGTAATACTCCAGTAGGCGATAAAATCACCCAATTTTTCCTCCAAAGCACCTCTTACCTCTTATTGTTGATAAACGATCGTCGAACCGAATAACCGAATGAAAGAGAATTATTAATTAACCATACACCTATATAAGCTATAATTGGGCCATAAATCAGTACGTTCTCCAGCTTGTAAATTTACGTACAGCATCTAGCTGCTGATACAGGCTTTGCCTCTCCTTCACTTGCATAATCTATTATATCACTGAAACAACTTAATTACCAACCAGATTTCATACAAAAATCGACCCTAACACTAGAACTTAAAACAGCAGTTGCAAATTTCCGCTCAAGGTGGATACATGGACCTAATTTGCAGGATGGCAACCGAAGCGTAAATCTTAAGATGATTTATGATGTGCTGTACTTTTGACATTTACGAGTTAACAACCTCGTGGGGAGGCCTTTTAATCAACCATGCTAATGCTGGATGCTGATACTTCGATTAGTTGGGGACCTGTTTTAGTGGCGATGCCTAATTGAATGAGAAGGGTTAAGTGGAGAATAGTAATGGTAATCAATTTGGATATTTTGGGAAGGGTTAAAAGTAGGGTATAAATAACTAGTGATATACAAGCAAACGGAATATAAATTCATGTATGCCTGTTATTTAAAATTGATGGAATTTCAATTAGAGTTCCAGTTTCACGATGAAACCATAAAAATATTTAGTGAGTAAAATATAAAACCTCAACTTCAATTATTTGCTTTGCTCGACGTAAGCATATAAAAACCGAAGAAGGTATATCAAAATATATTTCTGCGAAATACAATATCTGAATTCCGTTGCCCTTTACAACAAAAAAGAGATCCAAACCCAAACCGACCCATTTCATAATAACTCCAAATCCTTTATTAATTTTGCATTAAAGAAGATCCCCGAACTGTATCCAAATTACGATTAGCCATAAATACGTAGAGCCTGATAGTTAAGAACCATTTTTATTAGAGGTCCCTTTGACCTCAGGTCCAGGAGGGGAGTTTTAAAATTTCACCATAACTTACATTATTAAGGTCCCAAAACATCTCACGTACGATCTGTATTACCGTTTTCGGGACCAACCTGGCGACCCCTGAAATCCAGGGGCGATAAGGGAAAATATACGTGCTTTTTTGCCCTTAATTTGTGCGCTCATTTTTTGTTCCTGTTTTACGAGACGTTTTTCAAGACCGTTGTTAATTAGTATTTTGGTACAATACATGACAAGAAAAGATTAAGTAAGGTCTATTTACTTAGATTATACATTCGAAAGAACAAAATATCGGCTTGTACGAAATATCCCTGAAGTTTTCATATAGGATGATATTTAGCATGTTACATGGAAGAATGTTATAAAATACTTCACTTTATAATTCACATCGACTTTCAGGCAAGCCTAGATGCAGGAAAACTATTATAATAATATGACATTAATTCCTAAAAATCCCAAAAACCACAAGAAACCCAAAAAATATTATATTTAATATCTCATTTCTGAAGACCCTTGAAATACCCTTTAAAATGTTGCGTAAATAATCGCGTGACCCGCAATACGGTCTCTATTTAAGACCTCAAACTAACCCTTTAATGCCGCCGTAACGGTGGACAGACGGACAAATCTATGCCAGGTGATCCTGGACACAACTGGGCATACTAATCAGTGGAGTCTCCGTGGAGAAAATATCAAGAAATCCTTGCCATCAGACTAATACCGAATGAGATGGGTTCACGCGCGTCCCTTGAATTAGTTGCGATCGGTATAAGGCATGAAATGCTAGCGAAGGATTCATAAATAAATAGTATGTCTCTTTGGCTATGGTTAATCATTTTGGAATGTGAAGAAATTAATGAAATAGAAGATGTTTTATAATTGAAAATAGGTTCCATTTTGGGATGTGAAGAAATTAATGAAATGGAAGAATTGAAAGTAGGTTTAGGTTATGTTTTCAATATCCCCTGATAAAATCGACAATAGCTACTTTCTATATCTAAGATACAATCATCGTTTGCTTAAAGAGCAGTTAAATATGTCAGCGGTTACCTATGATGCAGAATGTAGATAAACATATAGAAATAAGAACATGAAGAAAGTGTAACATATTATTTAACATTTTTTTAAAAAAAATTCCATGTGTATAAGATTAAATTTGTCATCCAGCTATTTTTTTCTCCTATGACTTGAGGCATGCAGCCTCGTCAGTCGGATTGGCGTACATCATAACAGCGACCTGTCCCAGATTGTAACGGACCGTCTTTATATTTACACCCTCTGAATACATGTCCGTCGTGTACCTAACTTTTGTATTTTTCAACTGGACCGCGAACCTCAGGGTTTTTGGCTCTATTCATATGTCCAGGTGAATGAATATCAATATGTTATGTAGTATGTTGCGTTTGTCTTTTCATTATTGATGTTAACGATGAAGTTGGAGATGTGGTATTTCTGCGGTTCAAAAAAGCTGGAATTCACATCCTTACTGTTCTTTTGTGATGTGGAACATCATCTGAAAGTTTTACTAGAGTTTAAAGTTTTGATATTCTTGAAGTCCTGATTAAATCGTGGGTAAAAAAAATTTAAAACCGCCAGAAATGTTGTTTGTTATCATACAAAATCTAAAGCTATTCAACTTGCAGATCGATGATCTAAACCTATTACCTAACAGTTTCATTTTAAAAGATTCCAATGAAAAGCAAATATCGCCAATATCTCAAAATCCAAAATCCCATCCTATCCTCAACGGGGAAAACTTAATAACAGAAAACATACACAAAAGAAAATTGAAATGGGAAAAACTCAGACAGCAGTAAATAGGCTGTGACAATCAGATGACCCAGTTGTGGACAATTGGACGAAGCGACAAGATTTATCGTCCACCAGAATGACCGTATGGAGTTGTTTGAACACGCGCACAATGAGATTTCAGCTTTATTATTTCTTTATTTTCATTCTCCTATACAATGGATGTTGTAATTGTCAGAACTGACAGCTTTTTGTTAGTTGAGAAATTGTAACGGAATCTCAATATTTTTGCTAGTTGTGCCGTATCTGCCAGTGATGGTAGACCTGACTTTGTATTTTTGTTAAATTTCTCCCTAAGATACCTAGTGTCCGAGCAAGATTACGTTCCAGTTTTAATAATATTGTATCAAATTTTTCAAGGATTTCGATATTTATTACTTAAAAAACTTGAGTACAACAACAAAATTGCTGGGTTGAAATCAACATACCTTATGATGGCCATTTTCAGCGCGTGAATCGTCAATTCGTGGTTTTTAAAGCAAACAATTTCAGATTACTTTTATCCATCATAGCAACCCGATAGCTGTTTTAAATAATTAAAATACAGATCGTGGGTATTCAGAAATATAATATCTGCCAAAGCCATCACAGTCTAAACGAAAAAAGTATTCCGTACGCACACATTATTGACATTGTCGTATCATGTGAAAGAGATGACATATTTAAACCAACACGAATAAACACGACAGCTTGTATTTCTCATTCACCTGTAATAAACTTAAACGTCCTAATGGCGACAATTTGGATCTTCGAGTATGTTCTAATAGCGAATCTTTACTTTTTGTAAATCATTGATACTGATATTTTCAGGTCGTGTCAATAATAATAATAATAATATCAGCCCTGTATTATATACTTGCCCACTGCTGAGCATGGGCCTCCTCTACTACTGAGAGGGATTAGGCTATATTACATTATAAAACAGGATGTTATTTTAAGTCCCAAACAGCATATCAATTAAAACTTAAATCTCCAAATTGTTTTGCAAGAGTAAATTCTATTGTTAGTCTAACCGTTTTACTAATGAAAACAGTGTACTGGGGCCTTATTCTCTATCCCGCACGTTATTTTGACAGTGTGTAACAAGCACGTAACACAACGCGTCACGTTTAGGACTATAGAAATTTGGCTTACAGAATACCATTCCACGCACATTTCTCGAAGATAACATGACACGGCCGCGTTACGCGTTTACACTATCATACAGAATAAGAGCCCTGTTTGTAACTATAATCTGTTTGGCGTTGTCTTGACGTGAAACGTTACTATAGAAAATAATTGTATGTACTCTATTTTAATAATTTTCATCTACAATGGTGTTATAGTAATATAGTAATATCAGCCCTGTATTATATACTTGCCCACTGCTGAGCACGGGCCTCCTCTATTACTGAGAGGGATCAGGCCTTTATCCACCACGCTGGCCTAGTGCGGATTGGTAGACTTCACACACCTTCGAAATTCCCATAGAGAACTTCTCAGATGTGCAGGTTTCCTCACGATGTTTTCCTTCACCGTTAAAGCGAACGATAATTCACAAAGAATACACACATGATTTTAGAAAAGTCAGAGGTGTGTGCCCTTGGGATTTGAACCTGCGGACATTCGTCTCGGCAGTCCGTTCCACACCCAACTAGGCTATCGCCGCTCTTAGGTCGTGTCAAACTAAAACTTAAATATTTGAAGCATAAATATTTTATTTCAAGAAATCACTAGCAGACGATGCGTTTCGCAATATTTTAAATACTCGAGATATTGTTGAAAAGTCCCTGCATGGAGGGCGACGTGTGCTCTAGGCCACTCTCACGACACCGACTCCGACACCGCTCCACATAAATCACGGATACTTAAAGACTGCGTTTTATCTGCTTTCGCGATTTACACTATGCGATTTTTCTATAAGATGCCCGGTTAAAATCTTAACATTACTTTATGTAGATTTTTAATAATTTTTATTTATCTTTTTAGATATTTGTAATAATATATATACTTATTAGGTAAGGTATTTAATAAAAATATATTTATTTTGAATTAAATACAAAGAATGGTTATTGAATTTATTATAATAGGTTAGCATTTAAAATAAATTATTTAATAATTTTGGTCTCGACCATAGTACATTACACCTACGCTATTCTCCTTGAAACGAGTTTTTTTGTAATAAAATCCTACCAAAAATTATATCCATTACGATACTAATCGAATTTATTAATTTACATAATTTATATTTGTATTCAATTTTCAAACAGTATGAACCCTTACGACAAAAATCGTATCGTATCGGCATCGGAAGTTTAAATCGGACTCAAACTTATCGGAGAACACATGTTTTGGGTAGAAATTCGTGAAAAAATTATGAAAAAAAGACGTCGGCTTGTTCTCCCGGGGTGGTCTGACAGAACACGTGTGACTGTCGCGACATGAATCTTACTCCGGTATCTGTGGACTCGCAATACTTTTGCTTCAAGAAGTGTAGTAGATGTATATTTTTATTAAAATTTTTATAGGTTACTTATCTTAGAGCGGCGATAGCCTAGTTGGTTGAGGAACGGACTGCCGAGACAAATGTCCGCAGGTTCAAATCCCAAGGGCACACACCTCTGACTTAAAAAAGTTATGTGTGTATTCTTTGTGAATTATTGCTTGCTTTAACGGTGAAGGAAAACATCGTGAGGAAACCTGCATACCTGAGAAGTTCTTTATAGGAATCTCGAGGGTGTGTGGAGTCTACCAATCCGCACTAGGCCAGCGTGGTCTAAGGTCTAATCCCTGTCAATAGTAGAGGAAGCCGAGCCCAGCAGTGGGACAGTATATAATACAGGGCTGATATAATCATATCAGCCATGTATTATATACTGTACTTATCTAAGGGGTTAATAGCTTATATCTTAAGTCATCACTAAGCTCAGGAGGTTGTCACTTTAGTGTCAATAGTTGTCTTCAGATATCTAAGATATTATAGTATATATGAATATACTATTGTTAACTAACTAACTACTAACTTACCATCAAGAACAACCATTATAATGATATAATGGTTGTTCTTGATGGTAAGTTTGTGGGTAATCTTGAGCTGGCGAAGTGGTTTGTGTGTTCAAATTTATTAAATTTATTTACATACAAACCTTCCGGTTGATTTTTATCTAAACAGTTAGCAATGTTTTCATCATTTCTCGGATTACCACTAGATCACAAACGAACCCAACCACTGGGATCAAGCAGAAACTTACTCTTGTGCGACAGAACAAGAGAGAAAAAATGATTGTTAATAACACAATACTTTAATTGGAATTTCAAAATTCAAATACGTTTTATAACTTTTCTATTTGACAAAAAAACAGCCTAAAACCCCGAAACATATACATAATATTAATTCTAAGCAGAACAGCAAAGATTTCACATAGAAAACCTAAGCAAATACCACATAACACCTCCATTGTACGCATTGTTACAGCGCAAAGTGACAACAGAGACCGACTTCAAAATAATTGGTGTGTAACATTTAAATAATGGTTTCATTGGAATGCTCTTGTGTGCTCCCGTTTAAGCCTGTTGTGGAATTAATTTCGGTTCCTTCAGTTCAGGGCTAATTTAATTGTAAATGTTATTTAATTTGATTCAAAAGGATTTGGGGTATTAGAAAAGATGCAGTTGAATGGTTCTAGTATGGGAAATAGACGGAAGGGTTTGACGTCAGCAGTTGTAAAGACATCGTAGCTTGCCATGGAGGGGCCCCATATTAAAATGATTGTGGGCTCTTCAGGGCAGTGCGAACTTATAGGTGCACGCTTAGTTTAATGCAGGTATGGGCCAAGAGGGGCCCAAAGCTCGGGGGCCACGTATCACTGATACAGCAGTAGCTACGCCCCTAGGTAAAGACTAAGCCTTATGACCCACACTCTCACACCTTTGATCTTCGAAAAGGTAGGCAGAGAGTAGTCTGTTTTATTCGTTGTACAAAAGGAACGAACAGGAGCTCAGAGAATCAGTAAATATTCACCTTTGCTTCTAAACATTCATAAAATCAAGACATTTAGTCCGTTTAATAATCATCTAACTAGGTGATCTCATTATATTCCAAATAAACTCTTAATCTAACCTATCAAAGATTCAAAAACAAGGGCCAAAACTTATCGCAAAGTTGGTATTCTTTAATTTGTTGTAGTAATTCGTATCTAGTAAAACTTGCTCGCGGTTAACCAACAATCCGAGTGAATTTCTCAGGAATTGCTAACTTTTTAGTACCTAAGGCTATGAATTAAGCTAGGTCTTACAGTTGAGCCTTGATAGTAAGTGGCTTTCGTTTCTCGCTGGAAATCTCGAGTGTTCCAACTACGAACTAATTTACTTTTTATTTTGTGTAAATCAAAATCAAACTTTAGGATATTTTTTTTTAATATTGATCACTGAGATGTTTGTATTACGAAAATACGTTGTTAGTTTAGTGTTTGGCCTATACCCTCTCAGTAGCGGACGCGACAGTATATAATACAGGGCTTTTATTATTATTATGGTCACTCTACCCTAGGGTTCTAGGTTCAAAATGTGAAATGCCAGTAAAGTAGTCGTAAAGTGTCACCGCATTATCTATTTCTACCGCCAATCTAGCAGGGTTAATAATATCTGAAGAAGCAAGTACAGCACCACAGCCTTGTCACCAACTAATTTCTGAGGGACATTGCAACTGTCAATGTGCAGTTGTGACCCCTACTATTAACGTGGTAGTTATCAGTGGCGAAGGCTGAAATTTTACAAAATGTAACCCGAGGCAAAAAAAATGACTTAGTTAACATATCGCGGCCAATATAACAGAAAACAAAAACTAAGACAAACATACATAAACATAACCTAAGGCACACAGCAAGTTTACCTGCCCAGTGCTATCATACGGCCCAGCTCTATAAAAGACAGGCACTCGAAGCCACACTCACCGAAGAACATCCTAAACGTCTAAGACACCTTTGCAGGGGACTTACTAAACAGATAATACAACAAATTTATACTAATATCGTGTTACCGTAGAGAAACATGTAGAAGCGTAATTATGAAGTAAAAAGCCGTCCTATCCATAACTTGACATATTTTTTGAGTACATTCTGTTTTAAGCCGACGATTAGTTTTTGTTGCGTAAAATGAGCAGGGCTTTTAAAAAGTTACCGCCCGTCTGACAAGTGACTTCGGGCTAATAGGCTGTGTGTACATTTTTTGTCGTACTTTTGATGCCATATTAAAGGCACGGTTGAGTTTTTTGTATTTTCTCATGCTTGCATCAACCCAAGCCCCAAGCGCTGGACATATCTAGTGTAAAAGTCTGGTCTGATTGACTATTCTCTATAGAGAATGTGATGTCTTTATAAAATAGTATAAAAAACATCTTATTGTAAATATAAATACGATCTAGTTAATATTTGACAAATTATCATAATTCATATCCAATTAATTCAAAGACATTCAAGGGATAAACAGGCACGATCAATTTGCTTGTTATAAATTCTGAATGCATTCGCCCGGCAAATCGCATTCAGCTGAGCCAACGCGGACAATTTGAGAGGGTCCGTGTATCTGCAACGGTTGTGTGGTTTGAAGGATATTATATTTGGTCGGTTTATAGTTATACCCTGCTTTTGTCCGATCCCGGGTGTTAGCTATTTCGTTTGGATTCCTTATTAAGGAACGTTGTAAATTTGACATGCTCTTGGCAACAATGGTGTCTTGGTAATTTCGTTTGCCTTTTATCCAGTCAGTGCTTCAATAATGTTTAATACTAAGTGGCATCAAACATGTTCTAATTCAAAAGATTGTATATATCGTCAGCTATTTTTGAATTCATTTTGGGACTGGTTTTCTTTACTTCGTCATACTATAAGTTTCGAAAAAACATGTTTAAAATGTTTACTGATTTGGATAAATAGATATCATTTATAGTTTAATTTGTCACAAGACTCATTCTTTTTTCTTTATTTTTGTATTGTAAATTATTCGCTCGAACCTGAAAACTATACTTGGTTTATATTCTGTAAAGAACATAGTAGGTTTTATGTACATAAAAATGTATGTACATGCTTATTTAGTCGTACCTAATGCACAACTGTTTGTTTTACCTCAATAAAATTTAAAAAAAATATGCCTTCCATCAATACAAATAAGTGTCACTGCTATTAAATGCCAGAGTTTGCTAGATGTAACCTTAACACCTTCTAGAAAACAATGTCCTACACCACATCCTAGACTACCCTCTGTCCACTTCACAGCGCTTCATTTTTACAGCTCCATAAAAAGCGGCCGACATTAACCGTGATTACGTTTAATTTCACGTCGAGGAACAGTAAGAGCCTTTTATATTTAATCAAGCGCACGTACGAATTGCCTATAAAGGCACACCGTGACGATTACACGAGCACCATAAAAACTAAGCGATACCAACGTACACACTCTAAAATCTGAATTTCTAATATCTCTCGCAACGAAATGAAGATGCTTATAACGTATACATTAATTTGTTCGGGATTAGAGAGGCTGGATGTGGCGTGGGATGGGTTGCTTGGCTGTCTCTGATAGTGGTAAAGTGTATTACAACCGTGGTCAGAGTTTACCATCAGACTGACTATAGGACCGTCTCCTTATGGAATAAAAATTAGGTTAGAAACAGCATTTGCTGTCAGCTGTCACCGCTCGATTTCCGGGATAAAATGTAGGTACCTTCTAACAGAATTAAATTATCAACAGCTTAGTCTACTTATATTCAAAATTTCACCAAAATCCACTCTGATCAACAGAGAAATCTTCACAAACGTTTACTTTCAAATTTAATTTTGTTTAACTAATCTAGTTACATCCAGGTCTTTTACATCATTCGTATGGGCGTTAAGATCGTCGCACATGTAACCCGTTAGAGCCCCGAAATGTTTAATTTTGTCCCCCGCGCCCCCTACGCGGGGGCTGATACCCAAATATGGGGGTGGGACCACCCTACCTCGAACTCCCCTCCACTTGCGATGTAATGTATGATGGGTATAGTGCACCTTGATCACTTATTTAATTGCAACATTTATTTTGTTCATTAAAATACTTGTTTTCCTTGGATGGTCAGCAGAAAAGTTGTTTTTTTATTGTAATAATATAGTTTTCTTTGTCAATACTTAGTGATATAGAAGCTATTTTACCTCATACTATTATCCTAATTTGTCGATACTATATTTTTCGTTTAGTGTATTTCGTAAAATGTTTCATAGTATAGCGGTAACATTATTATACTTGTAAAATTGGGTTTTGGAAACAGAACAATGTATTACTATAGGTAAGTACTGTGAAGTGTGATGTTTAAATTACGGTTTCGTAATTTTAATACTACAATAGCACCGACTATTGGATTTAATTTTTATTAACATTCCCTTTTTGTGATACTTCTTTTGTGAATATATTTTTCATAGTACTAATTTATCCCAGCTATAAAAAACCTTTATATTATGACAATCTTTTCATCTGCGAGTTTTAATAATAAGGTTTATTAACATTTACTGCGATACATTTTAAATCTAAAGCTCTTGTTTACTTAAATCATATATATTTTATATGTATTATTCCTAAATTCTATAAAGCAAACCAACAAGAAATATATTTAAGTGACTAATATTAAAATTTATTTTTATTTATATTTTCTTTTTATTTTCACGAGTTTAAAATTTTGTGAAAAAAATAACATACTAAGCATTTTTGCTGCTAACGCTACAAACACATAAGAAGAATGTACGGTTAGCAGCCAGCGTCGACAATTTAAACGCTCTTACTTCTCGGGACTCGAAGTTTATCGTGGCCCGTAACTACATCCCCCCCGTATCACTCCGCCAGCGTAACATAAACCCCCACGCCCCGCCGGCTGCGAACAAAACAGAACATTACGACGCGTTCCCTCATCTAACCAAGTATCTAAGTACACTGGTGTTCTGTTCGAAGAATTCCAAATATTAGACGCCTTCGCCCATTCGTATGCCCCGGTTAGTGCTAACAGTTAGACGGTTTGAAGAAAATTTTGGAGCTCACCTAATGCGAACGCTTATTTGAAGTAGGCAGCTTTCCGTCTAATTTGGTGCGCGGATACTTTCATGGGCCCTCTTTGGAGTTATTACGTTTAATATTATTTTGAACAATGCAATGTACATGTTGAGTGTAAGGTGAGGCTCGGGAAATTCAGTTATTCTACGATTAAAATTTTGTTTGAGTGTCTTCTTAGTAGGGTAGGTGTTTTTGAACAGGTCTTTCTAAGTTCGTTTTACAAGTTGGTTAGGTTTCTTTGATGATTAAGGTTTGTTATAACTAATATATTATTGTGATAAAGCAGAAAGAACACCAAAAAAAAATAAGGTTTCTTCTGCTTGCACTGAAGTTCATGATTTATGAGAAACTACCAACAATTATTTCCTAAAACCAAAGCCAAGGAATAGACTAATGACACAAATAGTCATCTCGGTACCAAGTTTTTAATTTTCTACAAACAAATGTCTACTTTTATTACCGTAGCCTGTCGCTGATTGATTTAGTCAAGATGATCCATGGTCGAAAAATAACTATCAAGGACAGTAACTATCGCGTAGTTAAAACACTTCACATATATGAATGAGTTGGTCAATTTTAGTCATGCAAACGTTCACGCTTATTACTGGAAGTTGATTAACAAGTTGGTACTATGGATAGCAACTATTAATGTCTAGAATTACGTGTTGTTTATCTTTGCTTTTTTTAAAATTGATAAGTTGCTCGATGTTTATGTCTAAAGCCATGAGACGGATAGGGTCCAAGTTCCTCAGTAGCAGTAAGGGGAAGAGAGTTTTTATCACGTGTTTCCCAAATTTGTACACGTTGCATGATGCATCTATTATGGTAATGAACTTCTTGATATACGATCTAGGTATTTCTAAGGTATTGTAGTTGTATCTCCATCTATCTCTTTAGAAATATAGGTGTTTTATTAGGTATTAAAAATTTTAATATCCCTTTAAAATTTCAGACCATTATTAAAGGCAGACATTCTACATATCAATGCAATAATAAGTCTCATCTTGTAATACTCTAATGATCACATCCCCTCTGCTCTTTCCGCCCCCTCTCAATGGCATATGTGATACATGAAAAAAGTTGTTCATAAAAATATATTACCATATTAATATTTCAATAAGGTCTAAGTGTAGGCAAGCTTAGAGCCTTTCGCATGGCTTTTAAACGGGACACACATAGCAACCCCTTTTGTGGAACCAGAGACTTATTGAGGGTGTTTCATTAATATTCATGTAGTGAAAAGTCATCGTGCGTACTCGGCCGAAAATTATATATAGAATGGTAACATTCTGTTCCAGTTGTGAAAATTTTATATAAATAACGTAGTTGACCTGCGTGGTGTAATTTATAAAATGAGCTTTTGTTTCAGCTTGTTAATTTCTTTATATTCATCTCATTCTGAAAATTCTCTCACACGTAGAAAGCTGCATTATCGTTGCTATAGAATTTTTTTATTCCGGAAACAAAGTTACTTAAGTGTTAAGGCGAGTAAAAGCTCATGTTCATGAAACTCTGGATTTTATCAGCATTGATCAACTATGACTGCCTCGGTGGCGCAGTTGTATTGCACGTCCTGTACAATAGCGCTCTGAGGTCTTGGGTTCGAATCCCGGGTCGGGCAAAGTGATATTTGGGTTTTTCTGCTCAGTATCAGCCCGGAGTCTGGAATTTGTGCCCGATATGGCGATAGGCTCGCCCCCTATCACATCATGGGACGGAACATACTTGGCGGAAAGTGGGTGCCCTAGTTGCGCCTCTGCATACCCCCCTGGGGGAAAAAATGCGTGATGTTATGTATGATCTACTATAATATTATGACGCTCTTCCCCAATGCTTTAAAACTCCTCTAATATCAAATTTACTTGTACATATATTTTATCTTCTGTTAACTTATCACACAGTTATACTAGAGTAGAGTTAATATTGACGGAATCTAAATAATGTATAACATTTTACAGATTCAATTAATCATTTAATTTCATTTCATTTCATTACTGATAAATCACACTTGTTCCTGGTTTGAAAGTTATATTTAATCACAGTACACAGGTAACAATATGTTCGACACTTGATTTGTCGAAGACTATAGCAGGCTGCATCGCTTTTATAGTATTTACACCCCGCTATTATAATACCAATACCAACATGTTTGTCAGTATCGAACTACCGACAAGAATCAAAAAATACTTATAAAAAATATTAATTATTATTCTTCTACAGCGGCGACAACACTTCAAACACTTCCTTAATATTTACGTGCATCAAAATATGTATTATCTATCGATAGTATAACTACTGATAGTTTCTTAAAATATTTTGCTTATATTAACGAAAGACCTTGATCATTACGCTGGTATGTAAATATAGGCAAGTGAGTCATTGTTGACAATGGAAATACTGACTTTTCGCAGAACTAACATGTGGTTACGCGTATCTGTTAGAAGAATTTTACTACCGTACTCATTTATAGGTATGGCATAATATTGGTAGCGGGAATGGAATTGAAGGTCTTATGTATGGTATTGGTCCCGGGGTTTTTCGAAGTAAATTGCCCAAATTTATTGGTATTTTTACTTATTAGTATAAAGTGCATATAATAATGTAACAAATAATGGCTTAGTCTAACTTATTGTGGTAGTATTGGCTATATAATAGTGCGGCTGGAGCTTAAAAATGAAAACCAGAGCTATAAACACCAGCAATCTTCCATTGTCACAGAAATTAATAAATTTATTGTAATTTGACTTTTGATTAATTGCCATCGAGATACGTTCTAAGATTAATAAAAGTAGCATCGCAGCTACTTCTTCTTATATTGGAATAACCCAACTGATATCTATAATCTAGTTATATCACCAAAAATTCCAACATCAACATCTATTATTTTTTTCATTCCAAATTACACATTACTTACCCGATCTCAATTAACATAGCCAAAGCCCCAATCCACCATCCCAAAGTTTAAAGCCTCGTAAAAATTATCGCGGATAACACGAAGTCCTCAGATGGAACACAAGTCCTCAAGTTTTACGGCGCATTACAGCATCCGAACTGTCCTCCATAAATCAAAGTCACGCGCGGTCCTTTCAATTAATAAGACACATTTACATCCAAATATGAAATAGCCACAAACGGGCCCATTGTACCAGTAAAAGGTCCAAGAATTGTTAAACCCCATTGTATATTTCAATGTTTGTCTTCCACATTAGGACTGTTCGTATTTGATTTCGGCCCATTTTCTGCTCTACGGGCCTGTTGAGTGTACTTTGGTAAGTTTGCGGTCGAAGATTTTTCGCTTAATTTTCCATTGCAGGGTACGTGTTTGTGTTTTTTGGTTATAATCTTTTTCTGCTTTTTTTTCAGGTAAACAAGGGTTCTTATAACGTCTGGTGAAGGTAAAATTAGTTAATATTGGACGTAATAGCTAAGTCATTTAATTAATGAAACTATGTTGCTTATTAATATATTTGCACCAAATTTTATACCAGTCAGGTTTGATTAAAATTTTGTATTCAAATACACAAATAAAGTAAACCTGTTCCGTGGAAAGTTGAAGATGTTAGTATTGATTTTGGTTTTCCTTGGTCAGCTGTTTCTAATTGACGCGAGCTGCGGTCACACGATATCGACGGCTTGCGCTTGATATAGGCTAGCTTACGAGTTTGAGGAAATAGTAACAAAAACATGTATTTGTGACGTTATTATTGTTAAATCCCAATACCTGTATGATTTATACTTGACTATAATGTCAGCGTACTTGGACTGTAACCGTGAGGTTTTGCGTTCGATTCCTATATCGGATTTTGTGTATATTCATGCTAAACTAGCCTTTGCTCGCGACTTCACCCGCGTGAAAGAGTTTTCATGGATAAACGTCCCGCTATATATTTTATCGGAATAGAAAGTAGCCTATAACCTCCGCAGGCTCTTAAACTATCTCCATACCAAATTTCATAAAAATCCGTTCAGTAGATTTTGAGAAAATCGATAACATATAGACAGACAGAATAGGAAATTTGTTTTATAATATATATATAGATGTATTGAAATGAAAATCAATGTTTGTCACGTAGGACAAATTATACTGTAGTGTGTTGAAGACTATTGTAGTAACACAGTTTTTATACATTACATTGCCACTGTATTCAAGCGATATTTTATTAATACACACACCTTTCGTCCCCGAAGGAGTAGACACACATTTTTCACCGGATGTATTACATCCCATGATGTGATAGGTGAGCCTATAGCCATATCGGATACAAATTCCAGACCTCAGTCTGATACTGAGACGAAAAACCCAATATCACTTTGTCCGACCAATATCACTTTGAGAACTCAGCACTACAGTTGTACCGTAACACAACTACGCCACCGCGGCAGTCATTTTATAATCACTGTTGAATTTATAACCAAGATGATTATCTCTGCTCCACCCTAAGGTTGACTGGGAGAGAATGCCTACAGCATTAAGTCCGCCTATGTACAATTTTTGTATATGAAGAGCAAATAAATGCTTCCAATTCCATTAAATTTACTCAGACTTCTTCATAATATAACCAGTTTTTATATTATATATTATTTATATGATATATAAATCATAGTCCGTTATCCGTACCCGGGCAATATTCAAGGAACAATGGTCCAGGGCGAGCTGGTTCCTATAATTGAATCGGCCGGCCGCCAGGGACATGTCGGGACGTTTCAAATGTCGTTTATGATATTACTAAAACTAGTGGCAATGTCTAAATTCGACGGTGCTGTTAAAGATAGTTCCAAATTGGAGATTCAATTTTATAGATAAATCATTTTCTCTTTGTTGAATTTCGGTCATGGCGGCCAATCTTAACAGAGATCAGCCAGGTATGGTTATATTATAGTAAACATATGTGTACACAATATACAGTAGACTTTATTCTTTCACTCTGATCCAGCGAGATATCAGACGTAAGAACAATAACTTTACGTAATTCCCAAGGGGGTAACTGACTCCGAGCTGCGATTGAAAAAAATGAAAAATTACGAACCCAAGACCTTCACGAAGTAATCGTACCACATACGCAAAATAACTACGCCACGAATGCAGTCAAGTTTACAGTTAGCCTACAAAATGTAGGTTCAATACCAACAGCCATAGAATCTTCACAGAATTTAGGCTTCCCCTAAAGACATTCAGACCTGATAAAGGTCACTTATGACGCTTCGAAAGTATGGGTTAACATGATAATTTTCATTGGCGAATTAAAGATTTGAAGCTTCTTTCTATTCCTTGATTTTGCATGCCATTGGTATTTTTACGGTCACTTGTAAATGCATTTATCATCGATGTAATTTTGCTCAAAATATAATACCATTTAAGGTTTATTGTAAACATGTTCAAAAGGTTTACTGGAGTTTCGTTTAACATAATAGTGAATCGTATCAATAGTTCAGTAGTTCTTGCATGATGCGTGAAAATAACAAATTAATTTAACGTTACATGTGCACATAATTACACCTTGAGGATATTTCACAATCTTTATCTCCAGTTAATTCTTAAAACAATACACAATTGAGTGATTAAAACCTTACAGATTGCGCAGGATGACCTTTTCAAAATTGGCCAATAATGTCGGAATATGGTCAAAATGGCGTATCGATTGCGGCAAACGGCCCTCGCTTGTAAATCGTCGGATCACGCGCCTCTCCGGGGTTGAATATACTTTTTCTGTGGCCTCAGGCTTGTATTTACTGGGTGACGTTCATTCAATATGCTGAGGATAAGGTATTTTAGTTGTGTTTAGAGTCTAATGTAAAAAACGCTTTAAACAAAAACTGGATTCCGGATTTAGCGAACCGAAATAACATTTTGTGTTTAATGTCGTTTAGAAATATAATATTAAAAACTCTGTTTCAGAACAGGAAGTCTGTTTTAAGACAAAAAAAATTAACTACTTTTTCTGTTTACCAATAGAATTTTGTAATTTGCGTTGTTGTTTATAATTTCCTGTAATTTTATTTATTTTTGTATATTTTAAGCTCTTATGTAAGTCTGATTTGTAATAAACTATTTTTGAAAAAAAAAAAAAAATATTTAGAAACCATTTTGTAAAGGTATAAACTTTAGAATTTAACTGTTTTCTTAAAACAGGTGACAAGTATCTTGGAAAACGGGACACCTTAGTTCAAAAAAGGCAGTGTAATCCGCAATTGCACATACATTTATCCAACCTAAATATATCTCGCCACATCCATGTTTCTCAGATCTGCACGTCGACCAAAGCAGTCGGTACCCCGTGAGAAATACACGAGCGGTAATAGACGCCCGTGATTTCGGTATGGACTAGCGTAATTGCCAATTCAAATCCAGTTTACGCTGTAAACTGCTACAGGAGTGTAATTTTAAAATACTGACCGCCCCGACTGTATATTGCCAATTTTTGCACGTAATACGAGTTAAAAATTGTGGGAATCTCTGAAATATGTTTTATCGGTTGGAAATGATGAAATATTTTGGTTATCGATGTATAAACGGCAGTAAGATGTGTATTGGATCGAATTGCGTTCGTCATACATTATATCTTAATTCTCATTATAAATTATCCCAATCTGGAAAGAACATGGTGGTATATTTTTGTTTTTTTTTTTAAATTGTGGTATATCATGGAATTTCTTTTTATTGCTTTGAATGACGAGACGAGTTTGCCGTTCGCCTGGTTACGATTGCCCAGAAACAGTAGAAACACCATCCGACACCTTGAATTACAAAGTATTGTTTGATATTCCACTGCGTTCGCCATCTTGACACGTGAGATATTAAGTCTTATTATGTCCAGCAGTTACACTGGCTACATGCCTGTAATTAATGCCACTTTTGCTAACCAACAAAAAGAACATAACTTATAGATTTAAGCCATAAAATAAACAATATAAAATGAAATCCTGTTAAATTATTCATCCTACTGATGATGCAATAAAAATTAACAAGCCCGGCTTTATTCCATTACCGTACATTACGCTGTTTAAAGCCAAAAATAAGTTTAACGAATAAAGATTGTTTACGTGAGCCCTTAACGCGTTAAAGTTAAATTTCACTGCGTTATACAGATTTTAATAATAGGCTGGTCGAATGTGGATTTAGGGTTTTGGTTAGGGAATCATTTTAGATTGATAAAAGGGGAAATTTGGGCTGGTATGTTGAAGCTGGAGTGGGTGACGTTTAGATCATAATGATGAAAGGATACGAGAGGTACCTTGGTATTATCGGGTTAGATTTATTGGATTGGACTAGAGGGTAAATTGATGGTTGAGTGCCAAATCTTAGGATTCTGAAGTAATATTGTTTTCAATTAGTTATGGGTTTGGCTTAGCAATAATATAAAATATCAATGCCTTTATTTGTTTATTCAATCACACTTCCAATTTATGTATACATATTACTACATCAACAGATCACTTTATTGCATTAACATGTATAGACGAGCATATTTTTTTTAGTTTGGGCCGCTGTTACCCCCCTCTGTATCTACTAGATTCGTACCTGTGCTAAATATAGGTCGTTAAAAATTCCTAGTGCTATGAATACCAGCGTTTTGTATTAAGAGGTTATGAATAACTAAGGCACAAATCCTTTAAACTTCGTTTGTGATTAAAATCTTGATTATACACACTAAATTTATTTATTGAATAACTTTTGCTTGAGGATTTGACTGTGCCGCATCGTTATCAGAAATAAAAGTAGTCAATAGCATTCAAGAATGATGCTACTTATTCGTAACTATTTTTTTCTGAATCCAATTAGGAAATCCACAGAATAACATGTTCAAACAAAAACCAATCTCTTTATATTTTAAATAGTTTTTGCTAGCGGCTTCGCCCGTGTGAAGAAGTTTTCCGGGATAATATCCCGTTATATAATATTTTCCCGGGACAAAAAATAACCTTTCCGGGTCTTAAATTATCTCCATACCAAATTTCATAAAAATCCGTTCGGTAGATTTTGAGAAAATTGATAACATACAGATAGAGAGAAAAGCGGAGTTTGTTTATAATATGTATAGAATATAGATTACTCAGTCAGTCTATTTATTTAGTAATATAAAGATATAGATACAGATAAAAAGTTATTGAATTATATAGCCTAGCTTTCTACGGAATGAAGCCGCGAGCAATACCAAATACTTAAATCCATAGGAAACAAAACCGTATATAAATAGTCGAAAGACCATTTTAGGGTACAGAACATAAGCTATAGGCATGACCATATAGCATTATAAGACCCACCTACGTCATTTAGACTACCATTCTCGACAAAATTAAGTCGCTGCAGTACTATGCAAACTTAGAGCTATTTTTCTGCCAAGGCTAACAAAGATAGTAAACCCGAATACGCTCTAAAACACGTAGCGTAGACAAAATAATATCATAATTTGGAGAGTAAATAGGTTTCAAATTATTTTAGAAATACTTTTATTTTCAGAGAGATGTGACTTTAGGCTTGTAATCAGTAAACTGCAACCTAAATTGTAAATACAACATGTTTGAAAAATTCTGCTGACCCTACATTACAATAAAATATGGATAGGTAAAATAATATTAACTAGACATGCTCATTTACCTTCTTTATAGTAATAGTCAGCAATAGCAATAACATTTTCTTTGACCATACACAAAGTGTAAAACCCGCAACAGGGTCCCACGCAAGTGACGCGTTCCGGGATCATCTTGCGTATATCTGGTTTCCAATAGGCCGGCATAATTATGTCGACTGGCTAGGAGCAATCATGTCTCGTCAAACGACATTCTATTTGTTTTTCTGGTAGTAGGATATATTGTATATCTGCCCGAATAGCGACCACCGTACACGAGGTGCTAAAACCCGCCATAGTGGACCACGTAATTTTGTCGCGTTCCGGCATCAGTCTATGTATACCCGGTTCCAATAGGCCGGCATAATTGTGTCGACTGGCGAGGATTAAGCCACTCTCGCCAGGCGACCTACTATCTTGATTGTAATGGAGGATGAATATATGTTGAGACGTGTTTATGGTTTAAGTTCTTTATTATACTAACTTAATAATATACATTAAATGACTTATATACTAAGTACACACAGTACAGGACCCTACTTCACTTAGGATCAGGCGTAGCGGGGTTTCTTTGCTTTGGCCGTAATATCTCGTAGCTATCTCTTCGCCTCGTGCGATCCTTGCTTGACTATCATGGCGTCTACCAAGTCCCTAGCACGAAGAGCTCGCGGCGCCAAGGCCTCTGAAATAGGCGTTATTAAACAGCACTCAAATTGTTTCCAATTACCGCCAACAGTGAACGATTTACACGATCCAAACCAATTATAAGAAATAGATATTTTGCTATTTATACGCTTTGTTACCTCGGGGTTTGGAACCGGCGTTGTTTATAAATGTTAAGGTCTTGAGGAGAAGGTATAAATTTAAACTGTGCACTTATATAAAAATTTATATTAATTTATTCCTTATTTTACGAGCAAAATGAACTGCTCTAAACAACAATAAAAAACCAATTGTATTTTTTTTCTCCTCTTCTTATCATGTATTGTAGTCTTTACCTTAAACTGATTTTAAAAAGAGCAACACCATTTTCTTGCCCGTTCTTCTCTGGTGAGAACTGCTTTCCGAACTGGTGGTAGATTTAATATTGACGGAATCTAAATAATGTATAACATTTTACGGATTCAAATAAATTATTTCATTTCATAAAGGAATTGTAGTATATTACTAATGACGATCTACCGAGATGTTAAAAATCTACTGGGATTAGGCTATGAAATATGATTGGTCCGCCTCTGCCTTGCAAAAAGTGCTAACACTTTGTTTTGTAGGTTGAAGAGTATAGTCAGTTTAATTACGAGTTACATCTAGTATTGTATACAGTTTCATTTTGATATTTCGTACTGAATGAAACCATATATTCGTCATCACCTCAGGTAACATTGTGCCAAAAATCTAAGAATAACGAATATTTTGACCAATATACCTTGTTTTGCAACGAATATTTTACTTTACTTTTTTGAATTTTTAATATTTTTTTAGCTTGGTTCGAATATAGCGTGTGCGTGAGTGTATTTCTTATTGAAAGTGCGATGTTTCTGCTGCCACGAATACTCTTCGAGTAGTTGTAATAGGGCGTAAAATTAAAGTTAATTCTTATTCTTTTGTTCGAAACTTACTCTTGTTTATTTTACATTGAGTAACAAATTGTAAAATCTAATATTGAAGAAGGTGAGTATGTAGTTTCATTTAGTAATGCAAAGTCAGTGACCCGTATAAATAATGATTTCTTGTGTTTATGCGAATGTTAGACATTAAAATAAAACCATTTTACGGATTAATCAAAGTTACAATATCTACCTTAATATAATATAAACACCGTGATAAAATCCGCAAAATAGTTTTATTTTAATGACCCGTATAAATACCTAGTACCTACCAGGTCATTCGATGTCTTTCATTTTATTATTTAGACTACACATTAAGGTCCAATTTACCATGAATAAAATTATGATCACACAAAAACATTAATCCATTTTATCCAATCCGTTAAAACACTGCAATATCTAACATCCATTATGCCACACAATTTTAGAACTTATATGATATAAACTGAACGTTTACGTAATACTAATCCGCGCGTACAATGCTATAGGTTTATCCAGCGCTGCAGCGATGCACAGTCATTAATTAAAAACAAACACGGCACAATCAGCCGCTTGATTTATTATTAACGTCTGTCAGCTGGTGGACGTTTTGTACAGCGTTTACAATGAAAATTGACAGCGATCTTTGCTTAGCTTTTTTTTGTTGGGATTTGTTTGAGGTGTTAATTTTAATTTCGTTTAGGGATCGGAGGTTCCTAAGGATCTTTTAACGTAAGGGTTTGATTCGAGGTGATAGTCTACAATTATACCCAACATACAAGCTTATGTTGAATTATTAGGACAACTTTTATGAGTTTATGTAATTTAACTAGCTGTGGCCGCGGTTTTTCCCGCGTGAATCCCGACCCACGAGATTTCATTGACAACCACGGGAACATTTCCACAGTAATCGTTATATATCAGTCAATTTACATAAAATCGTAATGTATTAACGTAAACCTTCCTCAAGAACCCGTTCAGTAGATTTTGAGAAAATCGATCACATACAGACATCTAACTTTTGGGGACTTTGTTTTATGATACGTATAGATATTTATAACTATTTATATTTGTACCGTTATTTAGTGCTTTCATATGTAACATAATCACACGTTACTTATTAAACGCTCTTGAAACACAACTAAAACGCCCAAAAAAAAACGCGGTCGAAAACTAATAACTTCTACATAGAAATGTGCGCACCGCTCCGAACACGCGTGTAAAAAGCGCGTACCTTTAGCTCCTTTGAAAACGTCTTGTCCTCAGGCCCTAAGAAACCCATGCATGGTACATTGGTATTAAAATTGTTACATGATCATGCTCAGTTGATAAAGCTGTAAAAGAGCATATGCCTTGACACCATGTATTCTGCAAAACAAGAATTTTTTTTTTTTACTAACTTAGTTTTATACTGGTGAGATAAACCTAGCGTCTAAGGCTCACAATAAATACAAAGTTTATCTATAAATAACCTACCTGATCTACGGAAGCTGTAGTGAGAGTCTTGTTGTTTGCTTGAGTATGATTTGTTTGCAAACATTACAAATAGTTCCTATTAAGTATTATAGTAAAAAAGTGCCTGCTTCTTTGATAATTCCAGCAGTATCTAATAGTATAAACAAACCTCTAAACTATCAAGAACTGATTAAATATGTATGCTACAATCATTTTTATAACTAATATTAAAAAAAAAATAATTAACTGCATACTTATCATTTTACGCCATGAAAAAACGATCAACAGCACTAATTAAATAAGTATGCTACAATCATTTTTGTAACTAAAATAGAAAAAAAAACTTATAAACTTCATATTTTAATTTTACACCATAAATCAACAATAAGATGATAATATAATAAACTTAAATCATTAAATTAACTCAAATCACTAGCATATGTCATAAAAATCCTACCCCGGGATCCCGCACCGACTTAGTTTAAAATCACATACTAAACTCCTTGGTGGTTATCTAAATAAAATTCTAAAGTTAATCGGTAAAAAACTGTTAACGACGTGGTAGCGCTCTAACTGTGACACACGGTCGGCGCGGATGACGAATTTTTCAAATAAACTTTAAAACTCATATTATGATCATGTGAATTTAAGTATTTTTGAACATATACATATACATGGCATTGAAGCCTGCTCTACTGAACATTTTGTGTGTTAAATTTCTTATATTGTATATGCTAGTAATATCACTGACGTCAATGTTTTACAAACAACATTATAAATTGAGTAGTCTTGCTATTTGACACAAAAAAAGATTTGCGATTTAATATATAATACTTAGACGAATTCTGGCAAATAAGAAACCTACTTAGTTAACTGAAGTAAAAAAACTATATTACGAATTTATTTTTTTCGTTAACTTCTAATATTGCTTTATATATGTTTCCTGAAAACAAATAAAATTAACATAACACTTAAAAATTTGCTAAATATAACATTAATAAACTGGTCAGTAAAAATCAAGCTTTTAATTAAAAAATATAATATTCTACAACGTACTTTTACAAACTTAAATTAACATTTCAAGCTTTTTATTATATTTTAAAATAGTAATTTCATAGTTGAAGTCGTAATATTCATATTTTAATACATTCAGTTTTTTTTTTGATAATTAACATGCACCAAGTTCAAAACATCGCTTAGTCTCAATTATAGCGATAACATTACTTTAGTTTCAAATTAATAAACGTTACGTGGTAAGTTTATAAATTGAGAAATTAAAACACAATTAAATATACCGAATTATCGGTCACTCGGCGTGATAAGTTGCCTTAGTTTAAATGGTATAAGGTGACCTTTAGTAAGGGCATTCATATTTGTTACAAAAATAACTTATTATAATGGTGATATGGTTTAATTTTGTGCCTTTGTGGATTTGTAATTATTTTGGGTGTTTACGGGTGATAATGATTACATAACACGCTATGAAAGACTTGCTAATATTTCGACCGTTTTTAAATACAACCGTTCATTAATACACTTATCACCTGATAAAATTGTCGTTAACTCTAAACATTCAATTACTATTTTCAATAGAAAACATTTAATAAATAATCTACTGGTAACTATTAGATTCTATTTTCAAATCATAAGAACTGTTACATTCTATTTTCAAATTATACAATACAACACTCACTGGCATTAAAAAGCGTTGTGCCAGTCATCCTTCCCGCCCGTGCAGACGCGTAGCTCCCGGTGTTAACCGAGCTAAGAACTCGCGGTAACAAATCAACGGGCACATTACGAAGGCATTACGCTCGCAACCGTTAAGGATAAACGCATTATTTATAATACTTTCTATGACGATACTTTTATTGGGTTTGAAATAGTTTAAGAGTTATTGAAAAATAAGTGTTATTTTGGCTGCGAAATGGTCGAATATTAAATGTAGGTACTTCTTATATTAATAGCAACTATGGTACAAAAAACAATGGTTTTGACATATCACAAGGTCAATTGGATTGTCTGATAATACGGACTGGCATAACATTGATTAAAGAATTGCATCGACCCAAGTATTTATAACAATCATAATGTCCTAATATCGCTTTATATAATTTGGCTAGGCACTAAAATGCTTTAAATCTACCCCTTAAGATAATAAATGTGAACTTCTCATCCCCGTTAAAATCTAACTACACAAGATCAAGATCTAAAACATAAAAATGTAACATCAGATTAAAATTAGAACTACTTAAAAACTCAACTATGAAATACAAAATCTCAAAAATACATCACCGACATATCCACGATTACGTAGAATTATAGAGCACATTTGAAAAGACTTTCAATAAAAGTAAAGATTACAGATACAGGGCACGAAGTAGCGAGCGGGACGTTTCACAGGTAATCTGACTTGATTTACTTCGGCCCGGTAATGTCGCATTATAGGGCACACTTATTGCACGCTGGGTGATGCCACTGACAGGTCAGACCTTGATGTCTCTTTCGGTCTTGTGTACGCTGTAACGTTAAGAAAAGAGATAGCGGATACTCATACTAACTGCTAAGACAGATTGCATGTTTGCTTTATATAAAAATTATACAGTTCTGTGCTAATTATTCTGAAGCAGCATAATTTAAATCACTCAATAATTACTCCACCTACAGTGTCATGTTAAAGTTACGTACAATTATTTTGTTCTATTTAAAACGACTAAAGTATTTTAGTCCCACTATAACATCATTTAAAATGTCTATTCTGCTTCCTTTAATGTAATAACCACTTTAAACATAGGGCCAAAACACCCAAATACACCAGTCAGTTAACATTTAGCCTAAAGACTACACGTAATCTAAAAATAGCTGCAATACAAATTACAAACTCTATAATTAACAAAGGCAAAATATATGTAGCCTTAATAAAGGCTAAGCGAGTAAGCCGTCGTATAAAGTGTCACGACAGTAGCTTGCCGTGGCGTGTGTTTAATCTGCCCGTATCTTTATCCTAATTTATTTCCATTTGAGAAACAAGTATTAACGGATTTAGAGTGTTTAGTGTTCAAACGGATGAATATGGACTTATTTTAAATCTATCTAATGGTGCTTCTCGATTTCACGTGTTAATAAAATGATGGTTATGTTCAACGGACGTAAATAATGTACGAAGCACGTCGCGTCATGTTGCAAATGTTAAATGTGTTGGTAGAGGACATGTCTTGACACGTGCTGACAGAAGCCGAGCAGTTGTGATCCTTAAGCCTTACGCTGTGAAGTCGACAGATCACATTCTCTTGTAGAGTTTAGGTTTTACAATAGGAGTTTGTAGAAAATAGTTCTTAGTGGTTTTATGAAGTTTGTATTGAATAAAACATATTTGTCTTAAACTTGAATAAATAACCGATTTGTAGATATCTTTATTTTTATTTTAAGTCTGGAGCTATGCGAGTGTCTAACAACTTTACTTCTTTCTTCCTTTTTCCATCTTTTCCAAAGTAACCATAAGGAGGCCCAAAATTCTCGAGACATTTAGCTACATAAAAAAAAGTATTTTTAATTCAATAGAAAATAAAAAAAATACACTCACGTATTTTAATTTAGTGAACCACTCAAATTATTCACTCAAAGGGACTCTAGACTTTGCATCAGGATGTATAATTTGCTCTATTTAAAATGTAGGTTACCAGAAAAACAAAGGGCGGCCATTTTGATTATTACAACGCAATACAAAATGGCGACGGTCACAATTCACGTCGACAGCAAGTAAATTATCACCTGCTTTTGTTTCACTATCGGCTTTTAATTTAGTGCCTTTCCTACGACTTATCGCGTTTAATAAAATTGAATATTTAGGAAGACGAACATTCAGGAACGTATGACTTTTATTATAAATAGAAAATAGTATACTTGTGACAATGCGCAATTATTGTTTAACGATTTTTGGTTACGCTGCTCCATCCAAATACAATTATTACTTTGAAATATTGCCTATTTAATTATCTGTTTTATGTTTTAAACTCAATTACCATTAAAAAGCTGTATAATTTATTTAATGATTCACAGACCGCAATGATTCATGCAATATTACTCGTACACAAACTGAACTGTTGACACAACGTATAGGTTCCGCTTCACGTATGATAGATATTGTAATTTGTTTGTTCACGAGGAGATTCCTTTCATTATGCATCCATGCTCCATAAAATATGCATCTAAAATGAGAAAAATGTGTCGCAGTGTAGCGAGCAACAGTTCTTCCCCACAATAGACTTATATCCAACGTTTCACTACCGAAACTCGACCCTATATCTTTCATTATGAAGTGTAATTTCGCACGTCACGCTGTAAACTTTACTACATTTTTATAATAAACAAAAAGCAGCATCATAATCTCGGCTTCCACTATGAAATACACACGTCGTCAGTTCACGTTAGTTTTCCAAATAAACTGTAGACATACCTTAGTTTTTGAAAGGAATCGCTTCCACAATTCGTGCGCTGAGAGAAATGCAAATGCCGTGTTTCTAAATAAAGTTTACGATACGAATGTGACTCGGTCTATCAGGCCCGTTGTGTTTTGTGGTCGGGGATTTTTAGCCAGCTTTATGCTCTTTCATTTTGTTTGAATAGTGGCCAGTCTTGCGTCACAATTTTCACGCTTTAGAAAATCTTACTTTACATTGCTAGGCATTTGTTAACAACGCAATTTTTCGTCATCTTGATAATATTTGTAACTAGTGCCAAATTCATCGAGTCTAATGATCTCATTAGGGATACTGAAGAGATTCTCAAACAAATGCAGTGAAGTCCCTAACTACTGTAATTCAAATTATAGAAAAGACATTAGACAAGTAAGAAATACTGATCACATGGGCCATGTATAAAAATCCCGAGCATAAGCATTCATATTCAAGCCATTATAAAATGATTATAAACTTTATACTAAAGGATCTGAAGGAGCAACTATAATAAACTGTTAACCCAGTTTTGTCGAAGCACCATTCAGCCAATGCGTGGCATCAGTTATGGAAACGAACGCGGCGAGGTGAGATCATGAAATTCAAATCTCTCTGCAATATTGTTTCGGAAGTTCTTACTGTAACCGAAGCGTGTTGTGTTGTGTCCGTATGGTTCAAATCTTGTTTATTAGGGTGGAAATGTATGCTAACGTATTAGGCTTGTTTATGCAGTCCTGCTATAAATAGGAGTAAGGTATTGCCGGTTCCCATGTAACATACCTGCGAAATTCTTAGGGAGAATTTTGGAGCACAAAGGGCATTACTTTTAAACCGAGCGATAATTTGTAATCAATCAAGACACTCTTCAAAACCACGGTATAAATTATTCAAAAATAAAAAAAAACCTGAAAGCTGATTTCTACATGTCGAGTCTGATACACGTGAGAATAGCTCCATTTTGTTTCTACATAAATAAATTTCAAGATTGATTCAACGTTCAACATATTAGCCCTTTTAATTTATTACCAATTCATTGTAACAATATAATCATAGACCTCATCCCACACAAAAAGAAACAAGGAACGGATATCCAAGAATTAGGCGAAGCCGATACAGAAACAAAAGACGCTCATGTACGGCCCGGCACAGCAGAGATAGGCACAACAATGTCCGTACAAGAAGCGGGCGATAACGCGTGGGCCATCCCACACGGCTCCGTTCCTATCGTAGCAATAATCACTTTGAACAACCGAGTGGCCCGAGATTACGATCTTGAACCCCCGGTATCTATCCCGAAGATTATGAGGGGAAAAATATATACGAATAATTTCATCATCGCACTCCCCTTGTTGATTGCGAAATTTCAATCAGGCCCGTAAATGTACATTTTTGGATCGAGACAGATTTTTTGCTGCATTGGGATTTGGTGCAGCATTTTCGACTTTATTGGTTTGCGATAAGAACTGCAGTTGTGGGTATGATGCATTCTACAAGTCAAGCGTGTGGCACAGATTTATTTGTAGCATTCAGATGGCAATTGTAGCGGTGACTTATTTATTGCGAGCCAGCACTAATTATGTAGGGATGAAGGGATTAGTGCCGAAATGTTTGATACATCTGCCGCCGAGTTTCTAAGTTACCATACGTTAACAATGCAAGTTCAGGGTCTTTTAGAAAATACTAAGTAGGAGCTTAGGAGATGAAACCATAGTATCACTCTGCAATATGTTAAAAGTAAATTTTAAGTTCTCAAAAACGATAAATATCGAATGTATTCTTTATCTTTAGACATGAAACTTGTCCATATTTATGTCGTCTCACAACTTTTTTTATTTTATTAAAATCCGCCACTATAATATTATAGTATTCTGATTTATGTCCTTCATTTTACTAATGGAAACTATGTTTAAATAACACCCACACGGTTTTGTACAACAAAATCTTTGATATTTACAATAAACATTTTCTTATATTCATTCTGCATATAAATTTTGCAAATGAATGGCAGTACTCTCAAATTACAAGCCATTTAAGCCAGCGCTACACCAGCTTGGTACGGATACAATAAAATAAAAACCCCGCAGTCCCCCGTCGCGATTGTTAGAGCTTACGAAAATAATAATGAAACTTTAATTTGGCTACAAACAAACCCCTTTCAGTTTCCATATTAAAATCATGATCTCACCAAGGGGTCAAATAACGCATAGCTGCATTTCAGCATTAACTTTTCGGCACGTTACTTTGCGATGTTACTAATAGTGATTATACTTGAGCTTCAATTTCGTCTGAATACTCGCGTCCACACAAATTTCAACTGTCATCCTTCAGTTTAGCATCTATTTTCGTTGGGTACGTATCAAACATATCTTCAAATTGTGTTTGTGGTGGAACGGCATACACATCTGTGTCCTGTGCTGCAGGCAATATGGTTGAAATTTCCTTCTCATTATTAAAAGATTTGTGATGTTTTAGAATTAGAGTCTGGGAAGCACGCGTAAGCACGTGCCGAACGCTCCCCGCTGCTACGCACTCGTTACTCAGAGAACTGTACCAGTCTGTAATTACACACAAATTAGACAAGATTTATAGAGGGGTGGAGAACACCTTGGCAACTATAGAAGGTACTAATAACGGGTGGCCAAGTTCGATATTGCGATTAATCGAGGTAGCTGTTCCCTCGCGGTAAGCGGAATAAATTACCGGGACGTTGACGTGAACAAAACGTCTCGTGTCTTTGTACGTAGTTAGCGGTATATTTCTGGTTTGGGGTTGTGGAACGGATTTTGGTTTGATTTTCTCGTTAAGTGTGTATGTATCGAGACGTATATCAAAGGTTATATCTCTGTGAATAGAAACGTTTGGAAGCGTAGGATCTGTTGATACTAATACTGTACAGGGTCTAAAGATTTATAGAACAATCGAAATGTGATCTCTATTAAGAAGTCAGCAAATTATAGAACCCATATAACAACTATAGAAATTTAAACTGATTACTACCGACATCAACATTATTAACAATTTAATGAATACTTATGGTTAATTGCAGAAATTATCACTTTCCTAAAAACACTCCAATTCTGGCGCATCACTAACAGTACACAATAAAACACATGTCCCAAATCATACATAAATTACACATCAAGTTGTAACTTTAGCTTTAAACGTGTGTTAACGTTTAAATCCGATTTTACGATATCGTAAAAAAGTAACAGCGACAACACCCTTTGACACGGCGACCGCGCAGAAATGTTTGACAGCTCCATTTAACAAAATGTGGACGTTTGGCAAACAATAATGGCGGTTTTAGTGCCGCCTTTTCATATTTTTATGTCCTGTTTATTGGCCGTTTTGAAGACACGTTGAAATTGGATGTGAGTCATCTCAGCAGGTATGGGACATTCCTGGACAGTTTTGGGTAATGAGACGTAAGCTCCTGGTGGAACGATAAGGTCTGTGATAAAGCAAGGAATTTTTTCGTTGTTCATGGTGAAAGAATTTTTAGAATGCTTAATATTTAAATTTGATTCTATGGTTGAACAGGAACATATTTTTAATTGCGTAATTTTGAATAATGGGATCGTTGTTTTTATATCATAACTGATAAAAATATGCTAAATTTAGCAGGATAAAGTACTGTTAATTACGTTTTGATTTCGCTGGAATTCTCATTTAATGTTTAAAGACTTCAGTTAACTTGTAAAATTGTTTATACAAACTCCGCAATTATTTTCCTCGAATCAGTCAACAAACTACTAAGCCAACAAAATGCTATAGAAAAAAACAATACTTATATTTTTTCTTTGTCCATTGATAGCGTTGATTTCATCACTATTTATTTAAAGAATACTTATTTACATCGTCAATCTCTTCTCTGTCAACGATATTATCTCACGTCTGTTACAACACATTAAGCTACAATCCGACCAATTTAAAAAGCGCATGTTACAAGCAAAACGTATCGGAAGTCATAAATTTCAAACTAACAAGTATAACCAGGATCCACTACCTGAACCAACCCCTCGAAACGAAATAAAAACTTATCAAGGGAACTTTGTTCCCGGTTATCTTAGGGGCAAGTAAACACTTTTTATTTTATGGCCACCCGCGGTTTTATGACCCCACTACAGCGTACTGCAGTATTGCTGGAACTATTGTGGTGGAACTAGCTTCGAGGTTTGCAGTTTTCGCTACCGTACCTGGGCACTTAGCGAGTATTTAGATAAATGCTAGAAATGCGAAGTCAGCATTCCGGTTCACTATTTGAAGGAAATTTTCAGAAGTGGGTCGTGAGATAATTTCAACTGATACTGTTAAGTTGCATTCAAAATGTACTTTTACTGAATGCTTTTGCTTTGAATACGGTTCATTTGATACTCAAAAGTTTACTGTCAATGATGCTAGTGAATTTGTTATCTAACCGACGACTCCTTCTATTGAAAATACTTAGTTTTATAAAGTAAAGGATTTGTTTACTTTCAGAAATATTTGAATGACACTAAAGTATTGTTTAAATCTGTAAGAATCAAGTGGAGCATATTTTTTCATTTAAAACATTTCAAAATTGTCTTTCGCTGCGTACTCTTTAAATGATATGGTTAGTCAAGTGAATAATTTGGTTAGTCAAGAACTGCTATTTATTCCACTAAGAACACAAATCCTTGCTTAATCTATAACAAGCAAGCACAATATTTTTTGTACCTTTATAAATTTTCTTTCGTTGCATATTTTTTAAATGTTACATAATTCAGTTAGTCAAGAACGAAGAAGATTTTTTTTTTTTCAATAAATAAACACAAATCCTTGCCGTTTGACATCAGGAGGCCCCTTTAAATATACTTAAATTGATAGCAATCTATACAATTTCAGAATCCTGATACTCCCAAACACCAATTTTCCAATGCTTTCCAAGGAGTGGTCGCCAATACCAACACATTAAACACGCTCAATTACTCAACCAATTCCATCATATCGATTAGATAGTCCCATCGCATGCTTCCTTCACATTTAACAGCCCTTATGCCCAAGCGGAACTGGAATAGCTCTGCGTAGCCCATCTATTAAACCTTATCATTTTTATACTTTAACCCTGTCTTTCAGAGCGTTGTAAATGTCTCCATTCCCTCAACTATATATAAATCCTGGAATGATATCGTTTGCGATAACATTAGATTTATAATGCGTTGTTGCTCCCTGTGCAACTCGTACTGCATTTGGTGAATTGCTGTTCTGTTTGTTTTGTACATCGATTGCATTAACATTTTCTGGTTTTGCCTAGGTTATTTCATAATCAAACTTGTGGATGCTGTTGGGAATAGTGGTATCAATGATAAGAATTTTAAAACCAATATTTAATCGACTAACTTTTTCATGCGATTGTAAATACCTCTAGCAAGAAATGAACAGAGAAAGTTACTAGAATATTATTTTTGCCGCTTACGAACCTTTATTTTGGACTAAAAGCCATCAGATTTGCACTAATTATGACAAAACAAAAATGTTTCACAGTCATTAGGCATCAAAGACACTGATTATTAATTGATGGATAGATCTTGGTGAATCAATTAATTAGTGAGGTGGGTAAGCAGTGACAATCAATACGGGGGGCACTGTCTAGGTGTTCATTTAACTCAAGATTGGTCTCGAGATTAAACACCCGATGGTTTTGCCCCCGACTTCTGTGGGGTAATGTTTGAAGAGTTAGCGGAGTAAGGTGAACATATTTAGAGATGTTATTAGAAATCAAATTCCCGTCTTCACGCTCAACTGAAATGTGTGTGGTAGGTTTAAAAAAAAAAATTAAGTTCTTTATTTTAATATAATTTGACAATTCAAGTTGTGTTCCGTCTTCAAGGCCAATTGAAATGTGTGTATAGATTTAAAAAAAAAATCATTTTTCTTGATATTTTAAATTATCGATTCTAGTATTTACCTTCTTAATTCTCCCCTAACCGCCACCTCTTTTCCACTCGGACCCCAAGCGGCGTCTAGGGGCATTATGCCTCCTTATCGGCACTCGTTAGTCGCCCCTAATAAAACCGTCCCCTACAATCCTAAGGGCTGTTGCAGTTCTCTCGAATTTAATAAGTGTAACTTTAAAAACAATAACAATTTAGCATTCCGTCTGTCGCGAGATCTTTACCTCTTATTTACCATTTAGAAGGGTTTTAAGAGGGGTAAACTTGAATTTTCACCCCTTAGAATAATCAAAGCACTTTGGATGCTGTTTTATACGGTTTGGTATTGCGTGTCGTGTTACTTTACCATTTAATCGTATATCTTAATAGACAATCCTATGGAAGTGCCTTCTTCAAGATGGGGTGCATAAGTTTAAGTACTGTTATCTTCAGTCATATGCTTAAACCAAATTACTTTTAAATGGTGTTTCGTATGCGAGAACCGTCTATGTATCTGCATTTTCTGTTTTATCCATGTGGCTATAGGCTTATGCTGCTTGTTTGGAAATATTGCAGAATGTGACCATGTTATTGTTGGACGGATAAAATTTTAAATTCTGACTGGTGTTGTACTGTTTGTAGGCAGACACGGGGCTTACTACGAGGCTTATTTCTTACGCGTGACATGCTCATTTTGTTATGCAGTTATAAAAAATCAATAAAGCGGTGACGTAATTATCAGATGACCTCATTTATTTTGTAAATTGGCGGCTTAAATTAGCTGATCCATCATTCTTTAATACCTTCTAGAAAACAGAATTTAGCCTTTGAATAAAACTTCGTAAGTCACAAACTAATAGCCAAATTTTAATAGTTTCGATGACGTGGCGTATATACTCTATCACTGTCAATGGGTCTAGCATGACGGTTGCAATGACTCTCATATAAATGGAATTATTGTTAAATCCGCAGACAGAGGTTTTGGTGAACCATCATTTTAGATTCTCGATTTGAAACAGATATAATGCTATGTGACACAGGGATATAGAAAACTATCTATTAAGGCTGCATGATGTAATAATAATATCAGCCCTGTATTATGTACTGTCCCTCTGCTGGGCACGGGCCTCCTCTACTACTGAGAGGGGTTAAGCCTTGATCCACCACGGTGGCCTAGTGCGGATTGGTAGACTTCACACATCCTCAAAATTTCTATAGAGAACTTCTCAGGTTTGCAGGTTTACTCACGATGTTTTTCTTCACCTTTAAAGAAAGCGATAATTCATAAACAATACTCATATTTTTAGGAAAGTCAGAGGTGTGTGTCCTTGGGATTTAAACCTGCGGACATCAGTCTCAGCAGTCCATTCCATACCTAAGTAGGCAATCGCCGTTTTTTAGTGATGTTTTTTATTTTTATTTTATTTTTATTTTTATGGATTGCCAACAAAATTTACAATGTTACAATTATAATTAAAGAATAATTAGAAAACACAATGCACTATTGCAATTTCGATTACAGGCAACCACAACATACTCTGTAAAACAATAAAATTAGAATAACAAAAACGAACTCAATAAAACTCTACATAATCAATTAAACAACTAAAAAAATGAATTATATTAAAAAATTAAGATACAAATTACTATAGGTCTTCAACATAATCAGATAATATTTTTTTGAATGAGAATAGAGGGTTACCGTAAATGTCGATGTTATTTACTTTAGAACAAAGATGGTTATAGTAGGCAGACATACGTGGGATGGGAGAGTGTTTTCCTACATTGGTTCGACAACGGCGAACATGTAATACGGGACGTGGTCGACGGGGAGGACGAGAAGGAACACTTAAATTAAACTTTGTTATTAAATTGGAACAATCGTATTTATTATTTAACAATTTATGCAAGTGTATCATGCTTAGAATATTTCTTCTAGCACTGAGTGATTTCATGTTAAGGTATTTTAGCCTATCTTGGTAAGTCATCATATTATTGGGGATGAACCTACGATAAAATAAATGTTTGAGAAACTTTTTTTGTACACTTTCGATTCTTTTAATATGAATTTTATAACTTGGTGACCAGACAGCACAACAATATTCCAGTTTGGTTCTTACGTAACAATTGTATAGTAGTATCGCTGTAGAAACCTTTTTAAATTCTTTACTACATCGAAGTACAAATCCGAGTGATTTGTTAGCTGCGTTTAGAATTTTGTCAATATGGTTCGTAAATTTTAATTTAGTGTCTACATAGACCCCTAAGTCCCGAATATACGACACTTCGTTTAATAGACTACTTGCAATATTGTATTGAGTTTGGATAAGTTAGTAAAGTAAGTAAGTAAAGTAAGTAAGTAAGTAAGTAAGTAGTAAAGGTGTAAAGTTTGCAGAATAATTTACTAGGTGGATTTCTTGCACGTGAATTGCTACGCAGTGCTTTATAATCTGGTACAATTCCTCTGGACATTAGTTGTTTTAAAAAGTAAATAAGTGAGAGCCGACAAGAATAAGCAAAGTTGTAGATTGAAAAGAATATCCCCGTAATTTTCTGTGTTCCAATAAATACAACGACAAAATATTCATGATACAAACCAATAATAGTTATGACGTTGACTTAGCAAAGGTCGGTCAGATTTTTAGAAATTTGTTAGAACTTTGAATTCAACACTGCGGTCCTATTTTGAAGGACGCTTACCATCAGGCAACCAAATTGATCTGTAAAGCGATATGCCGCATTTTTAGTATACAAAACGATATCATAGAAAGTAAACATCCGTAAAACCGATACTAATGTAACTCAGAATGGTAACAGCACCAACACAGGACACATATCTCACAGGCAAAGTTCACCGTCGGGAACGCTTACGTGTCGTGCTGTCCGGCGAGCTAAATCAAAAGAAATACCAGGTGGGTGTTGGAAAGCGTTACGAGGTTTATTTATATTGTTATTTTATCAGGTACAGAGGACGGCACGAGGTAGATGTTACGTTCTGTCGCGTAGACTTTCAACTTGTTGTGCCAGACACTAATTTCGGCAGGGCGACGTGTTTGTAGAATTACTATGGTGCCGAAAGTTGATAAATCAATAGTTGATTAGTTGATTCCGCTACATTTCCATCTCGTTGGACTATCTTATTTTTCATAAGCAGGAGATATAAATATTTCTAATTGTAATGAATAATATGTAGGTTTTACTACTACAGCTTTGTTTATAAATCCTCGAAAGTGAATTCAAAGCAGTGTATCACAAAAAACTAGACTTGTCGTTTGCGTGCTCTGATGACTATAGCTCTGAGCCATACATTGATTACTAAGCCGCTCAGATGCGTAAACTCATCGCTGGCACTGAAAAAAATATACACTATTCCGAAAACTTACAAATGGGGTATTGAAAATAAACCTTTCTGAACAATACTAAATCTTTTTATTTTTTTTTTAATTTTAATTAAGTAAAGGGCAACTCAGCAGAAAGAGTGTAATGCATTGTCCACCCGTAGATATTTGACTCAATCCAATATTAACCTTACTTATAATGAAGAAGGTAATCTACCCTACATTACGTTTAGTAAATGAAGGAATTTAAACTTCACAATTGTCTAGCACTATTTTTATACAAACTTAATATGACATCAGTACCCTGAGCTCAAAATCATCTCCAGTGATGAAACTTTTATGAGATTTGCCAATGTTTGGAGCTGCAGGTTGAGACTTTTTTGATGGTAAGCGATACGACCGCCCATAAACAGTAGAAACACCATCCATCATTTTGAATTATAAAGTATTGTTTGGTATTCCGCTGCGCTCGCCATCCTAAGACATGAGATGTTAAGTCTTATTATGTCCAATACTTACACTGGCTACAATGTCCTTCAAACCGGAACGCAACCGTGGCTACACATTGCTGCTTGGCGGCAGAAATAGACATTGCAGTGGTACTTAGGCGGACTCCAACGAGTATTACGACTTATGGCCTTACTTACTAATCCAACGTCAAAAACATGCAACTTATCCCCCGTGCCGCGCTACTAAACATATAACAGAAACAAAGGACAATAGTTGTAGGGAATCGCTCCCATTGTTCCCGCGTCATGATTCAAAGCTGGAAATAGCCGTTACATTCCGAGTACATTCTGATAACATTTTGAACTTTCGACGCAAACGTGTTCACGATAACGTATTGTCTTCCACTTAGAACAAAATGTATCTTTATGATGCATCTAGATGTGTTTGAATATCCGATCTGCTAGTTGCAAATTTAGAAATACCTAGTAAATTGTAATTGAAGATATCAAGCATTGTCTTAAATAATCTCGAAGGCCACCATATTTTTTTTTTCTGCGGCAAGAATGAGCTAGTTGCCCGCATTAATAATACTAAAATCATCGTAAACCAATATGAAAGAACAGCTTGGTATAAAAAGTAATAATTTGATAACCAAACGTGCCACTTCCCTTCACAATCCTTATTCCTGTCCTTGCAGGTTGGACATGAATCCAAGAACCTTCTGATATAGTCGATGTTAGCATATATAGTGATTAAAATTTGAGATTCTGTTCTTTCCCTGCACTGAACTGTTGTAATTCTTCTACATACAAATCATTACCTTTCTATTTTCAAGGGTAAGCAGAAATGTAACAAACCCACATTGCGCTATGTTGGGGCCCAAGTAGCTTTTCAGAATAAAATACAATCCGCAGTTGAATTTGAATCCTTTCACCAACTCACGTATCACATCCGAGCCAAAAATCACGTAACCGCGTCTTAACCAACTTTGTCAGGCAATAACATGCTCGCAAGTTAATTTAACTTTGTGGCGTTATTGTCACTGACAAATACCTCTTTGATCTTGTTGAAGTTTATTAATCAAAAAAAGTTTGGCCGTGGGATTGATACGATGTCTTGTGAATAATTTTATTTTTAATATTAGGGCTTTGTAATAATATTTTATGGGTGGGTTAGGATTTGACGATGGAATCGAAGCGAAGTCCGTCCTGTAGACTGTACCATACTGAATTAAGATTAAAATCAGTTTGTAAGTTTGAACACAATTTTTAAATAAATGTAGAACCATTGATACTCATAAGCACATACCATATCGCCCTTAATCCTAAAGTATAATTCAGTAACATTGCAAGCAATTTTTATTCTTGAATATTTATTTGGAATATCTACCACGGCTACATCAAGATCTTGTACGAAGCCATTTGATTTGACGTAGGATACGGGCCATAATGTGTGCGTGCCACTAAACCAACGCCCCCGCGGTACAGGATACAAAACTTTCCTCCTTTAAACACTTCATATTGGGAAACGATCCATTTATTCGAATCGAAATGTTGTCCAAGGCATGGGAAGTAGCGCGAGGTACACAAATTAAGTAGCAATGAAATATGGAGAATTGGTAAGTTATACTTTTTGAGGCAGCACTCTATTGTTATAGAGCGCTGGTGGTTTAAAAATTTTATTCAAATAATTCAAAGAGAATCGGAAAGTTATTGTTGTTTTTGCATTGGTATTATTATTCATTATATTTTCTGCAATTGTGTACGAATGTTTAATTCAATGTGGGGAATATCTCTTCACAGAAGAAACATGTTCTGGAAGCAACTCAACGATTGTCACTATAATGTATCTTACTTTCTCCACTGGCTTCTATCCTCCAATCAAAAGACGTAAAAACTTTTTTCAATCATGTTACAGGAGCCTACCTTACAGAAGAAGATAATTTTCTTTGACTATTTATATGGGAATGCTTAACGCCAGAAATAGACATTGGGATAGTACCGGAGCCGGAGTCTATCATACGAAAGACTTATCAGCAAATACAATGGAAGTCGTCATAAGTCCATGGCTTGACTCGCGCTATGAAGAAGACATTTAACCTTCGTACATACAAACAAACAAAAGCGGACACCGGACACCGCCACACGCGAGCCCCGTACCCGCCGCGGTCGCACCGCTTATAAGGAATTTTATTAAACGCCCATAAAATCCCTAATCTACGTTTTCGTCTTTCCCCCAGATCGTAAAAAGGTTTGATTTTTGGTTTATCGAATTACTTACTTGTTTTAATGTGTTACGAATGTTTTTCTCTTTATGGATTTTTTTATTTAAGTTTATTTAATGTAGGTTAAATTTGTATTGATAAGTTTTTGTTTGGTTTAATCTTGGCTAATAAGTTTTACATTAATTGATATTCTTTTTTTTACCTAAATTATTTCATAAAACATCATGTAACATTATCAATTTCTTGTAACATTAAACAAACCTTTTTTTTCGAAGCGTTTATCCGAGTTTGGAATTGATAAAGAAATCCTATCAATCAGTCACTGAGAAATCATAACTGTATTATCAATTTGTATTAAACTGTATTACATTCACACACAAATGACGCATTTCTCCACCAAGGCGTATGCCGAGGCAACCAGGGCACCCACTTTTCGCCTGAAACACATTCTGCGCTTTAAAAAATCACAATAACAATATCTGCTTACACTATTTCACTATTCCATCTTTCCTTAAAACATCTTTCTCAAAAACCCCAAGTCGTTTACCAAAAAACCGTTCCTCTCACATCAGAGGCAGCACATCAAGAATTCTATTATCCATTCTGGTGCGGCCCACGTTTCGTGCTTTATCAGACGGTACACGCATCTCCGATCGGTGCATTAAATACGGCTTCATTTGTACAGGATACTGATCGATTCTTTGTAACAATGTAAACATTTTAAAGGCGTGTTTGGGAATATAGTTTGTAGCGTCGGGTGTAGGAGTAATAATATAATAGTAATGAAGCCAGCCCTGTATTATATTCTTAGCTACTATTATATAGTCTTGTATTCGAACAGGCCGACATAAATTTGTCGACTGGCGATGTCATTTATCGTCAGTCGGCATTCTATATGGACCCTGCTCTGCTCACCTTCAGGTGTAGTAGAGTCACTGTCGTGCCTGGTCATTTTTTTTAATTGTCCACGGTTAAGCACGGGCTTCCTATATTACTGAGAGGGTTTTGGGTTTACTTCACCACTCTGACTGATGCGGGTTGGTAGACTTTATATAGCTTTAGATTCATGGAGAATTCTCAGATATGAAGGCTTTCTCACGATTTCCTTCTCCATTAAAGGGAAAAATAATTAATAAATAATATACACATAGCTTCGACAAGTCCGATATCCCTTGGGTTTAGAACCTGTAGACCTTCGTTTCGGTTGTCTATTCCATTCCCAACTAGGCTATCGTGAGACAAGACATAATATTTAACAATAAAAAATTCTATGGTTGTGTGTTTATTGTTGGTGCTGGAATTTACAAAGTCACTGAAACATAGTCATGAACATTGAAGATTTAAAAATCCGATTATTCTTTCCTTGTAGTGAGGGTAAAGTAATCAAAAAGAAGTTTTTCTTGAGTGGATTGAGTTTCAAATTTAGATTTCTCGTTCCGCACGCGTAGGCATTAAACTTAACATACGAAATGTCGTAACTATCAAAAGTAGTTGAGAACTTTGGTCTAGACAGATAAATCAATCATTCAAAAACTCTCTCGTCTAATTTTTCAATGCAACTATATTACTCATATAGTCATATTTTGGTTTATATTAACCAAATAGCGAATGTTATTGATTTTTTGTCAACCACAGTCATAAAACTCCGAGGTCAATGAGCCTTAAACACTTACGCTATTTATAGTTTTTCTACTACAAAATTTGCATTCAAAGAAAAAGAACAAAGGACCATACCCACCGATGGCCGGAAAATAAGTTTCCTAAACAACAGAGAATGCAAAGGAAGTCGTGTACTACGTATTTGTATAAAATTCATAAATATTTGTCATTTGAACGATTCAATTCTGAGTATCTGTTGCATTGCAGATCGTCTACATTGTATGCTAATTTTAATGCATCATGACGAATTGCGGTGATATCTCACTTTAGATAATGCGTTCTGAGTTGTAATGTATTTTATTAGTCACTTGGTTGATGTATTTGTTATAGACTTTAGGCACGTGTGTGAGTGTATCCGAATGATGAGAAGATGGAAGTGACCGCCTGAATGTAAGCTACTGTCCAGAAATAATATTGGCGATGGGATAATGGGATGGGATATATTTTTTGACTTCACTAAGTGCCCATATTGGAGTTGATGGTGCATCGAAATTCAAAGTCGACAAAGGAGACGTTTGCTTTGTCGGTGTTTGTTAAATTATGATGGTGTTTTTCACAAAGGATTTCACGGTTATGTGAGGTTATCGACTTAATTTATAGTGATTAGTAATTATACTAATTTGAACGTAGTTCAATTAGGAATACAACAGGAATTACTTTGGCTGTAGAAATAAACAAAGCGGTCATATCTAGATGTACTCTCATAAATATATGATCCAGTTATAAATTCCATCGTAAATTATTCTAAATCTTCTTTGATATTGAAAAATAAAGCTCAAATTTGGAAGAAATAATGTGAAACCCTAAACACATCTAACACTAATCTAGTAAAAGAAACATTTATATTTGTAAAAATAAAAACGTGCTCCCGCATTTATGTTACAAAATACACTGTATTTTAAAGCTATTAAGCCCAAATTTGGAATAGAAATACCAAAACAAACTTAAACCCAAAAACTTGGCTTGTGACGTCGTAGTATGCAACTTCATTATCCGTTATATTTACATTTTAATCTTGAAGGTGGATGATCAACGTATCCCTTCAGGTCTGTATTAATTGCTTCGGATGGGATCGGGGTAGTAATACGGTTCGGAATGGTACAAGCCACGGGTGACTTGGAATCATCGGGAATGTAAGCATAAAATTCGATTTTGGTTTTATGTATTTTATAATAATTTGTTTTATTGCTTTGAATAGCGACACAAGCTTGCTGGTCGCCTGATGGTAAGCGATGTGACCACCCATAAACATTAGAAACACCATCCAACACCTTGAATTACAAGGTATTGTATGGTATTTCACTGCGCTCGCCATCCTGAGAAATGAGGTTTTAAGCTTATTATGTCCAGTGGTTACACTAGCTACAATGTCCTTCAAACCGGAACACAACAGTGACTACACATTGCTACTTGGCGGTAGAAATAGATATAGCGGTGGTACCTACTCAGGCGTACTCTCACATATGAGAGACCTACCAGCAGTAAAATAAAATAATCAAACATTTATTTTTAAACATCACGTTTGAAATCTTTATTGGTTCTTATTTCATCATCTGTAATTTTAAATACAATCGCTGTTTACTACGTTAAATTCTGCGTGGCATAGTATATCTTATTATTTAATTCATACTTCAACACAATATAAGGTCATTTTGTAACAAAGTATTTATAAGGATAGTTTTGTATACACCATTTTACAATTTTAAACACTTCGTACCTTAATTTTAATTATTTGTACTTCTAACAAATGGTGAATCAATAAACAAAATAATTTTCCTACTAGTCTCACAGTTACCTTCGCTTGCTTATGGATAGCTAACGCTACCTCTTGTATCTCAAGCCACAATATCCTGTTCACTACTATATTCAAATGTATGTTTGCGTGCGTGTCGATGTGTGAGTCCGCTCACTCGTCCCCAGTTTCCAGTCGAGTAACTCGCCCCAGCCACTGTAATCCCTTAACGTAAACTTCAACGTAATCTTGAATTTCTTGTGTATTAAAAGATTTTTAAGGTATAATATTTATTGATTATCTTTGGTCGACGTCCCACTTCTGTACCTATTCCTGTAGGAACATTTTACAGAATAGAAAAGGAATGAGATTAATACACTACAACAATAAAAAATATTGGTATTATTAAATGTGATTGTTTGAAATACTTCTTTCTACTCAAAATCAATTCGTTTTAATTTCAAAGCGTTTGCACCGTTTTCAATTTTACATACTTCGATGTGACTTAAAAAGTTGATGAATTTGATGAAATCTATTTCAGGCAAGCTCGATAGATATTATTAGTTCATTTTTCCCTATATCTATTTCCCGATTATCCACTGAGCTAGAAATCCTTTTTTCTATAGAAATAAACTCTGACGCGCCATCTTACGACCGGTCCAGACACCCACAAGTCAATTTCACTTCGATTTAAAAATATGAAATACATCGACAAGCACGCCCACTGAGATTTATCGATAAATCGATTATCTACAAGAAACAATGATCTGACACGTACACGGTAATCACTATTGTAGATACAATGGAAGTGATTGGCTATTTTAAATATTTATAAAAAGCAATTGGAATTTGTATAGATGTAAAAATATTTAAAGGTAAAAAAAAATTAAAAATAGTTTATGCAAAATTTTTGGTAATAGAACAATGAAACAATAAAAAGTTACTACTGGTAGTAATACCAGTGTGTAAACACGGAGGTATATCATACTCGATTATAGCGAGATACAAACTGTCTCGGGTCTATGTTTAATTTTAATTCAAGTGCAGAATAATCTTTTTGCAAAACAACAAAAAACTACGAAACAAGAATAAGATTTCATAACCTTGAACTACTCGCCTCTACGAGAAATTATATATTTTTTTCCTGATCAGGAAAAAGAAATTTACTTTAGGGCACCGTTTAATTTTTCATTTTAAAGTTAAATTAGTTTATTATATTTTACTCAGTACATATTTTATTACAACATAGCGAGGTTTTTTATTTCCCTAGTCAATCTATACTAAAATTCTCCAATTTTTTTCTAGTTCCTAATTAAATCCATACTGAAATGTCCCTTCACCACGCTCTTAACACTTCCAGGTGTCCCCATCGACCCCTCGCATCATATTAGTATTCGTGTCAGCGCTCAGAGCGGCACGACGGTGTGAGCTGCGGTCAGTTGTTGAACCCGGCGGAACTTACGTGGAAACTATTAAAATTTACAATTGTGTGATTAATGTTAGGAAAATAAACTATGGAACAAAGGAATGTTGACAGCTAGCTCGGCTGGTGGTGTCTCCCGAATGCATAAAAATAGCAATATAATGTTAAATTGTAGAAGATTACCCAGCGCTTCTTACTTCTAAATGTTTATAGTTATAAGTAAGATTTAGAGCCAAATCCAGGAGAGCCTGTACAAAAACAAGGGGACGCAGGCACGAGGAAATTGTGTCAAAAAAAATCAATAATCGACTGACTTGAGGAATGATGGGTACAACCTAATCCAATCCAGGACCTCTCAATTCACAGCCTTTGAAACACAAAGTACTGTGTGTCACTCCACTGCGCTCTTCATCCTGAGACATAAGATGTTAGTCTCATACTGCCCAGTAATGGCATGCCTCCATGTCCTTCAAACCGAAACATAATACATCCACACTGCTGCTTGGCGGTAGAAATAGACAATACAGCGATACCTACCCAGATGGCTCTTCGCATCCGAAAGTTGCCACAACTGGACATCCATCGATAATACCAAGTTATTGTTTTGAAATATAATAATCTGTTTATAAAATAGTCCGAGTATTTACATTAGCGTGTCTAAACATGCGTAGTTCTACATCGGTCGCTCGTGTTTACTTGTCGAACGTTGATATTCATAATTCGTAATCCAATGTATAGTACTGCCCGCGGCTTTACCACTGAACCGTGTAGGGAGGACAGTAGAGCAAATTTATTTTTACAACAATATTATACTGTTACAAAAAGTTGAAAAGTTTGGTAACATTAGAGTATAATTTTTTTAAAGTGATAGTAGCTTATCGTAAAGTTGCAGAGGTTTATGCTTGTTTTATTTATCAATTGGCTTAAACTAGTGAAATGTCTTTAACCAATGGATTTTACGTATATTTTTTTTTTATTTCAAATATATAAACTAACCACAATGTACTTATTTAATTAACTATTTAATGATAATTATAAATCCCATAAATTCTTGCAATTTAATATCAATACCCATCCATCCACAATCCCCATAACCATGACAAAAAATTCAATAAAAATTACAAGTCGCCATACCGATCTCCGTACCTAAGTGAGTGCGAAGGTAACTACATCGTCTGTAACGTCCAACCGACGTGAAACAGTTTTGTGGGGCACATTTGTCATTGTTTTACTTTATAACTATTGTACTATTAATATTTATTTGTCCAGTAACTTTCGCCCCGTGGCGTACCGAGTTCTTTACGATGGCAACGTAAAGTATGAGGACTGGGATTTATTCTCTTTTTGGATGTTCTAATTATCTGATTACGGTAAATTTAAAAGCTAGTACGATATATTTGTGTCTTGGATTGAACAGGACTATATATTTTGTTTTTATATCTGAGAATTGTTACGTTTATATAATAGTAAATAGTTCGCTATAGTTGATAGTTCTAGGGATATGTTTAAAAATTTGTAGTAATCGTTTAAAAGAAATAAATTGAAGTTTAATTTAATATAATATAAATTTCCCCAGTTTTCTTCCAAGCAGACTGCCTTTTTACGAAGTGTTCTAAAAATTGCTGACTCACCAGCACATGCGACCAAGCCGTAGCTTCGCAAACTTACTAACTTCTGTTGCCTTTTACTTCGCTTCTACAATTTTGCTCTTTATATCTTCAAAATAAAATAGAAAATTAATTTTCAAGAGAACTTTTCAATACTTTCTTCTCTATCTAAATCGTTTAAGTCTTTCAAACTAAATGTTACTCAATAATGCTGCAAATAAATTATAAATTTAATTGAACACTAATTGTCAGTGTAGCAGACGTCAATCGGTTTGTTCGACCACCTGTAGATGATAGGGTTGAGTGGTTCCGGAAATTATACGTGGGGTGTGTTTCTATGTACTACATAGGTTATAGGATTCTATACCATAGGGTTTCTAAGCTGCAGGGAAGATATTTTTGGAGATTCTAGCACTACGGATTTAAACACTAGTAAAAATGTTGTATCAAGAACCATAAAGTGATATATATTAAAGCCGATAATTGCCTAACAAATATCATTAATTTAAGACCATTTTTTTCTATTTTACACCAAGCCCTGCGTCAGGTTTGCGTCATTAAACTTTGCTGTAAACTAAAATGTTAGCACGTTAATGTAATTATGAATTATTTACGAGGACGTAAGTGATCCTCGTAGACCCTTCACCGTACATTTTAAACACGCAAACTCTTGCACTAATCTCCATTAGAGTTTATCTAAAAACAATAAATTTAACTCGTACGGCTTACAGCGTTCAACCCTCAAATACCGTAGCTATTTCCCGCTCGCTACGAACCCCACATTGGTCTCCCAGACCCGCCTACCGCAAGCCACTATAAGATACAGAAAACAAAGCCAACTTTATAGTGTTCCATTGTTTCACTATATTCCTTAATTGTTTTTCCATGTTCACTCGTAATCAGGGGTCCGTTTTAATCTGGGAGTTGATTTAATCGAATCTTCATAAGTCTAAGCTCGCCCATCTAGATAATAGACAGGGGTTAAACAGTGGCAGTCTGTTGTTCGTTTGCCAGATGTATGGACGCAATTACGTCGCCGAATGTCGACTGGATTATTTTATGTTAATTTTATTATCCTGCGTGGTTTTTGAACGCCTTTAATAATTTGGGCCTGCGTTATGTCTGCCAAACTCTAGCTTGTTCATTAACTCTAAAAGGAGACAATAAAGACGCCATCTTAATTTGACTTTATGTGTCAGCACTCGATCTGTCTGTTTATTGTAACGAATGCTCGTACATTCCGTAAGTAATTCGAAAAGTTTGTTAAAAACGAACCCTCAGAATGAAACTTTCGACACTTGGAAATATTGGAAACAAAACGTTGAGCGCTGGAACATAACTCACGAGACGCGTCATTTTCACCGGTTGACAGCGTAGCTCGTCGGGCGAAGTCGTCTGTATCGCTTGATTTATTTCCTCGCCGAGTCCACTAATGCAATTATTGCAATTTATTATGAAATTAAATAAGGCCGACGCGACACTCCACCCCGCGCGAAATTTATACCCCTTCGCAGAAAACTATGGGTCGTGGAGCGGGCGAGACCGCCGGCCGCACCGAGAGGGTTGATTTTTGAGTTTGGACCGACGGCGCAAGGTTCGGTTTGTATTGAACGCGCGCCGGGACGGCGTTACGTCTTTTTAAGTGGGTAGTTTGCTTATTTTTCTCGCGGCTTATGTTGTCTGTGGACGCGGAAGGTGATAAATTATTTGTGCCCCGACACCTTGTCGAGGGCTGGCGCACTGATAGCGTCATTTTTATAAAAGTGTAATGCGGTTTCCTTGTTGTGATTGCACCACGCCCGCGCTTCTGATGTCCGCATTTGTTATTTGACTTTCTCTCGAGTTTTATTTTTAGATTTATTTCGGTTGCATACTGATGCTGGCGTTTAAATAGGGAACAAGCGATTATTTTTGTTGTGAAATATAATTTATGTGTATTCGTTGGAAGATATGTTTTGTTTAAAACTAAATTATTTGTAATAATATTATTTATAAAATTGTACACACTTATGATAGAATTTTTCCTTTAATTATTTTTTTGTCAGCTACTCGACTCGAAATAAAATAATACGACCAAGAAATTCTCAAGTATTTTTATGCCATAGTAATAAAACTATTTTACGGATTTAATCGCGGTTTTTATATTATATTTTTTTCCGATTAGCCATTTTTCTCCTGACCATGAAGGCTGTAAAGTCTTCTCAACATCAGGAGACAATTAAATTAAAAAACCGCAATAAATTCCGTAAAATAGTTTTATTTTAATATCTAACGTTCGTCTTAACATAAATAATCATTATTTTTATTCAATTCAATTCAATTCAATACATTTATTTCAGGATAGTATACACCCATAGTGTTAGTAAATTACAATAATTATATTATATTAAATGTTAGTACGTACAGTTACACATATAACAAAACTCAATAATAAGACAAAACATTACAGCGTGCGATTCACTGACCCACCAGCTGAGCAACAGGCTTATGCAGCTCAAACCAGTGTCTCACAAAATCGCTTGTACAGTCATTGCTTACAAGGGCTACAATGCTGTTGGGCGCACCCCAAACCCTGCGCATCAGTGATGTCGCGCGCTTTCGCATTATCGCACTAAAATCGTCTGTATGCATACCGGCGAACATCCCCGACGCACTACAAAAACGAGAGAAACCCAACAACAATCTAAATGCGTTATTGTATTGGATTCGCAGAGCATTATAAGTTTTCTGCGTATAGCTGACCCACAGGCTGCACGTGTAAAATGTTTGGCAAAACGCTTTAAATAGTGTAATTTTCACTGGAACCGTACAACGTGCGAACCTACGAGCCAGCATATTGCATCGAACCGCCAACGCTCTGCGTTCCCTCTCAATATCGAGATCATCCGACATATCATCAGTGACCCAGTGGCCCAGGTACTTAAACTTTTTGGTCCAAGTAAGCGTAGCTCCATCTAGTTCCACTTTAGGTAGAGAGTATGACTTTTTCCCCGCTTTGAAAAGCATTAATTCACTCTTTTTAGCATTGTACCTGAGCCCATGAGACGCAGCATATGTCTCGCACATTCTTAGCAATATATTCAATGCGTTGACCGACGGAGCCAACAAAACCATGTCATCTGCATAACTAATATTGTTGACCATTACACCGTCAATAGAGCATCCGACATTGGCGTTGCTAAGTCCGACAATCAACCTGTTCATATATAGGTTGAAAAGTTTCGGCGAGGAAATGCCTCCTTGTCTCACTCCACATTTCAGCCTATACATATCTGAGTGCGCAGTCGCCCACTTTACATAATTGTTTTGGTTGTCGTACCAGTATCTAAAAATTTTAACAAGTTCTATGGGCAGAGTAGTTTTCAATATAAGCTTCTTCCATAACATATTATAAGATACCAGATCAAAAGCCTTCGACAGGTCCAAAAAGCAGGCATACACAGGTGTACTCCTGCGTGTGTAGTACTTTACAGTATGCTTGAGACACAATATGGCTGATTCAGTGGATAGCCCAGGTTTAAACCCGAATTGCGCGTCATGTAATTTTAAGTAACTATTAAGATTTTTATCAAGCAATCTGTCAAGCACTTTCGCAATAATTGCAGCCAACGAAATTGGCCTATAATTAGACCCATCGGAGGCATCGCCGGTCTTATTCTTAACAATTGGCACTACGACCGTTTTCATTAAATCATCAGGAAGGTATGAGTGCCCTATACAAATATTGAACAGCGTGGCCAAAACCCTAGACACATGTGAGCCTGCATGGCACAAATGTTCAATACTCAGTCCATCATGACCCGGTGATTTACCTTTCTTCATATTATAAATAACTCTATCAACGTCCCGAGCACTAAATTTAAGCGACTGCGTATCATGCGAGTCAGGAAATTGTACCATACATTGGGATTCAGGCAGCGGGGAGTCAATTTTAAAGCGATCTTTAAAAGCATTAGCAATTAAATTAACATCAGACACGCCATCTACGCTCATTGGGAGGCTAGCCTTCGGACAAAGTTTATTAGTCTGCTTCCAAAACCCACGAAAATCCTTAATACAGTGCCGAGAAGCAAGAATATCCATTTTTATTTGTTGTTGGTTATTCTGGCACCATCTTAATTTCGATTTAAACGCTTTACGCGTAAGAAACATATTTTCAAAATACGGCCCACTAGAAGGTTTTCCATATAACACCCATAGTTGGAAAGAACGACGAGCCTCATCGTGCGCGCATCTAACGTTGCCTATTATATGTTTATGCCTATTTGCTTTCCGAAAAAAACATTTCGCAAACAATTATTACAGCAGTTCATCAATCACACTAAAACCAATTCGAAATGAAAGAGTCTCATCAAAGCAATTAAAAAAAACTATGACTCCCCTTCCACGGCGATCCGAAAACAATTCCTACACAAATTAACTTTTCTCAATTAGACGCCATTGTGAAATGAACGATTTCAATAAAACGTTGACTGTCTTCTATTTGTCGCTGCTTTTTTAGTTTTATAGAAGTCAATGTACTCACTTTTCAATATTACATCTGTCTATTTTCTATAGAAGTGAATTTGGAATTATAAAGTACGGTTATATTATAACAGACTGAGTTTATCATGGCCCTGTATGTCAACCTAGGCCCAAACGATAACAGTCTGTCTGATAGATGTAGTGCTAACTAGAATTCAAAATCCAACATGACATTAAAATGGGCAACACAATTAATTTTTTTTATTTTGTTTTATATTTCGAGGTAATAATATTTGTCAATTTGTTAATCACACCATTGCTTGAAAAATACCGCTTTATTAGTAACCGTTTTCAATAAACGATCGCAATAGTTTTGTTCGATCTATCTCAAAAATTGACCAATCAGAACAAAGTATTTTTGACAAGCCTACAAATGAATTATTTTGATTGGTTCATTCTCGAAATCGGATTAAAGATAGAGATTGAGATAATTTAAAACGGTTGTTAATCAACCATTTTTTTAATTATAATATAACCATTAAGTCGAAATAAAGCATGTAAATCAATTTTGCAATGGGGTTTACACATGCGAACGAACTCTATGTAAGGTTCATCCATCGGTCGCAAATTGAGTTCCAAATAGTAATGAGTTGGTTTTTAATGTAGCTTTTAGAGCCAGCCTTTGAAGTGTAACCTAGGGTCCGAAATCCGAATTAAGGGATTAGCTATTAATAGCGACCTTTGAAAGTGACCTCTATATAAATGGTATTTCGATGGATGTATTAATTACAATATTGAGGACGTCTCTAGTTTCAAAGTTGCCGACATCAGATATCAAATATTTGTGTTTACTACGGTCAGTGGAATAATCTGAACTTGTTTCTGTCATCAGTATTAACACATAGCTACGCTTTATGCCGTCTACGAGGGCAAATCCATCTTCTTGCAATTATCTTCTTCGTAGTCGTACACTCTTGACAGAGTAGTCGTGGTTATATTTGGGCTGTTTTAAAAGCTGCCGTGTTCGCGATGCATCGCCATATGCCTGATGTTTAGTGGAGTGGAAGTATTCGTTTATAGAGGAGTGCGTCAAGATTCAAGATTCTTTGTTTGTCAAACATGAGTAGACACACAAAGCATGCAAGTTGTTCAGTATTATACCTATATAAGATGATCTGCCATGTTTAGCATTTATAGCGTAATTTTTTTTTATTTTTTGTTAATTTTTACTTACCATTCAATATAAGTTTGTTGTAATATATAGTCATGGATTCAATTTGGTCTGTAACGGGAAGGAGCGCGACCACGAACTCTTTTACCCTCTACTTTTCCTAGAACGAATAATTGTACTTTTTGTAATTACTGCCATTTTAATCGAAAATCAGCTTTGATATCCAGGGAGATGATAAATATGTCAATGAGTATTTGACTTTCTTACCTATACTGCTGTCAAATCTGTCTTTCGATTAGAATGCCTGTAATTGCAAAAAGAATGATTTGCTCCGGTAGACGGAATATAGCCGCTTGTTTATATTGCTTGTCGATGACGCTAATGCAATCGTGTTCTTGTTTAAAAAACACCAAACAAGCACCCAACTACTTGCTTTGTCACTCAATACTTAAAAAAAACACGCGACACTTTCTTTGTTAATAGAAAATATTCGGAAACAATTATCTTTCGTTTTGCCAGACTGTTGTGCTCACAGATCTCTAGCTAACTAGAGAGAATTTCTCTAGAAATTCTAAGCCATTTGTATTGATACTATCGTATTCAGATAGGTTAAGTCCGAATTAATAGATTAAATCGTATCGACCTTAGTCTCCGATACAAAGGTCAATTAACATCGCCCTCTTTTACGAGATTAAGAAATCTACTATATTAGTATTAGAACGACGCAAACAAACAAGATAAATATTGACCAAACTTCAAACGTTAATAACTCGTAAACTTATTAACCGATTTGGATGAAACCTTTACTGTTAAACAGCTCAGTTTTTTATCTACCTAATGAGATCACACATCATCATACCATCCCTTAAACCATAAAACCCCATACAATCATACTATCGTGGAACAGCGAGCGTATTGTAGTGATTAGGCGAACGCAGTGGCCGGCCAGGCCTACAGCGCATCAGCCATGAGGACATTTCAATCGGCCCTGTAATTAACTCAGTTAAGCCGATAGTGCCCACGCCACTCAATAATGTTATGTTGGGTTACATCGACATAGGACGGGCTTGATGTGGCAATAGTATTTATCGTAATTATTTTTTATAACGAATGCTGTGGTTTTTATTACTGTTTCTGCAGCGCAATGGAAATATTTTCGCATTGAAACATGATGTGTGATTATCTTACAACAAAACATCCCCGAAATCTTAATCATGGCCGACATGTAAGACAGCTCCATGAAGTCTGTTCTCACTATTTTTAGCTCTGCCTGCCGTTTGAAGGTCACGATTTTGAGCATTCTAAAATCATTTCGTATACATTAGGTACAGGGGAATTTCCAGAACCCCGAAATACCGTATCCAGTATGTAATATAAAGTTGCAGGTACCATATAACCAGTGCGTTATGCATCGTCCGCTGGCCTCCAGTAATTAGGAGTAAATTAAATGATGTTGCGTTTCATGCCAAAATGGCCGCCGTGCCCGCATATTTTGAGCCTCTCTTCTTTACAAATGGATGCCAGATTGGCCGGGTTTTATCGACAACCGAATACTATTGTGCACTGATTTTATATTGTTCGATAATTATGTACGGTTTTGATTAATGAGTTTATATTTAATCAGTGTTGGAGTAGTAAGCACTAAGCTGAGAAGCAACTAGTAAACCTACAGCTTGATATGCAAAGCCGCCTGGGTAGGTATCACCGCAATGACTATTTCTGCCAAGCAGCAGCGTGTAGTTACGGTTGTGTTCTGGTTTGAAGAACATTGTAGCCAGTATAACTACTGGACATAATGATACTTAAGATCTCATGTCGGATCGCGAGCGAAGTGGAATAGGTACCAAACTATACTTTGTAATTCAAGGTGTTGGATGGTGTTTCTAATCTTTATGGGCGGTCGTATCGCTTACCATCAGGTGAACGGCAAACTCGTCTCATCATTTAAAACAATTAAAAAATAATTCGTTTCAAATGTGATAGGGGATTACGCTATCCTATCAGGCTTGTTTCAATTCCGTGCCCATTAAATCTTTTAAATTCCAAAAATTCGCTTACGTAATTTTCATTTAAATACCTGGAAAGGAAACAATGACTTCAATAATTCAGATTTCATACAATTTATGCTAATCGAAAGTAATACTTATCGTTATGTTTTTAAACTCAAATTCTAATATCATTAATCATCAGACATAAATACCAAATATTTCGTTCAAGCAACTGATAGTATTCCACACATGCTATACAAATGTAAAAGATAATTGTGTAAATGTGCCGAAGAGTACAAAGCATTGTTATCAAGCGATCCGTACCGCTCGCGAGACCATAATGTTCCACATCGTTATTGCAATCATACATTTCATACGTACGTATGGGCCGAACAGTAAGGTGAGTTGATACTATCTTCATTTTTATAGCAGGCTTGATGGTAGGTGATTATGAATGGAATAATATGTGTACCATTTGATTCACGAGGTAAGGAATAAAGATGCATTATTTTTTGTATTTTTCTAAATGCTGTATTTAACATGAAATAGGAATGCTACTTCTATAATTAATATTTCTATATGAAGTCACAAACCTATTAATACCTCTAATGATTTTTATTTATTTATTATTTTTACATAAATAACTCCTTATGCGATGTTATACAGACAAAGAAGTTAATTATGGATCTTAATAATTGGTCTCGATACACCTACCGGCCATTTTTGTGAATTTCCACCGGTTGCATATTAATATATCTAAGTTTTGGGATATGATGATTGTTGGCCCGTAACAAGTGGCCATTTGATAAAATTTTGAATCATTAAAAGTAATTAAGCATTTTCAATATCCATTTTCTATAATTTATAATTTTCTCTAAGCATTTAGTATTTGCCACACATTACACTGGCTCGGCTGTTAAATAATTATTTACTATTAATTAATGACCATTAAACATACCTCACTGATCTCGTTATATGGTGTAATCAGAGCCTAAATATTAAGCGCGCTTTAATACCATTTATTGACACTGCCATGCAATCAAATATGCAGTTGATACAATCCTTATGTCCCACAAAATTAAGCTTAAATGCCCGTGCAAGGGAAGCAAATAAACGTGTTAAGTGGTCAGTTGATTTGACAACCAAACAGACGGACAAATTATGTTTGGCGCTTAGTTTTTGTCCATCAAATTGTTATTGGACGGTTTAATGGAATTTGGTGATGGCTTTCGAATTGTTTCGAGTATATTTTGTTTACTTTGAAGTGTGTTTTTGTATTTATTACTATTGAATTGCTCGCATGGTATTGTTAGAAACTGAAGAGTTTTTTATTTAAATAAAAATAACTATTACTGACTACAGTAATACTTTTACTAATATTTCAACAGCCAACCGATTTAAACGACTTTTCAATGACCAACTGCCCCGGTATGTCAAACGTTCAGTGTTTTTCATAGCAATAGGGTTCACAAATACCCTCACAAGAATATTTTTATGTGGGTTAAACGTAGGTGGGTCACCTCTGCCTGTCTCTGTAAAAGTAAAAAGACGTAACGCTATTTATAACATAATAAAACGTTTGCGTAGCTTCTAGCAAGAACAGTAAGATTTCCCAAAGCCCTAATTAAGTCCTGTCCTACACAATAAAAAATATAATTGCAGGTCAAATAATTGTTTATAAACAACAATAAATAAATCATTCAAACGATAGTATCAAACACGTGTCACAGCAATTTGTTTGATGAAAAAAATTGTTTCGTGTTAGCGCGCTCTGTCATTAGTAATGGTATAACTTGATTTTGTTTGTAAATACAGTTGACATTTAACACGATAATTTAGAGATTATTGTTGTTTTTCCTAGAAGTTATTGATTGAGATACTATTTGGCGAGATACTATCACAGACCTCCACCGACCAGACTGCTTTGGTGGCATAGTTGTACTGCATGCGTGGTACAGCAGCGCTCTGAGGTCCTGGCTTCGATACCCTGGTCGGGCAAAGTGATATTGGGGTTTTCCACTCAGTATCAGCCTAGAATCCAAAATTTGTGCCCGATGGCAATAGGTTCACCCCCATTACATAATGGGATGAAATACGCACGGCGACAAGTGGGTGCATTAACTTCAACCTACCCTTCGAGGATTAAAGGCGTAAGTGTATGTGCTACCGTATTATTATCCGACTAAATAATATTATACCCCTAGTATATAATCGAATCCATCGAGTATTTGGATGACCTCTTACAAATATTTACAGTTAATTACAAGATAAAGCATATATTTCTTACATACTACTACCAAAATTTACCAATATTTCACCAACAAAGGTTAAAAACCTACAGCCCTTTTTGTTGACCCTACACGCTGATGAGCCAGTGTGTCAAAGTTGAGCGTACATTATCGTATTATCGGTTTTTTTAAACACGATTACGTTTGGACACGTTAATTGCAGGCTCGGCACACACCGACAGCAGGTCAAATGTACTGTCGGATTACTATGAGAACTCGATCGAATGAAGACAATTATAACAAAAAAATACAAATTGAGAACATCCTCCTCTTTGTATGTTATTGCTTTGAATGATGAGACGAGCTTCCCGTTCGCCTGATAGTCAGCGATACGACCGCCCATAAACAGTAGAAACACCATCCATCACCTTGAATTACAAAGTGTTGTTTGACATTTCAATGCGCTCGCCATCCTGAGACATGAGATCTTAAGTATTATTATGTCCAGTAGTTACACTGCCTACAATGTTTTTTAAACCGGAACACAGCAGCGACTACACACTGCAGCGTTGTGGTTAGAAATTGATATTGCGGTGGTACCTACCCAGGCGGACTCTTACATATGAGAAATCTACCACCAGTAAACTATATCCAGTAACATCAGTATGTCCGTTAAAGCCGTCATTTATACGAGTAATAGAAGAAGTGCTAAGTATATGAAATCCATTATGTATTTAGTAATAAGTTTGAGACAAATTTGTTTCTATACTAGACTTGCTAAGTATATGAAATCTATTACGTATTTACTAACAAGTTTGAGGCAGATTAGTCTCTGTAATAGACTTAAAAATATACTCTATGTTTATAACCCTGTATGGCTGAGTACGTACTGTCTTGTCAGAGTCGGCAGATTAAACCATAAGCTGCAGAGATCGAGTTAAGCTGAAAAATGTTAATGGGACACATTTACGCTTCAAAACAATTCAGCCTGAGTACTTTCATAAATTTGAATTGACTGAAATAAAATTTCATAAGTGTTTACATTTTTGCAACCGTCGACACACTAGAATGGACAATGGGAATACTATAAACGTTTATGGTTACTATGCTGCTAATATTATAAATTCCAAATGTCTGTTAAGATGTATGTATGTTTGTTTCTCTTTCACGAAAAAGCTACTGAACGGATTTAAATGATACTTAACAGTTATATTAGTTGTACATCAGAATAACACATAGACTACAATTTATAATAATTTTGTGTAATTCGATCATAATAAAGATACATATCGAGTAAGTCGGAAAAAAAATCCCGGATAACTCCTTCACGTGGGCGAAGCCGTGAGCAAAAGCTAGTAAATAATAAAATAAATAACAAAACTCAAACCTAGTAAATACTAAATAAAAATAACTCAAGACTAACTAACAGACTTCACCCCTAAAAAATTATAGGACTAAGAGTACTTAGAAATATTGTAGTGAGTAAAATTTTACAATTACGTTTACATCGTAGCCTTAGGGCATTGGCATAAAGGTAATTTTGTTAGTCTGGCTAGAGCGGCAGAATTACCACCTAGTACTGTGAAACTAGAAGATATTACCACGGCCCCTGGGGACAAAACACCTAAATAGTTTATACAAACTGTTTATTACTCGGTGCGAGAATAAGATCATTTTCTTTTTGCAGATTATAAATTAAGTGGATTTGTGTAATATTTTGCAATATTTTTGTTTGAAGTAGTTTATTTATGACAGTGACAAAGGGCCGGCATTCCTTTCGTAATTTATATACAATATAATTATTATTAAAACAGTCTACAGACCGCCTCCTTATGTTATGTAGTGTCGAGTTCGCTTTTAGACAATTTCACCCTTCGCTACTTATAAGGACTGGGAAGGTAATGATTGGTTATTTTATACTATGTCAGATTTTCTACGAGGAAATATAGATTGCTATACAAATAATGACTTCATTGTGTAATAAGCTGCGACTGAAAATTATAAGAAAACACGCAAAATAATACATTAATATGTACCTACAAATTAAAATTTAATAAAAGTCACTAAAAATTATGATTTTTAGTTCGATTCGAAATATAACCAGAGGCCGTTAGCAAGACGCTTTTCAACGATCGTTTACAATAACAAAAAACAAAAAATATGCTTGAGAACGACATGTCCTAGCAATATTTCTGACGCTGGCATATGTCATTCCTATACATTTTTTAGTTATCTATTGGCGTTAACTTTCGTAAAAAGGTGTCTTGGCTACAATCCTTGGTACGCCACCCCTTTAACAAATATTACCTTAATTTCAATCTAAAATAAAAAAAAATAGTATTACTTCAAATGTTCAAATATTTGATATCGAGTTACAATCGAGACACTACCGAGTACGCTTCGTTCGAGAACACATAGTATCCGACTGGATAGGGCGCAATTACAACGCAATTTACACGTGGAGTCCACGGACAGTTTCGACTAATTTGATTTGATTGTCGCCCTATTGGAGGATTATTTAAATTCGCAATTGCCCGTTTCCCTCGACCACTTTTGGGTAATGTATGTAAGTGAATTGAATGGTGTTTGATGAACGAATTGACATGGGAGGTATTTAGCATAGCATTTAATAAAGCTACGTCATTGGAACGAAATAAAATCATTTATTGATCAAATTAAATCACTCTGTTGAGAACCTGTGTGGTTTGTTTTGTATATATCTGCTATCAAGCCTGAATATTTTTTTTTATTGCTTTGAATGACGAGACGAGCTTGCCGTTTGCCTGATGGTAAATGACGATCGCCCATAAACAATAGAAACAACATCCAACACCTTGAATTACAAGGTATTGTTTGGTATTCCACTGCGCTTGCCATCCTGCGACTTGAGATGTTAAATCTTTTTATGTCCAGTAGTTGCTTCAAACCGGAACACAACAGTGACTACACATTGCTGCGTGACGGCAGAAATAGACATTGCGGTGGTACCTACCCGGGCGAACTCTCACACATGAAAAACCAGATAAAACCAGATTTATGAACCTCAATAATTATACAGCGATATTTAAATATGATTCCTAATACACATTTGTTTTATGTGTACGAATACTATTGGCACAGACTTCCTACAGTATTATCACGCAGCGGTTTTTAATACTTTATGAACGTGAACTGAAATCGTTTCGGTATGAAATATTCAAAAATAATTTTGTCCCTCGCCATAATCTGCGCTATTGTTTACACGATTTAAATGTATTTGCGAATTGGTGTTTCGGCTACATTGAATTTTATATGGCTTTAAAATGCGTACTGTTGTGTTGGGATTTGGAGTTGGGGAAGGTTAGTTTTGAGATTTGTGTATGTAAATTGTAAGGAAAAAGGGTCTTTTTGGTTTTGGATTTGATCAAAGTGAATTGTAAAATATTGACACTTTAGCTAGTTGATTTCGCCAATTTAAATTTGATTTCCAATCAGTCCTGGATTTGTAAATAGGCCGTATAGGCCGCGGCCTATGGGCGGCAGATTTCAGAGGACGCTCACTCGAATTAATCATTCGTTTATTTAATTTTAGTGCCTTCCATAATACAATTATTAAGTAATTTGGAAAATTTTTAGGTATTATAGAAACCTACGTACAAACATACGTAAACCTACATACATGGAGCGGCGGAGACAAAGTGGCCTACAATCAAAAACAATATAAATCCGGCACTCTCTCCAATAGAGTTTCGTTTCAGCAGAACGCCTTCAATTGAAGCATACTACAGATTAAATTTAAATTTCACTAACCTATCCATACCAATATATAAAGTTGGAGGGTTTGTTTGAACGTGCTAATCTTAGAAACTACAAAACCGATTCTTTTTTCACATAAAAAAAATCGGATTCTTATAGGAAACTACATTACTCCCGAGGGAAGCTACTCCCTAGCGCTTTAGGCTACTTTTATCCCGCAAACTTTGACCAAGTTCGCAGGCAAAGCTAGCGTTCATAAAAATGTAACCCAATAAAGGAAACCCTCACAGTCCAATGCGTGATACCATAAAATTTTTAAACCAAAATAAACTCCACCACATTCCCAAATCGCGTTACGTATCGTACTAGTAAAAAGCCGTCACCATCTAGCCGCGCGTCCGTCGACCTCAATTACACCGTACTGTAACGCTATCTGATACGCTCGCAATCACTCTGCACGCGCAATTATTTCAGTTAATGATCGTCTAATCTACTTGTATTAACGGCCGTGGTTTATGGCGTCGATTTGTTTAGAATTCATTGTTTTTAGAATGCTCATGCGTTGTTCAGGACTATTGTTTTATCTGACTACCAAAGGTAATGTTTTTCGACCGAATGTTCTTTTCGTATACATTATAAATTGAATTCTTTGTAATGTTTATAGGCCACTTATTTAATATGTTTGCCGTATAGTAGTATTTCCATTAATTATAAATGACCAAAGACAAGTATGTTAGAAAATATAACATGTTGAAAAGTAAGTAAATTCCTAACAAATAAACAGGGTTAATCAATTTTTATCCTCAGCATCGTATGTCTCATATTCTCAGAGAGTTAACGACGAGAGAGAATTAACGACATATTTGATAAATCAGTGATTAGAAACATTTACCCTTAACCTGTTAAATTATTAAATGACTTTGGTGTGACACACATCCGTAACCGATTCCCGTCTAAACGGCATCGAATCGATCTTCTAATGGTTTCTAATTGTTTATCCCGATATCAAACCTAGAATCGAGATCATATCTCCGGACGCTCCGAGCCTGTGGTATGTTACCACGCTTTATCTACACCGCTTGTTTACTATCAGAGATTTGTTTGATTGATTCGAGTCAAAACTGAGGTTATGCCGGCATTGTGATTGCGATTGACGTGGGCTTTATTGTGACGGAGGTTACTTAACAGGCCATGGGTTCAATCGAAACACCATACAAATTATAGATTCGAAAGTATGTATAATGTATATCTCTTACGCAATCACTGGTTAACCACCAAACAAATTTTGATATATAGTAATAATATCAGCCCTGTATTATATACTGTCCCACTGTTGGGCACGAGTCTTTACTATTGACAGGGATTAGGTTTCAGTAGTTAATAGATTTCAGATGCCAAAGCTCTTATCGGTGGCGAAAGGTTTTCAAAAGGTAACTCGACACAAAATATCGGTACATATATGCATAAATGAGGTCTTTAAATGCGGTCTGCAAATCAGTCTGATGATTATAATTAGATTTTACATAAATAACGAAAGAGAAGCCGGTGCGAATCGGGTTAATGGACCCTTAGCCACTGTTATAGAGAACTTCTAAGGTATGCTTTAATAATATTGTTAGCATTAAACATTTTAGTGAGGGTAATTGTACACTTTTTGCTATAAAACTCTGAGCGTTTGACAGACCGAGTCTCATAATCGCTGATGTCCCCAAACATCATCTCTCAGTGGCCGTCCTGAGCCGAGGCCGTGACCCTTTAGAAGGTCGCCCTCAGCATGGTCACTTAAGGGCTCGCAGTGCCTAAAGCACTCACCCGAAAGTCCGGTGTGTTTGTAAAAGCCGGCCCTGCCAGGCCAACAAACGTATAGTCATTCCAAAAAAAAAAACAGACTGAGGTAGTTGGTTATTGACAGTCGTACCGGTTGGTTGGTTGTTAAAATATTACTGAAAGTATTTCTGTTGTCGGTGATGTTTCTTTTAATTTTAATTAAAATCGAATCAGTTTTCTAACAATATTGATAAATAAAAGAAATCGTGTACATAGGCTCTACGTAAGCCAAGAGTCAAGACTGTATGTATCTTAACAATCATTAAAGCTTAGTAAACTTGATGCTCGGTTAATTACTTCTTTAGTTTATTGCTTTGTCTCTTTGCTACGGGAAATGGACAATTTGTATTACCAACTCCTTTCTATTTGATTAATTTTGCTGTGAGTTAAAGACGACTTAGTGTTTTCAGAAACTCTCTGGGCCCTTATTCTGTATGATAGTGTAAACGCGTAACGCGGCCGTGTCATGTTATCTTCGAGAAATGTGTGTGGAATGGTATTCTGTAAGCCAAATTTCTATAGTACTAAACATGATGGGTTGTGTTACGTGCTTGTTACGCACTGTCAAAATAACGTGCGGGATAGAAAATAAGGCCCCTGAAGTACTTTGCTCGGTGTAATAAGATGTTTTTTATACTTACACAAAAAGTGACCCCTCTGCACCTGAAGGTAAGTGAATTGAGGTGCAATAGGATGTCGACTCACAAGAGAAGATTACACCTTGACAGTCGACACAATTATGCCGGCCTATTGCAACCGGATATACACAGGCTGATCCCGGAACGCGACACACTTACTTGGGCCACTATGGCGAATTTTAACACGTTGTGTATGGTGGTCGCTATCAGGCGGATATAAAATATATCCTACCATGACCACAAGTTGTTGTTTCTAGCTCTACAATTCAGATGGCATATCTGATATGCGAGACTCTGGGTGCCATTTATTGATTTTGTGTTTTTGGCTTGAAACACACCTACTTCAGGATTCAATGCCCAGTTTATAAAATAATAATAAAATGCTTTATTCATCACGTAGACGAACATAGTTGTACTTATGATAAGTCAAGGTACATGAGAACATTTAATTATTACTTAATTAAATTAGCTTATATATAATTAGCTTAGTTTGGGAATAGGTTCGCTTATTCACATTGTAGACTGGGTACAGGTAGGGCTATGAGGCTACTAGTTGTGTACGCTAGTGTGTAATTTCTTATTAAAACAAAAAAACACACAACGCATTTACGCCGGAAGGGGTATGTAGCGGCGCAACCAGGACACCCACTTATCGCCAAGTTTCTTCTTCATTTCGCAAAGAGCATAGAGTTACTTTTTTAAGATATCTAAACGAAAAGTATATTTTTTCTACAAGCACAGCACAGTGAACACACTGCTCCAAAAGCTAAACGAAATGGGTCAAATAGTGTCAACTGACGAAAGATGATTATACGTCGCCAGTCGTAAGAATTATCCTGTTTGAACTTTCGTAATGATTACCATGCGAAACGCAATAGCCGTCACACGTAGTTTTTTTGAAAGATTGTTACTATTCTAATCGAGCCTCCACATTTAAGCCATAGACAAACTCGTCTACAGCATGGCATCACCAGTTTTAACCTTTTACTAGTCCTGCATTTTTATTTTATCATGGCATGACATTCGTTTGCCTAGCAAGGGCCGGCTTATACAACTTCACTGGAGTTTGGGATGAGCGCTTTAGGCACACGAAACTCTTGAAAGTTAAGCAACCATGCTGAGGGTAACACACAGGGTCACTGGGAGAAGATGAGATAAAAACGATTATGAACTAGCCCTATATTATACTCTGACACTTCTAGGCTCGGGCCTCCTCTACCAAAAAACCTCTTAAGAAATAACTGGAATATAAATTTTCTTTTTTCTTTAAACATAAGCAAATAAATTGAACTCAGAAAGTTTATACTATTAATAATACTTGGTAATCCGTTTGGATATAGCAAAACACAAAAGCCGTCTTGGCCTTAAGAACAATGCATCCCCTGTGGCCGCTCGGCCCACGCGCTTCGGAACAAGCCTCCTAATTAAGGCGTCTTTATCTCTACTACAACCGACCTATCACAATTTATTGTAATTTCCCACAATACCTTCTATATAAAGCTTTATATCCTGTGTATAAAATTGAATTTAAGTTGTCTTATTCCTCCTTATGGATTGGTATCCATATTTCTAACTGTATGGTTTACACGATCTTACCTTGGTTAGGTCTTGTATGCGAAACTCTGAATAAGTAATATTAAATTACATAACTGCTCAATTGCTTCTGGAACTAGACACTTTCTTCGCGAAGGCAAATACCATTGAATCTTTAGCGTAATATGCAAGTACTTTTTAGCACAGACGAAAAGGCGGAAGCTCTATATAACCCTAATTCCTATCTGCTTCTCTTTTTTAATTTATGTAAAATCTAACTATCTTTAGAACAATTTACAGACCACATTTATGCATATTAGTACCTATATGTTGTGTCAGGTTACTTTTCACAAAACTTCACCCTGCGCCACTGCTGTTTGATTTAATATGTAATACATTTTAGCCAGTCCGTGAAAATGTGCTCTAGGACCCACTTTTGTCCAGATTCGACCGAAACACTTTGACCGGGATCACGTCTTGTCTATAATATACCACCATTTCCAATATATGATCCCAATCGCTTTTTTTATCTAGCGTGAAAATGGACCAATCAAAACAAAGTTTACATACTTACAAATAAATTATTTTGATTGGATCATTCTCGGAATCGGATTAAAGATTGAGATTGGCATCGCTCATTACGGCTGATAGGAGTACAAAGAATGAACCACTTGAGTAGAACAATATTGAACCTCATTGTATTTGGGTACTTCATTCTTCTACAGTATTCACTTAGCAGGACCATAATACTAAGCTTCTTACACCATATTGTTTTACTTAAACCAAAGCATGCATCACATACTCGATTCACGTCACATCACAAGCCGTGGTTCAAAGTGACCGATGAGCTCACCGCGGCGGGCACCAGCGCCTTTGTTCTAACCAAACGTGAAATGCCCATTTAATGTTACGCGCCTATAGTAGGTCACTGCGCAGTGTTTGCAACTGGAGGAAGAAGATTTAAGGTATTTTGAATATATTCTGGATTTTTTACGGAGTAATGACTACACTTTTGTACAGTTTGCTTTAATGGTAACAAAGTCACTGATAATTAATTTATTTCTAGCCTTTATTTAATTATCTTACATAATATAATATTATTATTTATATACAGTAATGTGAAAATCGTCTTGCTTTCTACCAAGCTCTTCTAAGCTAAAATAAACAAGGTAATACTGTTACTTCTTTCAAAATTATGACGTTGGTGGTGTGAGAACTCTTAAACCGTTTATGTTGTGTCAATTTTTATTACTCTTACATTTAATGAAATTATCTATTAAAGTTATTCAGTTATACTAAATGTAATGTTGGCCAATGAGAGATAATTATGTCTACTGCTTAACATTAGCTGATATAGGAACGCGACAAGTCGGAACATACCGCTCAGGTTTTTCAACATGTATATGACTAATATCCAGTTAGGTACGTACTATATTCCACCATCAAACATATTATGTGATAGGGCGATATACAAAAGTGTTTATGATTTGAATATTGTATTACGACTAGAAGCGATTTATTAAAACAGAAAGATCTACAATATCTAGAAATACTTTCACAAACATATCACCAACCGACCAGCATGAGAGTCAATGACCAATTGCCTCGACTTGTCAAACGTATTTTATAGCAAAAACACGTCGAAAATACCCTCACAAATACTTACGTGCTAACAATAGAGTATGTATCAACACGTGGCGGGGCAAAGCTGAATGAGGACTACCCTGAATAGACCAACCTAGCGTGCTAAGCAAGAGGCCTACACTCAACATTGGAATATATAGGCTGAAAAAGAAGAATAGAGTATCTGAGTACTGAGCACCGAAACATTATAAAGAGTGTGACCAAAAAACATCCGGACTGAAGCTACATTATACTGGGGGTAGGTCTATCATGTGAGAGTCTGCCTGGGTAGGTACCATCGTAATGCCTATTTCTGCTGCCAAGCAGCAATGTGTAGTCACTATTGTGTTACGGTTTGAAGGACACTGTAGCCAGTATAACTACTGGACATAATAAGACTTAACATCTCATGTCTCAGGATGGCGAGCGCAGTGGAATATCAAACAATATTTTGTATTTATGTTGTTGGATGGTGTTTCGACTGTTTATGGGCAGTCGTATCGCTTACCATCAAACGAACGACAAACTCGTCGCGTCAGTCAAAACAACAACAAAAAAATTGTTTTGAAACAAGAACCAAAAGTATTTCTACTTATTTAACTTCAGAAATGAACTCGTGTACTTAGTTGCTATGGCACTGGTAATTTCTTCAATTTGCCTTCTCCTTTGACTGTCAGCGACATATACGCGGTTACTTTTGTTCTAATATGTTCTTAGCATAATAATAAGTTGGTATTTTCACACCATTACGTAGAATGGCACAAGTAAAATTAACGTGATGAGTGTTTTCAACTTTCAACAATTTACAGAATTCGGTAAGTATAGATAGCATTTAGGAAACTAGAAGTTTGGGTATGGAATTGAGTAAAGTTAGTGTTTTCTTTCATACAGTCTAGTGGCACATAAAACCCTGAGCCGGCCATTGAACGGGAGACTGTCATATCGATTTTCGCGATCAGACAGAATATGTTTGTATGAGAATAATATTGAATAAAATTTTACTTTTTGAAAATAAGCAAAAGAAGTTCTTTTGTTAAACCAGCAATAAATTTGATAAAAAAAATGCGGCGGCAATTGAAATACTGCAATATGCAAGAATGGGCGCATAGTAGAGTAATCGTATCATCTCTTTCTTTCGCACGTATCCTTATTACCCATAACATCACAAAAATATTATTGCATCTCTTTTTAGTGTTTTTGATATAACCGTTCCATCGGCTTTGAACTGCATATATTTTATTGTTTTTAATCGATTTTTTGTCATGATTTCTATGTTATATTTCAAACGACAAATATTTTTGATAAACTTAATAAAAAAATATAGCTCAAATAGCCTATCCATGTATCCAATCATTGCACGGACTAATTGAATGTCACAGTAAGGAACTATTTTGATTAAAAGGACTCATTAGCAACCCTAATAAAAAGTACTATTACGTATGTTTATAAGAAAACTAAGAACAATGAACGCGTTAATGCAATACAAAGGCACGAGGTCCATTCTAAACGAAACAGAACGATACTAATGTAAACGTGGGTAACACGGACAAACTGTATCGGAATCGCTTTGGTAACACGCATAGTGCTGCATGTGAACCAAATATGTTGAGTAGGATTTTTATATGTATACCATTTTCCACGGCTTTGCCTTCGTTGATGTTCGCTTCTGCGTATAAAGGACTTCCAAAACACTAACGTATTATGTTGGTCATAACTAGTATAAATTCCAGTCTCGGAGTATTTTTAAGGATAAACTCGATAAAATGAAAACAAATTAAAATTTATATTATTTGCTTTACATGGAAGTAAAAAATTTGGATGTTTATTGGTAAGAAGTTACAGTGCTAAAGAAATTTTGATTACACTATCCCACTTTAGGCCTTTGACTTCTATGATTGTGTGGCTGAAGAGCTACCGTTTTTTTACATTACACCTGTATTTAGACAACTGTGTAATCTTGGTTGATCACGCTGTAGACAAAGCAGATAATGGTTTGTAAGATAGTAGCCCGAGCGAAGATCTAAAAAAAACAAAATCACGAGTTCTATACAGAAACCCCAAGGATTCCATTTAAGGTGCGGGAACTTAAATCTTAGTACCACGAGCCCATTAAAAGCCGAACAAAAGTGTGTTCATGGCACGCTCCATTGTTATACACATCAGATAACAGAACCACTGGACACGACGAAATGTCCTGCCACTTGGAATATTGATATAGCTTGGTTTTTATATTATGATTTTAAATGTAATAATAGGTCTATTAATCATAAACTCGCGACTTTATCTATAGGGTACAGGCAGAGGTGACTAGAAGGCATGCGTCAAGCTTCGTCGCATGAGGGATGAGTCCATCACTGTATTAGGTAACGAATAAAAAAAGTTAAATTTAACCAAAGCCAATGTATGGTAAACTGATTTGAATATATTTCCCATGATAGGAAGCGATTACCAAATTGGAGGAAGGGTCAAATTTAGAGGATCTAAGTAGTGTTATCATTCAGTAGGTACAAAATTTTGAACACGAAATAATTTGTACCAATTATTTTCCTCAAGATAATACTATTCCTAATGATATGTATAACATAAGCAAATGCGGCGTTTATAAAGAACCTGGAATTACTGACTATTTAACGAAAAAAATAAACTATTCCATAACACTCATAAACAAATTCGCGGCCAGCTTGTTATGTTTCAAACCGCAAACAAAATTCCATTAGATGCCGCTGCCGCCTAATTGCATTGGAAACTTGTTAGCGCCCGAAGTGCTGATTCTAACTAAATATTTTGTTTCTTTCGAGTTTGAATGAGGGCGCTCGCTAAACGTTTTGTGAAGTTAACAATGAGGAGCGATGTAGCAATCTTTGCTGTTTGTTTCGAATGTACTCTCACTATATTTGGTTTTAGGTTTACATAAGGCCAGAATGTGTCTTGGAATTACTTTCCAGTAATAATTGAATAACACCTACAAGGTAGACAGACGAATTGAAAATGTCGCAGAAACACGCTGGAAACTGCTTTTGATAGGTTCATCTGGATAGGTTTAGAGAAGGCCCGTTTTCAGTAGCGAACTTCATGTGGCCGATGATGAATCAAATAACACAGATATACTGACTGCTCTCATAGTCCATACGAGGTCTAAAGCTATTTTCCCACAAAAAAAGGTATTTTATGTACAGCAGTCCATTCACGTGGGTACTATTGCTTAGTAAATTTTTATCACCAGGCATCAGAGTGCAATATCGATTAGAGCTTTGCAACTAGTTCTCATAAACTTACCTCATAAAATAAACAAAAGATATTGTGTGTGACTGCTGACGTCGAGCACAATCTGGTTCAATGAAGTTCTTTTATCTCAGGATAAAAGTGTTCAAACAGCCAGACGATTAGCCCCACGTCCCGGGCAGACACCTCAACAAAACCTGTGTACACGAATCAGCGCCAACAACGCACTGCTGAATGTTGTTAATCAAAATGAAAGATCGTCTTCAACGGTAAATAGGTGCATCCATTTATTCTCTATCGGACGGGAACGTGTGGGCTTGCGCGACACAGTGCTGGAGAAGCGGTAATGCAACTCTGAACAAAGTTTGAAGATTGGAAAGATATGGTTTGCATTGGTTTCCACGGTGGTCCAGGTGGATACTTAGGGGTCCACGGGAGACTTGACAGGGTCCACGTTGAACGGGCGTGACCGAAAAATAGGGTTTTACAATTCGTAAGCGGGGGCCCACGAAAATATATCAGGTTTGATAGTATAGAACTAAAATGTTGGTTTGATTTCACCTATCAATGTAGGCAGATAAAATTGATAGGGGTCGTAAGGCGCAGTGACCCCAACGTATCTGTCCAGTCCTCGTGAAGACTGGGCGGTAGAGGTAATAAACTATCTCTGTGAAACAAAAAAAGGTCCCAAAATTTTGAAAATGGTCTGTGAGAAAAAACGTTGTGGAACCTCTGGTTTAATGGATGATACTAAATATATTAGAAGTATTTATATCTAAGTTGTTGGACGCTCTACTGTTAATTTAAGGGACATATCAGCTTGTGTAATTTCTTGGCGTTATGTCTTAGGACTTGGGTAATAAGCGCAGTGTCTGTGTTTTGCATTTATTTTTGATATCAAAATACGCTAAATTAAGTAAAGGTCTACCCCTAAATCCGGCAGTCTTCTTGATTTAAGATAAGACAAATAAGAAGATATTTTATACCTATATCTCGCAGGATTTTGTATCCGAAAACTTGAGAAATAGTTTATGGTACATCAAAAAAACAGATCCGACAACCTTAACTTCTATTAGCATAATATATCGCCTTACGAGACACTATCTGGCCCCATTCTACTACTGTCTTAGATGCACTGTGTACATTAAACAGAAGTAATGGTCCCAGGAATCTTTTCGTTATTAACTCCAACCTTAGATACCTTTTTCTCGACACCTACACGTTTCAATTTATGCTCTATTTCTTTTATGTAAGGTTTATTTTGCAAAACACGTTTCATGGACAGCAAAATAAGTTTGTCTGTACAGACTCATACGTTATTAATATATTTCTGTGCTTATGTGATTTTATTAACATTATATTCTTTGTTATTGATCAAATGAGCTGTAATATGTACTTTTGTTCGTCCTTCCTTGTTCCCATTCTAACTAGAACTAACAATTTGGATAGGATTTTTAGCTACAATATAAATTAATTGATACATGCATAATGATATTCGCACAGAAATTGTCATTTTTTGCGTTTGTATTGATGTAAGAAATAATGTATTGTTTCACGATGACGAACGCTTCAATACTTTGAGTTTTTGATTCAAAGTTTTGGGTCACTACCTCTGTTTAGTCTATTGTGGCGTATCGTCAAACAAGACTGTCGCGTCATATAAAAAATTGAAAAAACCCTTCCAATTAGTTTGACTCCCTTGGTGGCGTAGTTGTGTTACGGACTGCAGTGCTGGTGTCTCTAGTTCTATCCCCGGGTCAAGGAGTGATATTTTGTTTTCCTACTCAATAAATTTCTACTCGATATGACGATACGTGCGCCTCTTATCATATCATGGGACGAAATACACACAGCGAAAACTAGGTTCACCAGCTGCGCCTCTACCAACCCCTTCAGAGATAAAAGTTGTAAGTGTATAGGTATATACTACTAATTATAAAAAAAGTACTCAATTTCGATCACAAAAGCCTAATCATGATTAATGTTGTAATTAGTTAATAATGCAATTGTTCTGTAAAACGGTACTGGGCAAAAAGCAGCCGATCCGACGGATGTCTGTTGTTAATTTGAAACAAAAGTGGGACCTATGCACCTCCAGTTCTGAGTGTCGAATAAAAATAGACGGCACGCTGTCACACCGAACCGCAACTATACTGATATATTTTTGTTTTTACTAAGTATTTTTAAATTACCTAAGTTTAAATACGTAACTTAGTATACTTTTGTAAACTTATTTTTATTCAAGACGATAAGATTAAGTAATTTTTAAAACAAAATTCGTAACATCTATTATTATGTTATTAAAAGGGTATTTCTTTTTTTTTCTTTATGTGTTGAATGTATGATACAATCTACGATACTCACAATAATACACTAAATATTTTAATTAAGTAAATTATTTCTCACAAACATAATATCTGTAAATTTTCAAACCGACATACTTTCATTGTCGTAATATTTTTTTTACAAACATGGAAGTAACAATATCATTTGATGGTAAAAAAGTGGGTTGCACATAGGGCATCGGCTTACAAGATATGATTACCCCTTGCCAGTCGACAAAATAACACCGGCCAGCTCAAAATCGGATATACTCATATGATCCGGTATCTACATAGATACCGGATCACCACATCTTACTTAAGTGGGTTATTTTAACACGACTAATTCAACTATTCGCGAAATACTCGGCGGTGTAACAGCGAGCGAGCACGAGAGCTCTTCCGTCGGAGATCAAACGCGCCGCCCGCCAGCGGCACAGATCACGGACACTCTGATACAAGACCATTGTGCCTCTACACGCGGTTAATTACTGACAATATAAACAGTTATTGTTTGTAATTAACCATAACCATATTGGACAGGTTAGATTAGGTCGTATCGAGAAATATTCATGGTGGCAGTTAACTTCTTGCTTAAGTCTGGTATGTGCAGAAAAATATTTTTCAAAACTACACCGTTATAGGGACAGTCCCGCGCACCTATCGTACACAGTATACCCCGAGGCTGTCTTGTATGTAGCGAAAAAGGATAGCGCAGGTTCTAGTCAGTATACTTGTCAAGGGTGTGCATAGTGTTAGGAACTCGGCCCAAAACTCGCTATGATGATGCTCCGGAGTGTTGACATTGAGTTATAACTAACATAGTTGGGTGTGGAACGGTCTGCCAAGACGAATGTCCGCAGGTTCAAATCCCAAGGGCACACACCTCTGACTTTTCTAACATCATGTGTGTATTCTTTGTGAATTTATCGTTCGCTTTAACGGTGAAGGAAAACATCGTGAGGAAACCTGCACATCTGAGAAGTTCTCTATAGGAATTTCGAAGGTGTGTGAAGTCTACCAATCCGCACTAGGCCAACGTGGTGGACTAAGGCCTAATCCCTCTCAGTAGTAGAGGAGGCCCGTGCTCAACAGTGGGCAAGTATATAAATACAGGGCTGATATTATTTTATTTTATTTTATTTTATACCACTTTTCGTAGTGGTGATAGCGGTGACACAGCGAAAAAAAGATTACCTCTTTGTGACTAGGATCAGCCCCTGTACGTCTGGTGAGAACGGCCGGCATAATCATAGCAACGCTCGAGGGCTACCAGTCTCATCAACGATTTTTTTATGGATTACGATAACAGGTTTGAAGGACATTGTTGCCAGTGTAACTACTGGACATAATAAGACTTAACATCTCATGTCTCAGGATGGCGAGCGCAGTGGAATACCAAACAATACTTTGTAATTCAAGGTGTTGGATGGTGTTTCTACTGTTTATTGGCGGTCGTATCGCTTACCATCAAGCGAACGGCAAACTCGTCTCGTCATTTAAAAAAGCAAAAAAAAATTTAAATAATCGCTTTCAAAGTGAGAACATAGTGAATTTTAAAGATCTCAAACTACGCATAAATATAAAGTTGACTACAAACACATTATGTATTAAATATCTTAAGAACGATAACTAGTTACTATTCTTAGAACTTATACAAACTTTTAAGTATGTTACATTTTTAAACAGTTTAAAACTGAGTAAACCTATTGCAAATTTAGCTCCATTTAGCGTTAACTCTTACTTTTATTTTGAACTTTAACGATAATGGCATAGCGTACTTACTTATCTTGAAATTTTAATAGCCAAAATTTAAACGTTTTTAGGGTTCTTTCAAAAGAGTGCTTATCAATCTCTATTCTTAGATAAGTTGCTTATGTGCTCGATATTTTAAGGGCTTTATTATTTAAAACGTAATATCTACTATAATATAATAATTTAAAACGTGAAGATCTTAATTTTATACCAACTAATGTTATTGTAATTTTAAATAATCATTTAAATGTTAGCGTACGGAACACTACACCCGATCTCAACTTGACTCGATTTTATCTGATCCCTTGTTTTACATCCTTATGAAAATGTATAAGGTTTTAATGATTTTTTTACTAATGAATACTGATTTTTGGCAACAACTGCGATTTTTATTGCATAACCAGCAAGAAGTGGGTCATCTGATAGTCGCCCACGAATGTAGACTTGTGGGTGCGATGCCGAACTTGAATGACAATAAACATTCAGAAGTGGAAGGTGGACCTTAGAACTTGGACACCGTAAAATCGGAACTAAACAGATGCCCTTTTTGTTAGATAGTAATATTCCGGTAATGTCAGCCATAATATACTAAATGTTATTTTAAATGTATTGTTAATAATTATTGTACAGTTTTATGTTAAACTAACTTTTTCTCGCAGATGATTTTTTTTCCGGAATAAACACACAATACTTTAATATACGTTTTATTTTAAATAAAAAATCAGTGCACCAAATTGCATTACAAAATATACAGTCCTTTAAGTCGCACAAACATTATAGTCTTAATAACTTGCTGATGGTAGGATATATATAATATCCGCCCGAATAGCGACCGCCGTACACAATTAAAACCCGTCATAGTGGCCCAATAAGTGTGTCGCGTTTCGGGATCAGCCTGATATATCCGGTTCCAACAGCCCGTCAGAATTGTGTTGAGAGGTATTCATCTCTAGTCAGTCAACATTCTATTGGACCTTACTCCACTTACTATAAGGTGCAGTGGGTCCAGTCATATAAGGAACCATACTATGATGTACAATAAACCACTTCTATAAAATGTATTATAGAAGTGGTTTATTGTAATGACTGCCTCGGTGGCGTAGTTGTATTGCATGTCCGGTACAATAGCGCTCTGAGGTCCTGGGTTCGAATCCCGGGTCGGGCAAAGTGATATTTGGGTTTTTCTACTCAGTATCAGCCCGGAGTCTGGAATTTGTGCCCAATATGGCGATAGGCTCGCCCCCTATCACATCATGGGACGGAACATACTTGGCGAAAAGTGGGTGCCTTGGTTGCGCCTCTGCATACCCCTTCGGGGATAAATGCGTGATGTTATATATGTATGTATGTATAAAATGTATTAAAAATAGACAACGCGTACAATACAGTGATGCGTTTATCTTAAAAGGCATGTAGCGTCTAATGGATATTTGTGTTTTATGAGCGCCTATTAATAAATGTGTGGGAGTCATTAATTTTTGTAATCTATGCATGTTGGGGTCATAGTTTCTTTGTGGTTACTAATGTATTTTTTGTATCTGCGGAAGTTATTATAAATGCTATTATTCTCGTACCCTTGTATGCTTGGTAAGTAGAGACAATAATTTCGCTGACATAGGAGAGTCGACAAAAAGTTATTAAATTTATGTTTTTTTTTTTGTTTGACAATTTACTAACATAACTTGAATAGTAGGGAGATAGTGCTTATCAGTGGAACATTATACAGAGCTGATATTTATGAAATAAAATAAGCCTTTACTCTCCCGTAAATATTGAAGACCATTTATTAATTACATTTACAAATATAAATACAAGAATATTTATTCGCACAACACCATGACACAAACAATTTATAAAAAAATAATAATAAAAAAACACACACACACAAATAAATTAAATGACAAGAAACATTGACGCAAACTAGTGATAATATTAAATTCAATTTAATTAATTAATTTTCAATATATTTTAAATTTCAATAATTACATCATGTGTTTTAATCATCATCATCGTAGTCTATATATTCTATAATGTATATCATTATTCAGTATTAGTGATAGGTACAGTGTAGTGCAGAATCTTTACTAACAATAAAAACAAAACAAAATTCGTTTTTCGAAACCATAGTAACATTGTTTGAAATACTCAGAACAATGACAAGCATAGAAGTAACACTATGACATTTGAGTGTACTCTGTCTTAGACAGCAAGAAATTTAATTGTGTTGCGATCCTAACTGACATCTTATCGATATCGATAGATGCTTTGTTTATCGGCTATGGTAAATTCAAAGACCTGCTAAAATAAACACTTTTCGGTCAGTCAACTACAAACCGTTGCAAAATGCTATTTTAGATAAAGGTTAAAAAAAGATATCAAAGCCCTAATTTGGTATTCAAGTACCAAATGAGGTCTGGGTATATAAAAGCACTCGTTAAGAAGCTGTTAAATTACAATAAACTATAGAACTACCGGCTTTCTTGGAGATACATTTTATCCAATTTTCATTTGCTACTTACAGCAGTTTCCATGCCTTCCGAAACGTCATTCACACAAAAATGGTTTAGCATTTAGATTATTAAATTAAGAAAATGTTAGAAATTTCGGAAGGAATGGGAACCGCTGTAAGTAACAAACAAGAAATCGGCCAGAATTTCGTCTAGATGAAAACCAGTACGCCTTCTGTTCTTTTCTGACTTTCTTAGCGATTAAAATATACCCAAGAGGTGTGATTTGACAGAAGCTACTAAAATGGGACAGTAAAATTAAAACACAGCGGTATCATTCATGTCACATATGTTTGATAACTTATTTCAATGTTAATAAAACTTTGTCGAAATCCTTAGAGCAAACACGGTGCTGTTTTTTTCAATGCCAATTGGGACGAGCTATGAAAACGATCCATTTTTGCCTCATAGCATCATCTGTGGGGAATCTGCAATGAAACACATTGTATGAAACACACTATGAAAATCAGATAGTTTCCTCGACCCCAGCCTTCGCGCACGGTTTCCAAGTGGCTTTTACCACTACACCACCGTATATTGAAAGTAAAAGGCAATTTATGCAAAATAGTAAACTACAATATACTAACATCTATGTTATCGACAGAATATGCAGCACAACACTATTGAACATGACTACGTAAATTGGTAAAAATGAAAAATACATAATAATGACTGGATCGAATGGCCAACAGCAGATTATAATATGACTACAGCATAGTAAAGTATAATTAATAACACTTTTTGCACTTATGTACAGGTTTTAAGCAAATATATTAGGTTTTTTGTTTACTCACCGATGGAAGCTGATGATTTCAGTTTCAATTTCTTTACGAGAAGAATGAGATTTACACCCCACAATAACGCAGGCCATTGCTTGTTCCTATGGGCTATATTTTACTTAAACAGCACTGTGTATTTATTAAAATTAACAACAAAAATATTACACAACATGTAGCCACTTTTGAAAAGCACGCACTGAAGTATAACGTAGCTAAATTGTGTGGGCGCGTTTGTGACATTGTTTTGAGATTGGCAGGTTGGAACATTTGACATTTTATTTGCTTTTTAATTCGGCATCATAAAGATGACCAAAGGTAACCATTTGATTATTTTAAAGTGTACGTAAGCCGACCTTAGCAACATAATATTTGTTTCGTTCTTTTCAACGGTTTTGGCCTATTTGAAAAAATAGGATAAGTATACGAGGGTAATTTAGATTCCTTCTATGCTTGTTCTTGTTCTGAGTTGAAATATGAACCGGAAATTCACATTTTAAATATTGCTGTATGCTTATCTGTTATTTACACCCAACCACTAGTTTATAAACAATACATAACCGACCGGATTCCGATAATTCATTGAAATCCCAATTTAATGATGGATTATTTATTTTTACTATGAATAAAAATATATAAGAAATTCATTCAAACTCTTAATACCTTCATGCATGTATCAACACAGTGAACAAATACTATAACTTTTTTCTCAGCGCACTCTTCTCAACTCCATGATCAAATTCACTCAACCATTCACATTAAAATCGATAAATCGCCCACAGTTAAATAATCTTATGTAAAGTAACAGTTACTCTGTAGGTGCTTAAAACCTCATAAAAGAATCAACAAAAGCCGCCTGTTTATTGCCGCAGTAAAAACGTTCGCTCAGTCAAGTTTGCACTTTGAATTTATTCACCAATTTAAATGTTTAATGCTTTAATGTAACCACATAAAAACACTCATAATGGATCACTAAAGGATCCATCGAGTAGAAAAACTTTGTGATAATTTGTTGCGTTTCTTGTGGTTAGTGTGAAGACCTCTTCACATATATTTTGAATGGACTTTACAAATAGACGATCCATTTTCACATGCGTATGTCTTCAATGGTTTTTTTACAAGTAGACGATGAGATCACTGGAAAAGTGTATAGTGTGTATAGCTTATTTGAAATAGAAGCAACTTCGTTAGGACCTACAGGTCTAAACATCACTGCGTTTATAGAGATAAATGTCCTTCCACAGAAGGTTGACGTTGGTCAAACGGTTTATTTAAAGTAAGCTGTAAGTTTGTTTGAAGAAGACGATTATATATCACTGCATTACAGCCATTAAAGAGAGGATAAATGTATTTTTCAACCCAGTTAGTACTATAAAGGTTGAGAAAGTATAATGCTTTTTGCACTATGGTTATGCATATACGAGATGTAACATATGAAGTCTCAGGGGCAAGGAAGTGCAAAGACGGTCTCTGGCAGCTATCTTAGTGCAACAACATACTCTCGGGCCAACTTGTATGCCCTGAAGAAAGTCACCACGTGTTTTGGTTGGTATACCGATGTAGGATGAACATACTGTTATGAACTCGGCCTAATCCTCGCTCGGATGATGCTATATTCTATATAGTTGCTATATCTATGCTATACTCTCGAGTATCAACATTGAGCCGTAAGAAAGGTGAAACTAACTGAAGCGTTCCACTTAGCCTGTAATGGTGGTAGCGAACACGTGTTTTTTGCAGTGAAAAATAAGTTTATGAGGCGCAAGGCAGTAACATATTATTACGAGTTCCATAGCCCTATTGTTTTGGGGCTATCCATGCTATGACAATCAGGAAAGCTAGTAATATAAAAATTGCTTCCTTTTTTTTGGAATTTTACTATGGCCAATTCCTTGATTAAGTTATATCACACAAAGTATTACAAAGGTAATATCCAAAACTGCGTGTCACTGCGAATTTGGCATAATACTTGAAGTTTTGTTTCGCCAATAGCAGCCGGCCTTAAGACGACTACGTTTTGAACGGAGCGCGTTCCAGTTTTGCAAAGAAAAGAGACTTTTATATCTGACTTTATTGGATAAGAGAGCGTTTCAATTTCACATTAACTTACCTATTTTTTATGCAGCAGTAAAAATTAAATAGATACCGGCTGTTTTCAGGAATATCTCGGATTCGATTACCAGGTAACACAAGACTTTGGTTTTCTCATATAATTTGTTCGGCATTAGTTGCCACAGAGAGAGCATGAGCTGCATCATGGTTAATAAAGATTGTTGCGAAAAAGTCTCCTGTGGAAGTGTAGTAATCATTATGTAAATTCTAAAGAACAGCAATACATAATAAAATAGAGTAGGTTCTAGATAGAGTGTCGTCTCAATCACGCGCCTACGCCACACGACACAATTTTGTCGGCCTGTTTGAACGGGATATACACAGGCTCATCTACTTACGTGGGCCACTTGCGGGTTGCAACATCTTATGTACGATAGTAAATATTGTGAGGTGAGGAAACAAATTATGTCCCACCATCAGCGCGTGGTCATGCAGACCTTACAGTATGCAAGTTTGTCTCGCACTTAACCGATAATAATCACAATGTTCTATACTCCACGCTATCGCCTGTGTTCCATATCCATCGCCGCCACCGCTCGCCCATTGCATCTCACAACTTAGACAAACTTGTTCCCGTACAAGAAATATACATTTTGTTAAGAACGCAACTACTCGGACGAACCGTTCGCCGATCTTACTTTTGTAAATATTATCTTTATTGTTTTATTAACTTTGTTATTGTAAACGATTTTGTCGAGTTTAATAGATGATGGGTGGATCGAGAATCCGACTGGAAAGGTATCGTCTACGTCTGCTGCCAAGCAACATTGTTTAGATATTGTAGGCCGATTTGAAGACCTTTGTAACCAGTGTAATTACTGGGTGTTCTGAGACTTAACTTCTACACGTAGGCCTCCCTAAGTGAAAACCAACCCTGGTCTTGATCAGCCCGCATCAGCTTCCTCAACAGTAGACGACGTGTGGCTGAAAGAATTTGATTTAACATCTAGCTTCCCAGGATGGGAGCAGTGTAATGTTTTATTTAAAATGCCTGACGTCACTCTAGGATATCCGAACCCAGACTCATCGTGTCAGCAAAACTGTTCTCACACAGAATCTCTCATCATAGTCCAAACCAAAAATATCAGAATCAAAATACAATATTCCATAACAATACCTGCAACACAATGTTACAAACTCGGAAACTAACTAATACAGCCGAAGAATTCGATCTCAATTCACAAAGATAGAGATAAATTAAGTGGGTCAAACAATCAGAAGGCGCGCGGGTCCAGAGCACGGGAGTTCGGACGTACGAACACAAGTTACGCGATAATTTTAATGACTTTTAGTTTGTTCGAGTTGGCAACACTAGTTTATCTAGACGTACTAATTGTAGTCATGTTGGAGTGGTATTAATTCAGGTGGTAATTGATGTAATGACTTTAATTTTGGACTGTAATGTTGTTTGAGGATAACGAAGTTTTCTGGACAAAGTAATGGTTAGATCATGTCTATGATGATTAAACAAGACCGTATGATAATATAAATATGGATAATAATATCAGCCCTGTATTATATACTATCCTACTGCTAGACACGGAGTCTCCTTTACTACTGTGTAGGATTAGACCACGCTGCTCTATTAAGGATTGACAGACTTCACACACCTTCATAATTCTTAAAGGGAAGTTTTCAGGTATGCTAGTTTCCTCACGGTGTTTTGACACATAACTTTAGAAAAGTCGGAGGTTCGTGCCCTGGAGTTTTGAACTCGAGGACATTTATCTCGGTAGTCCGTTCCACTACTAACTAGGTTATCATCACTTATTATAATTCTATAATAGGACCATAATTCCCAAATATTAGGCAATGGAAACCAACCAGTTAGTCTTTCGTATGCCTACTAGAATATTAAATTGTCTATTTGTATCGTTTCTAGCATTGGACAGGTAATGCTGTAATCTAATTTATAGTACATTGTAATATAAATTCAGTTTTTTTTTTATTTTTGCTTTGAATGGCGAGACGAGCTTGCCGTTCGCCTGATGGTAAGCAATACGACCGTCCATAAACAGAAAAAACACTATCTAACACCTTGAATTACATAGTATTGTTTGTAATTCCACTACGCCATCCTAAGATATAAGAAGTTGTCTTATTATGTCCAGTAGTATTACTGGAAATAGAATTATTATTTTTAGCAGTGGCGAAGACTCCATATAACCCGATTTCTGCCGGCTTCCTTCTCGTGTCTCATGTAAAACATAATTATCGTTGGAAATATTTACGAAGCACATTCTTGCATATCAATAGTACATATATGTTTTGTCTGATTCCCTTTCGAAAAACCTCACCCTTCACCATTGATTTATAGACACATGAGGCTTGCCATCTGCCGTCAATAAATAGAATAAAATCCAACTCGAGTTAGTAAATCCACAAATAGCTAAAACAATATGTAACAGGAGATAAAATGATGAATGAAGTATGTACCGTGTTCAATCAATCATGAGTACCTGGCCCGCTTCATAACTCATTACAATAGTTTCCGTGGTAACAATAAATATTCCGGTTCTGTTGGCGCAAAAAGTTGCCAACTATCGCAATGTTTAATTATTTCTCAACTGTAATCAATATTAAATTTAATTGTGGAGTTCGAGTGTTGCTATTGCATTCGATTTTGGTAAAGGTTTTAAGGTTTATTTTTTCTATTTCGATTACGTACTAAGCACAAATTAATGTGGGTTGCTTGGTAAGAAGTAAACTTAGTATAGCTCGTATGAATAAGAAAATTACAAATAGTACATATTAGTTTCCATATTTTGCGATCTAAATATAGCTATGAAAAAATATCTCGGCTAAGCGAACTTAGCTTAACTAAGTTACCTTACTTGTGTTAGATAAGCAGATTTTCAAACACTTTCGTAGATAATATACACTTTATTTTTCCTTAATTCTATCACAATCTCGTAAATTCCAACTATAATATCACTACAGCGCCAATGATCACTCCACGAGAGCTCAACATCAACTGCCCTAGCGGAGACAACACAGTCTCCCACCTAAACTACGCCGGAAGAGCTGAATCGGAAGTAAAACGATTAAATGATCAAAATTAAATAATTAATACATTGAATATAAAATTACAAAATCATAACATTTGCGAGACTTGAATTAATAACAATAGTTATTATTTAAACTTAGTAGTTCATTCAACGGAAGTTATTAACAATAATCTGGCGCTTTTATTAAAGTACCCTTACAGTTCGGCCTTCCTGATTCACGCGAGTCCCTTCGCGACACTAATATAATTATATAAATGTGCATGCGCACAATCAATCATCAATACTAGTAAGTATATACATATACACACATACATATAACAAGATCTAAGGTTCTAAAATTCTTATTTTCTAATATTAACTAATTTAACCTACATTATCGATTTCATTGTTAAGCTGAGAAGGACAACCAGTTTCACTGATGTCCGAATCATTAAGTTCTTCACCACTATCTGAATTATCATCAAATTCCCTGTCAAAACTTAACCATGGCTGAATCTTGTCCAACGCCACAATTCCCTCATATCTCCGTCCATTTTTGCGCGATAAGGGAGTATCTTCTACCATAAATCTATCATGTTCCAGCACTTTTACTATGCGGTAAGGACCCTGATACTTTACTACCAGCTTTTGAGATTGGCCATCATGTGGTACTTGTCTTTCAATCCTAACCAAATCACCTTCTTTATAGCTTTTACCTTGTTTTCTACTTTTGTTAAATCGTACCGAGTCTTTCTCTTGTTGTTTTTGTATAAGTTGAGCAGACTCTTCCCTGACCTTCTCTAATTCATCCGATGATATAGGACGAATTATATCATTGATTACTGAACTTAATATACCCTGACTTTTGTGATTTATATTAAAACCAAATAATAATTGTGATGGGGATTTTTGTGTAGTCTTGTGAATATTAGTATTCAACCCTATCTGTATATCACGAATGTGTTCGTCCCATAGTTTTTCGTCATTTCCGTGATTGCATGTTGCTAAAGCCTCTGTAATTGTCCTATTAAATCTTTCTACTTGACCATTTGCCCTTGGTGTTGCTACTGCATTTAATATATGTTTAATTCCATATCCTGCTGTAAACTCTTTGAATGTTTTACTAGTGAAACTAGAACCTCTGTCAGAAATTAGACGAGTTGGTACCCCAAAAAAACTAATATGATCTTTTAAAACCTTAATAGTCGTTGTAGATTTCGTGTTCTTAACAGGTGTAATGTTTACAAACTTGGTAAATCCGTCGATTATAACTAAAATATAACAATTCCCTATCTTGCTCTTTATGAAGGGTCCTAAATGGTCTACATGGATCGTGTGAAAAGGTATACTTATCTTTTCAATTGGGTGTAAAGTACCTTCACGTTTCCCACCCGGTGCCTTGTGATGTGCACATTCTAGGCAGGCTGCAACATATTTTTTTACAAAACGTCTCAAGCGACTAAACCAATAATTTCCTTTAATACGCTCTAATGTTTTTTCATAACCGCAATGCCCTACGTCATCGTGATTTTTCTTAACTATTTGCCAACGTGCCCCTTTCGGTACTACCCATTTTAAATCTTCTCCTACTATACGATAAACCCGCCCATTTTTAAGTTTAAAGTGTTTGTGAATATCCGCTACATAAGCTGTGTCATTATCGCTAAGAATACGTTTGATTCGAGCTATTTCTTAATCTGCAGATTGAGCGGTGGTGATCCAATCTTGTTCAGATTCTACTGCTAATATATCAAGAACGTGCAATTCATTTTTTTCATCATTTATTGGGTTACGGCTTAATGCGTCTACGTGAGACATTTTTATACCAGGTCTATATTCGATTGTGCAATCGTACTCTTGCAGTTGGATCCACCATCGCGCAATTCTGGGGACCAAATCTCGCTTGGTCATTGTTGACCTAAGGGCATTACAATCAGTCTGTATAGTAAATGGAATTCCGATTAAATAAATTCGAAATCTATTTAGAGATGCAATAACAGCCAGGGTCTCCAATTCGAACGAGTGATACCTTTGTTCCTCGTTAGTTGTTTTGCGACTAAAATATGATATGGGTTGAAATATACCATTACTGTTACGCTGGAGCAAGATACCGCCTAATCCGATCTTACTAGCATCAGTATGGAGTTGCGTCTCAGCTGTAGGATTATATAATGCTAACAATGGTCTTTCTGATAACAGCCGTTTGATATGCTTAAAGGCTTTAACTTGAGGATCGCGCCATGTCCAATCATTGTCCTTCTTCAATAGGTCTGATAATGGGGTTGCTATCAAGGAGTAACCTTTTATGAATCTTCTAAAGAAACCTGATAAACCCAAAAACTGGCGTAACTCATGTTGATTTTTGGGCTCTGGGAACTTCGTCACCGCATCAGTTTTTATAGAGCCTGGCCGAATACCTTTTGGACTTACCTCAAATCCGAGAAAGTCAATTTCATCAAAGAAGAATCTACACTTACTTAATTTTAAAGTTAGTCCACCCTTCCTTAGTAAATCAAACACTTCCTTTAGTCGATTGAAACCTTCATCAAAATCTTTACAAGGTATCAATATATCATCCATGTAAATTAAGGCATATTTTATTTTAGCTTCAGCAAGAATTTTGTTCATTGTCCGTTGAAATACGGATGGAGCATTAACAAGTCCAAATGGCATGCGGTTATATTCATACTGCCCGTCTTGGGTGACGAATGCAGTCTTAGAACGTGAACTTTCAGTTAATGGTATCTGATAGTACCCCGATGCCAAGTCTAAAGAAATAAACATGTTATTTCCTGCAAGAAGGTCTAATTGATCCTCGATGCGAGGCAAAGGATAGTGATCCTTTTTAGTTTTACGGTTTAAGGCCCGATAATCCACACACAATCTTTTATCTCCAGTTTTCTTTTTTACAATGACTATCGGGCTAGCGTAAGGGGAACATGATTCTCGAATAATACCACTATCGATCATTTCTTGAATCATGTCGCGAACTAAGCATCTTTCCGAGTGCGGCATACGATAAGGTCTATAAACAACAGGTTGCGAATCTTCTAGCTCTATTATCATTTCTGAGGCAGTGGTAAAACCTAGATCCTTGAGACTGCTGGAGAAACAATCTTTATATTCGGCCAACAACTTTTGGAGGGCAAGACGCTGTGCCTCCTTTATATTTGGTCCACATATAACTGCCTCATCTACTTCATTAGTACTTACAGTAATTTCACACACATCTAACACCAACGGTAATGGTGTAGATCTTGTCACAAGGGAGTTTTCTTTAATATTAATATCAGAATCGGAAACATTTTGTATGAGTAAAGCACAACGACTGTTAGTTACACTATACTCCCCGGGTAGCAGAAAGTATTCGTGCCCAACTGGTCCCCTAACAGACCCATTAACAAATACTATTCCATTCACCATAGTATCGCTAGTAACAGATACAGCGCGACATTGATTAACAGGGATCGTAACCGCGCTCTTTGTAAAAAGATGAACTTTTTTTGTCCTTTTGTATGTGGTGAAATAAGATTCTTTCTGGCGTTTTCATAATTACTATGTTTGGATTTTCCGTGAATGAATGCCCCAATAATACTGGATATTTTAATACATAATCCTCAACCACGTATATTTCAATGTCGTTCTTTATATTTTGAACCTCCACGGTCGCGACTAATGAAGCCAATGGTTGGACAAGGTTTGCACCAATCCCTCTTAATATGGGAAGCGGTAAATTTGATTTCAATTCCGTATTAAGAAGCTTAACGTCGCTAAGCCTAATTAATGAGACTTGACTACCCAAATCAACGTGACATTTAAAAGTTATGTCATTAATCTTTACGTCTATGATGTATTTATCATTTGCTTTAACATCAATAGTGAGTTCCGATACTTGTTTCTCCAACTTTTCAGAGGATGCCGTACTATTATTGTATCTAGAAGCTTCATTTGATTTCAATCTATAACAATTACTCGATTGATGACCGATTCTATCGCAATTGCTACATTTAATTAAAGGTTTATCACATTTAAAACTAGGATGTCCTATTTGATTACAGTTAAAACATCTTATATTAGAATTGTTATTTAACTTTAGGTTAGATTTACTATTTAGAAGAGATACCTGCTTATCTACTTTACTTCTCCGGTAATTGTCGTTACTATCTCTAGCATACCCTATTTTAACTGTTCTGAAATATTTTAACACTTGTTCTGGTTCGGAAAATTGCGCAGCCTGAGCACCAACCTTTATGGCACGATCGTCGATGCCATGAACTAAACAGTCTACCGCTTGCCTACCATTTAATTTACAACGGTTCAACAGATTAATTTTTGCATAATAATAATGTTCTAACGATTCTCCGTAACGAACCCTCTTATTCAGCATTTCAGTAAGAAGTTCCGCATAATCTTCTCGGCAAGGGAATGACTCTACGAGTTTCTTTTTCCATTCTGACCAACTGTACAACACTGTGGGAAGACCTTGATACCATGACTTTGCAACGCCACATAACTTCGGAAGAGAGTAATGTATCAATTCCTTTTCATTCCAACCGTAGATCTCGGCACATTCCTCGACTTTATTTATCCATGTCAGCATAGTTTGTTCCTTGGTCATGGGATCAAAATCAGGGATAACATTAGAATTGTAAGATAGTTTTGGTCTTTCTGATTTTCGTACACCTTTGATAATTGTCAGAACCTTGTCCAGAATGGAATTTGCATCATTATCGGAATGCCTAGTGCGTTTAGGTCTAGATCGTGCCATAGCCGATTCGTCAGATGAATCTGACGAGCTGCTATATTGCCTACGCCTACTTTGTACGTATTTCCTATTCCTCATGCCGTCACTCCGATCATTCCATACTCTGCCACGACAAGCCGGGGCATCTGACGTAACTCTTCCTCGAGCTGCCCGCTCTTGAGTTATTGTACGACTAGTGAGTAACCCTTTACCTCGGGCGCATGCAACTTCTGACCCTTCGCCTCGGTCAGAATCATTTATAAGCCCTTTATCTCGGGCGTATGCAAGTTCTGACCCTTCACCTCGGTCAGAATCATTCATAAGCCCTTTACCTCGGGCGTATGCAAGTTCTGACCCTTCACCTCGGTCAGAATCATTTATTAGCCCTTTACCTCGGGCGTATGCAAGTCCTGACCCTTCACCTCGGTCAGAATAATTTATTAGCCCTTTAACTCGGGCGTATGCAAGTCCTGACCCTTCACCTCGGTCAGAATAATTTATTAGCCCTTTACCTCGGGTGTATGCAAGTCCTGACCCTTCACCTCGATCAGAATCATTTATTAGCCCTTTACCTCGGGCATCTCTAATCGTAAACCCTTGACCACGGGTATGATCCTTTTCTAGCCCATGACCTCGGGCAATATCATCCACAAGACCCTGACCTCGGGCGTCCTGCTGAGATCCTTGACTTCGGGTTTCACTAGCATCCATGTTTCTGAAACTCACACCCAACAGCTTAGGACTGGTGTCATAATATAACAAAAGGTACGGTCAAATAAAAAAACACGATAACCTAGCATGTCATAGTTAAAGCATTTGTGCTTATCATAGGTCTCATTTGTACTAATAAATGATAACTAACCCTATAAATATTGGGGTGGTACATAGTCCACACAGTTTATGTCATAGAAAATGGAGAACGAAAATATGTTTAAATTAGCTTGCGTTTGCAAAAATCCAGTATTACTAATGTGTTGGTAGGTCGAGATAAGAAATAAAAAATAAATAAAAATTCATTCATACAATAAATAATATTATGTTATAATAGAAGAAGTCCTGAACAGATTTTTTTTTCTTTTCTTTTTTTTTTTTTTTTTTTACTCAAACATATCGGGAAAGAAATAAATTAAAGATAGTCGCGTTTTATACATTAAAAAAAAAAAATGTACTTACATTGTAGGGCGTGAAAGGAAATTTTGTGTATCCTTTTCGATATCCCGCTTCTGAACTGTTAGATAAGCAGATTTTCAAACACTTTCGTAGATAATATACACTTTATTTTTCCTTAATTCTATCACAATCTCGTAAATTCCAACTATAATATCACTACAGCGCCAATGATCACTCCACGAGAGCTCAACATCAACTGCCCTAGCGGAGACAACACAGTCTCCCACCTAAACTACGCCGGAAGAGCTGAATCGGAAGTAAAACGATTAAATGATCAAAATTAAATAATTAATACATTGAATATAAAATTACAAAATCATAACATTTGCGAGACTTGAATTAATAACAATAGTTATTATTTAAACTTAGTAGTTCATTCAACGGAAGTTATTAACAATAATCTGGCGCTTTTATTAAAGTACCCTTACACTTGTTAGTCTGTAACCGGCTTTATACTTAGAAAGCAAAGGTCGACCAGTGTACATCCAATAAGCCTGGCCGGTATAACTGTCAAAATTGTCGAGAGCTTCTCTCGTTTCTCGGTTTTGCGACCTACACCTTACTTGCCATTTACTTCAATATTAATTTCCCGTACCCGCAAACTATCATATCTCAATTCCTTTTAAATAAAGAAGCTATTTATGTTAAGAATTTGTAAAGTAAAATGATATAGATATTTTCAATTAAACCACATTAAACCTACCCTAACCCCATTATTATAAGATTGCATTAAACATCTACTATCAGGTTTTAAACTTTATATATATCTAGTTACGTATTATTTTGCTTTATTTCTAATAACGTTCTTTTTTTACAGGTAATAATGAATTTGGATGACGCCAGCGATCCCAATTATAATGCAGTAAGTACAAAAAGAATAATCATCATCAGCCGCGGCCACTGCTGAACATGGACCTCCCCTAGGGATTTCCAGTTCAACCCATTGGACGCCCGCATTCAACGATCTTCTACGACTTTTATTAAGTCACCTATCCACCTCGTGGGTGGATGCCTGAAGCTATGCTTGCCAAACTGAATATCGTGTTCTAAAATAAGTAGGAAAAAACACGCACACACACAGACACACACTGACGCATTTTATCCCTGAAGGGGTAGGCAGAAGCGCAACTGGTTCACCCACTTTCTGCCGCGTGTATTCCGTCGCATGATGTGACAGTGGCCGAGCCTATCGCCATATCGGACACAAATTCTAAATTCAGGACTGATACTGGCTTTAAAAACCCAAAAACACTTTTATCGACCCGAAGATCAAACGCGAGACTTCACCACTGCAGTCATACTGTAATACAACTACGCCACTGGGGCATTTGGAAATCCATTTCTAGTTATGCGATATGAACGCATAAGATGTGCCTTGTTGAGGTTTATATGGTAGTATACATATTCCAGTCACATTATTTTCATTCAATAACATTTAGTGTCAAGCAATTACAAATGCCTTCTTCAAAGAAAAATAAAGGTTGTAGCAGATTTGGATATTATGAAAGCGGTTTTAAGATAGTAATGTGTTTTATTTAAACGTGCTAATTAACAATATTGAAATATAAAGAAAAATTGCTACACCAAAGTCTAGTTCCCGGGTCGATATTCAACTATATTCTCATTTTCATCCCAAACATCGTGCCGTATCCGAGAAACGTCAAACGTTTAACGTGTAGTCGCCGGAATGAACTAGCAAATGCAAATTCTCCTAAAAATACACGTTTCTTGATAAAAATTTCAAATTCTACAACGTGCAATACAATCAGGGACGTGTCACAAGCACATCGGGAACGCATAATAAATCTAGCGAGTGAATAAAATTTGATGTCGCATTTCTTATATATTTCCACGACATTTGCATGTGACGTCCGAGCTGTGCGGTGTCGCGCGCTAAAATGAGAGCACGACAAGCGGTCGGTGCTCGTTGTTGCCACAGCAAAAAAACGAGCGCGGAATAAAAAAACGAATATAATTCTCTTTGCTAATTCAGAGAGTAAAGCTTAGCTTTCTTTGTGCGTCCTTTTTAATTTTAGTGTGTTACACGAGATGCAAAATTTTATCCTTTAATTTTTAAAGAATTTGTTGCGTTACTACGTAATGACGTTACGACATGTAATCTATGTTATAACAATTCTGTTTTAATGAAGTAACGTTTGATTAAATTGTATTGTTAATGTTACTTTTTCGTTTTAAATTTGAATACTTGATTATTTTAAAGGATTAAAAACGTAACAATTGAGTTGTTAGTAAAAGGTTGGGCTTACAATGGACTCGAATCGTTTGTGTTTCATTTTTAATTTTTATAAAATTTCAAAGTCGCTATAGATTTAAAGTTTGTTCACAGTGAGGATTGCTATGTTATACAGTTATACATAGTCTAATGTATTATGTGTATTACTGAATAATTCAACGTTACAAAGCTGTAATTACTTTAGTCGATTGAAATTTTTTAGTCCAACCATAAAATATTATAAAAATACTAATGAGACAGAAATATTGACAGCCTTTTATAGTCATTCTGTGGCCTCTGTCGACTACAAAAAATACGTGGAGTCCTTAGATATCCTATCTCCTTATATAAGTTATTAAGTGCCTAAGTACCATAGCAGCTACTAATTACAAAAACTAGTATTACAATTAGCCTAGTTTAAATTAATTCGAACATGTTAAGCACATTACAAGGCAATGGAAGAATCTCTGAACAGCCATCGTCAGACAAGAGTTGCAGCTCCCTCATTCATTCGTTCGTTTGGCGACCGGCCAAATGAGCTAATGAATGAATTTAAACGTACCATTAGTCGTAAGAGTCGTGATGTGTTCTTGTTCCTAATAAACATCTATGAAGGGGTTAAAATCTTGTAGTTTAGTACTGAGACAGTTTTAGGATTTGATACTGGTTACTATTATATGTATTATGATAAACGCCATCATGTCAAAAACATCACCGGTTCCTAGTTTAAACCTACTTAAGAGGCAAGATGGCGGGTATTGACTTACAGCTGATCGAGAAATTTTGTGTTTTGAGATTAAATATTATTATAAAGGCGGGGTACTGTGAGTTTTATCAAAAATGGATTTCGATAGTCATAATTTGCTCTGATATAAAGTTCGCTATATGTTGCTTGGTAATTTATTCATCGTGTTTGTTTTTGTAGTCCAAATTTTTGAGTAAGAAAAAGTAATGCACTGATTAAAAGTTTAAGAGTCGATTAGTCAAGACGTAACTAAGCATACCTTTGTGATTTTTTTATAAGTAAATTGTATACATCTATAAAATACCCATCATGGCAGAAACCTCTAAATCCAAAAATATATCCGTACACGTCTATCAAAGCTTTAAATGAAAGAGTATTCCTGTAATATCGCAATGACAAAAGAACAATTACTTTGTTTCTTAGAAGCAAAGGTCTAATGTTTAATAACGTTTTATTCAATTCGAGTCGAATAGAGAATGAAGTATTCCAACTAAATTAGTTTTAGCCATCATCCGTGAATGTGAAATTCTTGTAAATGAGATTACGTGTTAGAATTTGTTTAAGATTATTGAGTTTGTGCTAAGCATGTGACTAGGTATCGCTTACAGCTCCTCTCATTTGTAACATCTTTCCTGGGTTTGTAATAGTATGTATAATATGAAAAAATCTAATATTGTTTTTGCTTTGAGGTGTCGAATTTAAATCTAGGGTCGGGCAAAGTGATATTCGTTTTGTTTTTGCTCATTATCAGTTCGAAGTCTGGAATTAGTGCCAGACATAGGCACGCCACCTATCACATAATGGGACGGAACACACATAACGAAAAGTATGATCTAATTGCTCCCCTGTTAATAAGAAATAATGGCGTCATCTATTTTTTGTTGTTGTTGTTTTATCATTTTTATAAAAAACATCTTCACTAACATTTGCACCTATAGTACATTGACACTTTTGTCTCCGAAGGGGTAGACAGAGGTGCAATCATAACACCCACTTTTCGACAGATGTGTTCCGTCTCATGATGTAATAGGAGGCGAAGCCACTGCCATATCGAAAACAAACTCCCGACTCTGGGCTAACAATAATGTTTGTAATATATAGAGTTAAGATAAAAATATTTTTAAGAGTATTTGTGATATGACCTACACTTTTTGCTGCAAAACGATCGAGCATACGGCAGATCGAGGCGGTTGGTCATTCACGCTCCTACCGGTCGGTTGTCTAATGAAAAAGTTGTTTTATAGCATTGTTCCTTTGACTTTTCGGATGACCAACATTAAGTCCGCCCCGTGACCACGAAGGCTGCAAAGTCTTCGAAATATCGGGAGAAAATTATAATATAAAAACTGCGGTAAAATTCGCTAAATAGTTTTATTTATTTTCTAATGACAAAGTTGCTGATAAAAAGTGGTGAATTATTTTATCTTTAATCAAACTCGCTTCCATAACAAATAATATCAGTAGAATTGCAAAAATCGCAGCTGCATAGACTTTTGAAAGTTGTAGTCATTATGTTGCCGCGATGGATACGGCGCGGGCCCTTTGATACACTGCACGGTACATTGATTCCCAAATTGTGATAAATATCTCTATTTTGAATTGTACTGTGGAATCATGAAGCAAAACCCTTGTGTTACTGTAGAAAATAGATTCACTAATAGTATATAGTAGCTTTGAATTTCAGATTATGGCAAAATATTTTTCTTAATAGACAATGGCACTTATCGCCTATTTGAAGTCACAGCCACGCATCGGTCGCCCAAAACTTGCCTTTTTTTAAAACTATTTACCCGTATCCCGATCATCTATAGGATAGGATATAGGATGGAATTTAAGTGGTGACTTGTCCTTCAAATTAAACCATTTTTCAACATAATAAAAAAACTAGTATAAGATTAAAAATAAATAATTGTTGAACTGAATGTTTTTGTACTATAAAAGTAACTCTTCCTTGTAACATCTGACATAAGATATATTCAACCCGACTAAACTACATTCAAATGGTCCCAAAACGTGCGTCACACCCGATCGGCGCTAACCCCACACATTAGTGCAATAAACTCAACAATAACTTAATTCTAAGCAATGAAGGGCGACTCCCCGGCTCTAAGGGGGATGACAATGTTCCACGGAATATAATTAGAACATTCGATCAGGGTGGAACGTCTTTGCTTCTTATGTCGCCTTGTGGTTTTTGATGGCTGAAGATATGCTTCTTCTATTTACCATATAGGAAAAACCAGGATCGAATATTGATCCTAAAAATAATTATAAAAAAAAATTGCTCATAACTTTCGTCCTTATAATTTATAGTAACTATTTTTACTAATAAACCCTTTTAATTTTAGTACTTTGACTGAACAGTGAAGTTCTGAGTTCGAATCCCGTGATGAAAAAAGTATTATTATGAGATTTTCATTCAAGAGTCGCTTAATAGAGTAATAAGTTCACTCTACCACATCACGAGACGCATACAAACTCTACGAAATGTAGAGACGTAAGTGAATCTACATATTTATATTTATTTAACCCGTTAGCACAACATAGATATAATAAATTATTTACAAAGACGCAGCAAACAACAGGTGAGCTTTCAGCAAACTAAAATCAAACTTAGTACACGGCCGGCGCAAACATGAAATTTAATATTCAATTAGTTAACGTTAAACAAAATTTAATTTATTAACACTTTACTAAAGTTAAATGTTTTAATGTAACAAACTTTCAAAAATATCATCAGATGGTGGCATAATCTGTAAGTTACTGTAAATTCAGTGCGCTATAAGTGTTTTCGCCCTGAGATAAAGTTATTTTACTATGGAGCTTACATTTTGTATAGGGATTGGCTGCGTCGGCTATCCCGATGATATACGAATGGATTTACCTCGGTTTAGTTATAGAAAAAACGTCGAGATATATTTTTTTTATTTTTAGCTATTTTTTTGCTGTAATGAATGCAATAAATCTTTGTATTAAATATTCACAAATCATATTTTATAAGATTATATTTATACTAGTTTTAATAACTATAATAATAACTGAGGATGATACTTGCAGATTATATTTTTTTTCGTATATCAAACTCCGTAATATTGTAAAATATAGCCAGCTCAATGCATTCCTATTCCTTCACTCTCATAGTCCGGTGAGACTGCAGTCGGACTTAACCGAAGAGAAATCACGCGCAGGACCATCGGCTTTACGTTGGTTTAACTAATTAACTAGACGATCATAATAACTACATCTACAATCCAGAATACAAAACTATTAAATCAAAATATCATAAAAATATCTACTATTCCATATAAAATATATTTTCGTTACGACGTTATATCTCAATATTTAAAATATAAAAATGTCGAATAAAATATTCAGTGTCCGATTAGCGGGCCGGGGACATCCCTAGCTTAAAGTTTATTGTTAACGTCGGTTGTTGCGAAAGTGTGGCGCTATTTTTTATATCTGTGTAGTAAGAAAAAATTACGAGACATCTTGTTTTTATTAAAAATATTTAAGCGTAACTTTTTAATATGCGCTATCATCGAAATGCTTAGCGAGGACTAAGTGCAGGTCGTTTTAATAAATTCTTTCGTTGATGTTCTCAAAAATATATTTAATAAATTCTGCGGTTATTAGTCGCAATATGTAAATTATTAGCTCTTAGGCTTTCAAATATATTAACAATGTGATATATAGTTTTAGCTATTCATAATCAGAATTTAATTTGTTGAGTCGTTATGAAAATGTGACTTTGCATTGTGACAATCTTTTTTTTATATCTTTGAATGACGAGATGAGCTTGCCGTCGCCTGATGGTAAGCGACACGACCGCCCATAAACAGTAAAACATCATCTAACACCTTGAATTACAAAGTATTGTTTGGTATTCCACTGCGCTCGCCATCCTGAGACATGAGATGTTAAGTCTTATTATGCTCAGTAGTTACACTGGATAGAATATCCTTCATACCGAAACACAACAGTGACTACACACTGCTGCTTGGCGGTAGAAATAGACATCGCGGTGAAAACTACCCAGGTGGACTTTCACATATGTTTATTACCAGTAAACTGTTTTTCCTTTTACAACCAGATACTTAGCGGTATTAATACCGGCTATTTCAAGATATACTCAAGTAAATATTATCCCCCAATTAACGTATTAAAGAGATAAACAGACGTTTATAATCATTTGATCACCATTTATTTTGTATTTCGACTATTAGGTCATATTATAATATTCAGTATTCTGTTGTTTATATTTGACACTAGCTTTTGCTTGCGGCTTTGCTCACGTAAAATATATTTTCCAGGATAAAATAGTCAATGTTCTTCCTAGTATCTCAAACTATTTCAATACCAAACATTGAAATCCTTTCGGTAGGTGAGTTTATCGCGTTCAGACAGGTAGACGCGGCGTATATTTTATAATGTATATATAAAATTTACGAAGCTTCGTTTGACTTCAACGGAATATTTTTCATGTCCCAAAATACGACTAAACTATCGTCATGGACTACTCTATATACTTTGTCTAATCTTTTGTTATACAGTCTGGATAACTCACGTATTTAATTTCTAAACTGGTAACCGAACTTAAACCCTAGAAAAATCTCTATCACATCTAAATAAAACTAAACGACTAACCGGGCCAACACCCCTTTACCTCGCCTTGTCCCTTGGTTTACTTATTAGATTATTCCTGGCGATAATGTGTTTTACACTCCTCTCTGGTATTCTAATGGATGTGAGGTACTCGAGTGTATGTCGCTTTTAATTGAGTGCCATGTTGAGGGAATTTGAACTGTGAAAGTGGGCGATGATGTCATGTCAGTGCCACATGTTGAAAAAATTTCGAATCTGACATATGAATGCGTGGAAACAAACTCGATTGTTTATGTTGATAGTTTGACGTCGTGGCGCGGCGGGTGTCGGCGGAATGAATGCTTTGGGTTCGATTCCAGTAATGATAAAACTTTGTGTCATATATTTAATGAGTTTGTTGGTGTCAGAATAGTTATATCCCGGGTGGCGTCCTCCGTACTCAAGGTGTAAAACCCACCATAGTGGCCCATGTAAGTGAATCGCGTTCTCGATCGGCCTGTATATATACCTGTGTCAACCAGGCCGGCATAATTGTGTCGACTAGTGAGGGGTAATCATCTCTCGTTAGTCTACCCTCTATCTAGATCCTACAACGCTTACCATAAAGTGGAGTGGGATGAACTTGGCGAGCACATATAAAAGCAAAAAAATCATGCCTACTTATTAGTCACTAGTAGTAGTTCTTCTCCCCTTCGCTCATATTAAAGTGGTCCTCATCTTCCCCCACTCTTTCTCCCCCCAATTCTCTCACCACCCCCCCTGCCCCTGCAGTCGCTTAGTCAGGGAATTCCAGTATCCTGTACGCTGGTTTCTCCAGTGTAGATTGCAGGAACGCTTGCTCAAAAACAACAACATAAATGGACAAGATAACAAAAATAGAACGTGAAACCAATTCGGTGGTCCATTACCGCTTATCGTCTCGTCAGTCGTCGGCGAGGTTTTTGTGAGAGGATGCTCGTTCGGACGATGACGGATTCCATCGGGAGTGGTGGTGCCACACGCGCTGCTGCGAGTTTATTGCTGCGTATATTTAGTACTGTCGAAAGGGTTGCATTGGGTTCGGCTTAAAAGAATTTTTCGGGGTATGCCATTCGAAAAATAAATCTTGTATTAGTGGTGGTGTAAACGTTTAATGAAATAAACATACTATTATTTACGAAATGTGTTCTTGTTTTATCTCTGCTGTTCGCGGATAAAGATGCAAGAGTATAATACTTTAAAAGTGTATTCGATATATTTATATACTATTACTGAATAATAATGTTAGATTAATTATTCGAAGAGATAACATGTATTTTAATGAGCAGTATTTATACCGGCTCCAGTGGTGTTTACAGAACTCGGAAATATAAAATACTAATGTATCCATCGCCTTGCAAAGTTAGTTATTACTTCTTTTCCAATCTATTATTATTAACTGAAAGTATTTTACCTTACTCCAAGAAATTATTAACCAATAATCATAAAAAATCTAATAAACACTAAACAACAACCATTGCATAACGTAAACCAGATACCAACGTAACCAGCTCTACATTTCAGAAAACTAAGCCGATTTTATTTATTAAAAACCCTTTTATTTAGTAGAGTCATACTAAAAGGCCTTATCTTAATGAAATATGTAAAAATAAGTGGGCAAGTTCTTTTACAGCGAAGGCCAGACGGTTTTTCCTCTGTGCCTCGTGTAACGTGCGTTTTTTTTTTATTTATGAAGCTATTAGTCGGCGACTTGTGCCGCCCGAAGTTTTTTATTTCGTGTCCTGCAGGTCGCGAACGGGGTATAAAGTAGCTTTTATTCTCAGATAAATTATAAGCTTTCTAGTGAAAGTCGTAAAAGTGTGTGTATGAAAAGATAGAGTTCGCGTTTATGAGAAAATTTCAGTATTACTGAATAACTAAATTGATAGAGATTCCGCTAAAGACGTACCGTGGTATCTCGGGTATCCGTAGTTATTTAAAATCAGGTTATTACTCGTCCACCTACAATTTTTTCACTAAAGACTACATTATCTTACATATTAAAACTTATAAAATATATAAAAGAATAACACAAAATATGTAAAAATGACTAAGCATTACTAAAAGTTATCAACCAAAAATTATATTATAATGCTTTTAAAGCGCCTATGAGGTTAAACAAAAAAGCTTTTGTATTTTCTCAACTGTCAACAAACTTTCGGCAAATCTAATGGCAGTGAAATGTTGTTAACGGTTAACGTCTCTATCATGAATATTGTACAAAGCACTCAAACCGACATTATTAAAACCATTAAAATAAAACCGAAGTGTAGCAAAACGCGTAGGTAGAGCGACCCTGACAATGACCGCTCGTTGCTAAGAAATAAAAAACAAAAGATGCCTTTAATAGCAAGCAAAGGAAACGCACTCATCCTGACAATTGACTGACGGGATAATTCGACAACTGTTCCTACTTTCACGGCACAATTAACATAAAACAGGAAGCGTGGAACGGAGCGCGTATCGGAAACGCGAAAACAAACACCGGCACTTAGTGTTTAGCGAAAAAAAAAACAAACGCACTCTCGAGCGTCATTCGTATTATTATTAGCGGCAGTGCATATAAACAAGGTTACAGCTAAACGTCGCCCCCGGCGTATCGATGCGTCCGCGGGCCCGTACTTTGGCGCTTTTAAAAAGCCAACCCGTCCGGCAAGAAAGGGACGGCGTGCGAGCACGTGGGAAGTGAATTCCGAACGCACGCACCCCCTCCCCGCCGGCCCCGCGCGCCGCCCCGCGCCCCCCGGCTCCTTGCGCCGCGCAAGCCAGTCGCGCGCCGACCGCCGCACCGGCAACATCGCCACCAAGGCCCGTCGCTGTGTGTCAAGCACCCGCCCTGACGTTGTGTGAACGCATATATAGTGTTTTGTTTAGTGTGTGAGACAGCCTGTGAGCGGTTACTTAACGTGTACGTTGTGATTTTTTGTTGTTGTCTTGTGTGCACTATGAGGTTGTACGCTACGTTATGAATGGTCTTGATCGCTGCTTCTTCGATCAACGTAAGTTTGTATTGTTTTATCGTTGGATTTTGTGTGAGGCGCGAATGTAGGACCGGTGGTGGCCGCGCGCCCTGTGCCACTGTAATGGGCTGCGTTTTGCGGTCGCGCTGATATTTTCACCCGTTGCGGTGATTGTCTCAGTTATCAAAATGTTAATTTTGTTTTTGTTGTACAACAGCGCCAGATTAGGTTACGGTCGGAGCGCACTCGACTTGTTTATAGAGTTGTAAAGTTTGCGAGATTAGTTTAAACTGTTGTAGCTGCGGTGAATAAGTTACGGAATTGCTGAAAATTTTCATGAACGTTAAAGATTGTTTCATGTGTTAATTAGAATTGCAGGAATGACTGTTACAATTCTAAGCACAAATAGTTCCAAGGTTTGAGAAACTCTGTCGTGACTGAAAACAATTCACACTGAATTGTAAATTTTACGAAGTTGCAGGATAAGTTTTATAAAATTTAATTTCAAATGAATAATTACATAATATAGCTATAAAAAAATCATAAGGTCAAAAGGTACTTGACTCTACATTTTCAGACATCGCTGCTCTACATGTTTGAAAATGAACGTTTAATCTCATTTCCTATTAACAATCTTATAAGAGATGCAATTCTTTACAAATTTAAGAATTCAAATTAATGGATTTCATGTTATTTGTGTTTTCGTAAAGTATAAACGATTGAAGATTGTTCAAAATTGTTTTGAAAATGACAATAACTTTCTTGAATAAAATTTGGATTAATTTTCAATTAGTATTTCAATTGAACTACAACTTTTAAGTCAATTAATAAATGTGGACATTTTAGGCCCGTGGTTAATAGCAGAATAATTCAAGACTGATGTGACCTTAACACAAAATTTTATTACACCAAAGCAGTGTCCAAAATAGTTTCACACGTTTATTTTTCGAAAGCCTTATACCTAGTAAACATATGTATTCTAATAAAAAAACTGTTTTAAAAACTATATAACTCTGCGGTTTTCGTAACTCGGATTTTGACTGGGCCAGGGTTGTTTTTACATCTTAATATAAAATACATTTCCACATTTTACTGAATGAGTAACATAGTTAAGATTTACAGGATTTTGCTTTTTGATAGGTCTGGTTATCCAGAGTTAGCCATAAGTAAATAGATCTTATTGGACATTGAGTAGAGATAATCCTATACTTTCATGTAATAATATTTTTCTTACTTATTTTATTATTCACAACTTAGTTACAAATTGCAAGAAATCACTGCCGTAGGATAGTCTTGTGTCGCAAATTTTTAAATGGAAATATGTTTGAACTCTACTAATTTTCTGATTCTAATAAATTAAAAACAATTATGTTATAGTGTATTACTGTTTATTTGAATATTGTAATATTTAATTGAAAATTAACAGGATTTTAATTCAGATACAAATAATTATATTTACAAAAAGGATAAGTAAGTGATTAAAGATTATTAATGATATGGACTGGAATGATCTTGTGAATTCGGGAATCATAGCAATTAGTCACTGTAAGTCTGTGATATTTAAAAAATGTTTTGTGGACACAATTTTAAGTAGTTTGTTTTTATATTTATGAAACGTATACGTGACAACGAAGGCTGCTAAGTCTTCGAAACGTCGGGAGACAATTATAACATAAAAAATCAATAAAATTCGAATAAATATGTAGTTTTATTTCAAAGTATAAAGATGTTTACGTAAGAGCTTTTACGAATTACATAATTTTGTATTTTATTAGCCTTTAATGTTGGGCAAAAACCAAAAGAACCTTCCGTAAATCGTAATCTTGCGCTGAATATTGAATAATTCAGACGAAAATATTATATCTGTAAGTTTTTAGTAATAAATTTTCATTCATAAACCAGATTTACACAAATATTAAATGTAGAGCTTATTTCTATAAGATTCAGTAAACCGATTAGTGATGTTTTAATTAAAATTTGAAGGATTGCAATTCATTAGCATTAATATTTTCTACCATTCTAGAATTTAGATTTAGAGCTTATGTTTTTATTTCGGGTAAAATATATTTTATGAAAACATTAAAAGGTAATAAAAATTATTGAAATTAATATAGATAAATGTATGTATATATTTTAACACTAGTGGAACCTCATAGGTGCACTGCTTTCGGACGAAAAAAATATAATTTTTCCGTTTGTAAATTATGGTAGACTAGTTTTTGCTCGCGGCTTTGCTCGCGTGAAAGAGTTTTCCAAGAAATTTTTTTTCCGACTTATTTGATATATATCGTTATATTATGATCAAATTACACAAAATCATTATAAAATGTAGCCTATGTGGCATGTATAACAAATATTATGGTAAAGTTTTATCCAAATCCGTTCTGTAGTTTTTTCGTGAAAGAAAAACAAACATAATACATACATCCATCCTTACAAACTTACGCATTTATAATATTAATAGATTGAGTTATCAACAAATCTTGTCGAAACTATATTGAATGAAATAGCCATGTATTGTATGCAGTACTAGAACATAGAGCATCATCTCATCATCATCATCATCAACATCATTGAACTATAACACTCATCTTATAAAATTAGAAGTAGCAAACAGGACAGGATTACTATATTAACAATGCAACCCGAGCTGGTTACTTCGGTCTGTACCTTGTTTTCATTATAAATTTTATCCCTAATTTAAAATGTCCATACTTATATAAGTAATTTAATTCTTTAGAAATAATAATAATTATTCTTATACATTGTTTTGACGTATCATATGTGCAACTTTGTTCGCCTACGTGATATATAAAGTATTTTATTTTTTTATTTTTATACTATACTTTGAAGATAACCGGTGATTCTAACTAGTGTTTGGATTATTTTTCCAAAGATAACTACCATCGTACAACGGCCGGGATAAATTGACGATGATTCGTTCAATTACCGCTAAACGGTCGGTCCGACTCGGTCAGGAGTGAATGATTTGTTACGAAATCATTCCTTTTAATGAATTTCGAATGACGGGTCTGTCAAAACATTTTATGGTTTTTTGTGAGATCTTGATTAGTGTTGTGGAAGGTTGAAAGAGTGAATGGATTGAATAATTTCGTAATTATTTGTTTTATACAGTTATTAAGTATTTCACGGTTCACGGTTTTAAATTTTAAATAGGTTTTGTAGAGATTTGATGTAAGTGAGTTGAATGTCCTTCAACATAGTAAAATTTGTGATATCGGTATATAGGACTAATATATTTATAGTGTTGACCCCAAATTAAGATGCAACTCTCGGACGAAGTCTATCCTATATCGATATGGCCTTTGGCTCGGTCGGCTTATCGACACTTCACTATAAAAGCTTTCTATATGTACAGCATTAAAAATATTGATTTCGATCTCCACTAATATTTTATAATTTTTTAAAATATACTCTACAACTACGTAAATAATTCACAAAATCCTCTATAAGAAGATTATTACTCCATTTCTAAGTAACACAAGCTCTCTTGTACTTTGATTTAATTACTTTTCTTCCGAGAATTTATGCGTGAAGTCATGAGTAGGAGCCAGTACACTTGGATGAGCGCAAAATATATCAAAATATTTGATACCAATTAGTATGATTCACGTTTGAACATCGTTGTGACGGATTTAGAGTCCTTCATTAGTGTTTGTGATTTAACGATTATATAAACAAATATTTTGGTGATTTCATAATGTATTTGTTTATTGATTCATACTTGTACCATGAGGAAAGACTTGTAGAGATTGTACTAATGGGATAAAATTATATACTACTGGATACAATGATATATTTTAACCATATATTTTTATTGATGTCCAAGTCGAAAATTTTACTACTGGTCATAGAAAAAATGCTGTTGTTCGACAAATTAGGGCATGTTTACTTATTATTTTTGGTTTATTCAAAGTATTCGTATATCTGTCTTTATTTTTTACGTGATGAACAAGTTTGAATTTAATTCAAACTCACGGTTATTCAGTTATGTAAATAAACAAGTGTTGCAATCCATTGATGACAATAAAACTTTTTTACAATACTTTACCGGTTTTCCACATCTCAATAGAATTATTGAATAAATATCTGATTATCATAAAAAGGGTATAAAATGAACCCAATTCACATAACAAAAGGGGTTTGTATAATCTACTCTACTTTTTTACCTCTTATAGCAGTTAATATGACTTCACAACGAAATAGAACAAAAAATGAACTATTGAAATAACATTTAACCTATAAAAAGGCAACAAATCACACGGCCAACACGTTGGTGTTAAACAAACATAAATCACCAAATATTGGTGGCAAATAATAAAAAAACCGACTATCCGGCTCGACGGACCACCCGCGAGTGCGACCCGAACCATATTATACTATCAAAGAAACATCGCACCGCCCTTATGTATTCACTTTTAAAAGAAATTTACATGCGTTGGTATTCGTTTTGTCAAACTTGTTACTGGTTTGTTCCTAGAGTGGAGAAAGTTTTGAAATATATTTCAATGTAATACAGATGAAGAGAAGAGCACAATCTGTAAAATATTTGTTATTGTATTGCGAAAAACTCTTTCCTTTAAAGAAGGTTAATCAAATCTATCTAGAACTAAGAAGAAAATTTTCACTATACAAATTCAGACTTAATAATAAATATGGTAGAGTTCATCTTCCAGTCAGATTTCTCTGAGCATGAATGGAGTAGCTCGCCCGTGCGTAACTTGTAGCAAACCGACGTAAATAGAATTGTTATTGCATTTCATGCTGTTAGTAATATTGTTGAGATCAAAATAGTTTATATTTTTAACATCGCAATCACGCCCACTATTCCTCCGGCATTAAGGGTCATATTTCTTGTTGACCTATATTTATAACATAGTTTTATTCCAAAATACAAACAATACTGTTTACTGTTTACACGATCATATTTCTTTAAATACAGTGTTTAATTTTATAAAACAGCAGTAACCCATTTTATTTTTAGTGTACGTATTTATTAAGGACCAAGTACTGCATCGGTGGCGTAGTTGTTACGGTACGACTGAAGTGCTAAAGTCTCGGATTCGATTCCCGGAGCGAGATCTGGAATTTGTGCCCGTAATGGCGGTAGGCTCGCCCCCTATTACATGAGATAAAATACAGTGGAAAGTGCGTGCACAAGTTGCGCCTCTTACAGCTATTAAGTTAAGGCGTGAGTGAATATGTAACAATCAACTAAAATAACAAAATACGTTTTTCGGTATATTAACAAAATTATTTGCTTGCATTTCTTTTATAACTTTTAGAGCAAAGTATTTTTAGTAAACGGCAATTCTAAACTGAATCCCCAAATACTATTCATTAAAAATCATATATTTTTTGTCGTCAGCTAAATAATAAAATAAACGAGAAAGCGCGCAGTTCCCGTACATTTAAGTTGCAGCATCATCGTCGCATTGTACGCGTTATGTTGGACCATGTTTATTGATCGCATTGTTCGACTACTGTCGGTAAATAATTTCTATTATGTACTTGCTAATGTAATATGTTAAGTGGTTATTCATTGATGAAAGTTATTATAGTTTTTATAGACTACCTCGGTGGTATAGTTGTATTACAATACGACTCCAATGCTGAGGACGCGGGTTCGCTTCCCGCGTCGGGCAGTGATTTGGATTTTTATACTCAGTATTAGTGCGGAGTTTGGAATTTGTGTATAGTGATAGACTCGCCCCCTATCACATCATGGGATGGAATACGTACGGCGAAAAGTGCATGCAATGGTTACACTTCTGCCTACAGCTTTGGGGAACAAAGATGTGACTGTACATGTATTCTGTTAATGTATATATTTGTGAATGAATGAGAATTGCAAGGTCCTACGTTCGATTTTAGTAAATTAAATTAGTGTGATAAGAAAATATTATTTCTAGAGACAAGTAAAAAATGTTGTTATTGTTAGTTTCTCAATCAACTTGACGCAATAGTTTAAAAATTCTTCCTAACCACTGCAAAGATTAGTAAAACTAATTCCTCTATCATTATGAATGAATTTCCTTTAAATAACCATTTCTAAAATTCTCTTTAAGAATTCATTTCACATAACCAGATGTAAACGTTACTTGAGAGCCGCATAAAAGCTCTGTTTCATTTAATTCCTTATTACTGCATTAATAATATAGCTTCTAAGCGCACCAAGACTTAAATGTGTCATTCTGGCACAGTTTTTCCTCAGTTTAAACGAAAAATTAATTATTCTCCAACTTATTTCGCATTATGAACTCCGTCGACAGAACTCGGCAAAACTTCAATGACAATCATTTTAAAATTTAAATTCCAGTAGTGTCTTGCATTTTGTGTGACGTAAAAATATTTAGTAGATATCTAGGAGTCCAAGCTGTGAATCAAATATGTAACGGTTAGGACTGATTTTCACTTGCTTCTTTTTTTAAATCCATAATTGACATGTCTGTGAATTTAAAAATATTGTCTATGATCGATTTTTGAAAAAAGACCGCATCAGATATATTCCGCATATGATAAAAATCATATTTTGTATAATTTACCTAATCGATTTTTGTAATTTCAACACTTTCAAAAAGGGAAGAGATCATGAATCGTTTGTTTGTATAGTTTTATGCATACATAAGTTCTCGCTTAGGGCCTGGAAGGGTTAGGCAATGGTGTATGTAGTGCCACCATATTTTGCTGCCTTTTGAATAAATTCAGAGGCCCTTCGCTATATTTTTTTTATAAGTCCAATAGACCTAACATTATTACAGATTATCTAGAGGACATCGAACTTCGAAATTTCTTTTCTGATTTACGATATGCGACTAAACCAATGGAGCGTTAAAATAAATAAATATATTTTAGTGTTATAGATTACATCGCCTGTAAATATCTTGTAACAAATAATGCGTGAAATTAAATTTTACCTTCACCCTATGACACGCAATGGGTGAGCAGATGTATATCTCACCTTGAACTATGACATTTCGGACGACCACCTGAATCCCCCCTGACCATGAAGGCTTCCAAAGTGTTCGAAACGTCAGGAGAAGATAATATGAAAAATACCGCGATAGAATCTTTAAAATAGTTTTATTTTAATGTCGAACATTAGCGTAAACATAAGAAATCACTATGTAATTTCTATTTACCCATATTTCTTTAAAATTCGTCTTCTTTTTGTTGGCAGACGTTTAATAAAAACAATAATTTCATTGTTTACTTAAAGTTTCAAACAACAAAATGACATGATAATAGTAATTTTCGTTTCGAACTTTGAACCTTCGAGCATAGTTGAAACCAACAGTCCCAAGCCCAAAACTCCGCTCCAATCATTCAATTCCTTTCATTAAACCCGAACGGCGTCACGTTTGAAGACGTCCATGCATAGAATCTTAACCGTTCCCCTAAGTTTCCGGTTAATTTAACCCGAGGTCTCACGTGTACAAACAAAGTTCTCAGAAAAACAATGTCATCTGGGGCTCAACGAAGTATCTTTTAATAACATGTATTTAGAACTTGTAACTTGCATCGCTGTGTACAATTATTCTAGGAAAGTCCAAAGATATGTGTTTTTTTGAAAAAAAAAGGATCTTATAATTATTTTTCAAGACTTCTAAAGGGATCTTATTGTGTAATAATTAAGCATATATTATCATGTATAACAAGGTTTCTGTTAGATTTTTTTGTACAGCAAATAATTGTAAAGATTAGCGTATTCAAATGTATAATTTCAATTTCCATTGACTAAAAAATTATATACAGTGTCGTAAGTAAATTCTTGTAGCTACAGCGGTTATGGTAGCTACCATGTTCTGTCTCAAAAAGCCACCCTTCACATATAATGACATAAATTGTTGTTCACTACATTTCTTCAACCCATGTCGACTGTAAATTTTTCGATAATTACACAACAGGGCCCCCTCCCACCTACTTTCCCCTGAATGGTGTAATTAAGGGCTCAGGTATTCGGATAAAAAACAATTGAAAATTTTATAGTGGACTATAAAATTGTTATAGCTTTGATACAAACACGTTGTATTTGGTGTCTCATTGTTACGATCATTAAATGTACAAATTGGTTTTTAAATCAATCACTATATTGTGTTGTGAGACCGCAAGGACCTGAGTTTGATTTCTGGCAGGGGCAGTCATTTGTAAATAAATTATAATGGATGGAATTTGTGGCAAACAGACTAGCCATAATTCTAGAACAAATAGGTGTTCCAATAATCTCTGTCTATCCCTTCGAAATATACGTGTGATCATATAGAAGTATGGGTTTTATAATAGTTAACGTTCGGTACGCGTTTAGGGCGTTTTGGGTTCTATTCCCGTTCAATTTAAATATAGATTGTCGAGTTTTGAAATTCGGCAGCCGTTGGAAGACGTTTCGTGGTGTTCCGAAAGATTATTAGTTTTATGGTACCATGTTGTCCGGGATTGGAATTTTTCCTCGAGTAGACAATATATTACATCTTAGAATGTTAATAACTTTGCGAGATTTAAATTAAGAACTAGAAATCGAACTCAGAATATCTAATATTACAATCCAAGTCTATCACTCAGTCAATTAATACCGATCTGGGAATCTTAAAACCTTACCGTTCACAGAGCATGTTGACCACTACGGTGAAGAAACATTGAGTTCACTACGGTGTTCATCCGCAAAGTCAAAGTTACAATATCTACATACATTTTACAATTATACAACTTTTTAAGTGTTTAGCTGTTGTTAGTCCGATCTACGCAGAATACCTAATACCTACATATTACTATACTGATATAAGCTGAATATATACAATACTGTAAACCTTACTATGTAACGCTATACACTATGTTTGAAGCTCGTTCGTTCCACCATACATAATTAAATCGTGGCCTAATTAAGTGATGCCGATGGGCCGCTAATAACTGATAATTATACCGTGAAATTTAGCTTCGGCTTTAACCAAATTGATAGTTTCCCGCGTTCTGTAGGGAAAGGCGTGTAGGAATATATTTAAGCAGTTTTTTGACAATTAAAATTTTTGGAGCTATATTTTTAATAATGTCGACTGACGAGAGATGTTACCTCTGCAATCGACACAATTATGCCGACCTGATGGAACTGGATATACACAGGCTGATCCCGGAACGCGACACGTTTATATGAGCCACTATGGCGTGTTTTAACACTTTGTGTACGGTAGACTTTATCCGGGCTGATATAAAATATATCCTACCACCAGCACTACAGCTATATAATAATACCAGCTTCGTATTATATACTGTTCACTGTTGAGCACGGGCGTCTACTACTGAGAAAGTTTAGGTCTTAGTCCATCACGATGACCTAGTGCGAGTGGCCAAGTGAAACCATTCAAGTAAAATTTAAATATTGTTTAAAGAAATGACAGTAAGAACAAACGACAATAGTAATATAAAAATATTTATTGATTTATTTATTTTGAGAGTTTACAACAGAAAACACACATTACATTATTCACATATTGCAGTATAACGGCAAAAGATAGCTGTGTTTCTCTACTTACAGTAAACTACAGCATGCATAGTATTATATTTAGAGTATTGTTTTAGTACAAAAAGGGTCCTTTTTGCCAGCAAAGTAAGTGTAGTCTGAATATAATCGTGGCAGTCGAAGTCCTAATGACAAAAGTACGTCATCATAGCCAAAAGAGATTATACTTCTGTATTGTTGTTTTCAATTTTAAACTTTTTTTTTCCGTTGGAATAATACCAGCCTGTACCTCCAATAGATTTAAAAATATTCAAATTGTGGTTCATTTTAAGTCGTCTTATGAAAACTATAGACAGTATCGCAATGTAGAGTCAATGTAACCCACGGGGTCGGCATCTGTGAAGATAAACGCAATTGGGCACACATCAATCATCGGGATCAGCTTGATAATGGGCACAACATGTGTTAGTTCCTTGTACACGTGGGTCTCAGCGGGTTGCGAACATAGCACTCAAAACATTCCCAATATAATAATTTTATTGAGATATTAACAAATTTATAAGGTTTCAACTAAGGTTTGAAATGTTTCGACCCGATAATTATTAGGTTACTAGTTTTGCCTTCGGCTCTGCCCGTGGGAATAAGTTTTCGCGGGATAAACAGTAGCCCATTATATCGCAGGAGTAATGTAACTTTTTATAAGTGACGTTTTCAAAATAGGTTTAGTAGTTCCTGAGTTTAGCGCGTTTAAACAAAGAATCTCTTTAGGTTTATATACTAGTATATAGACATATTTTAGCTATAAAAAAATCGTGAACCAATGTTACTTACCAACAAGTAATCAAGTGACCAATACGCAAGAGATGGTAAATTTTTGTAAGTAATTATTGCAATATGACTATATATTTTTTTAATGGTAATACATTTTAACTTATAGATGAATCATAAACTCTAAAGACTACAAGCATTACTCATATTAAGCCCATGTTTATAAAAATATATCCTAAATTAAAAAATGAAACCTACTGTTGCCAATTACACCCAATTTGGTTGATTCCTTCCCGGAATCTTCGATTGTCATTGTAATGTAAACATAGGCTTGGACGAACCACACCACGGCAATGTGTGTGACGTACAATTTTTCAATTTTCCGCCACAACAAACACGATGAATGGGTGTTATCATACACGACGGCTTTTTGTTGTATTGATTGATGTATGAATGGCTATGAATTATTGTGATGACATATTAGATTTTAAATTTGATTGTTTTCACATATAACCTCACGCCTGGCTTCTCATCAAAGTAGGCAGTGGTGCAAATATGTGTACTCTTGAATCGACAAACTTTTAGGCCCTTATTAGGGACGTAAATTATTAATAAATTGCATATGGTACCTATCTGCAATTAATAAATTAAACAACAAATTTTATCAAAATCGATTCAGCAATAAACTTAATACTCGACTTGAATTAGCACGAAAATTAGGCTGTCTAGATAATAAATTGTCTCGAATACCAGTGTGTCCTAGTTCATAGATTAAAAAAAGTCTTATTTACGACTTCAATTCTGTAATTGGAATCCACGCTCTGTCACACAATTTGGGAATAGAATACACGAACAGAATATTAGTTAGGCAAAAATCATGCTCTATAAAACCGTATATTGCGGAATATTTTATACATCTTATCATAAAAAAAAATAGTAAAGAAACTAATAAACAGAATATAGTGGTTTTATTCCGTGTTTGAGACGGAAATACCATATTTTTCAACACGGCAGCCATGCCTCAGACCATAATATCTACAAAAACCTACAATAGATTTTCACATACTCTCATAAGTTTTTTTTTCTCATATAATTTAATAGCCAATAACTATTTTGAAAATTAGTTTTTTTTTGCCTCCGCTGTAATAACATCTTTGTTCGAAACGCGACGGTTTCTTTGTGGATTTGTCACGGATGCATCAATGGATTGGGCTGTGATGGGACGGACCCGGTTATTTATATGGGGCTATAAAGTAAATTGTATTTTATAGTATCGATAGAAAATATAAATTTCAAACAAGAACATTTTAATTAAATCCAAATTATTGTCAATAATTAAGTAAATATGTAATTCGTTTGTTTAATTTTAAATATTATTTGCCACTAGAGACAATCGATATATAATTATGTTTATTAAATAAAAATCACACCCAAAAATGTCGTAATATGTAAGAAACGTTTTGATTAATCTGCTATCCAATAATAATAATATTATTATAATTAAATTCACATAAAAAATAATAACGCAAACATTACTTCAATATATACATGACAGAAAAATAATTACTTCTCTTTTACATGTGAAATCGTGGGCCCCATATTCGAATACCTTAATACATCCATACACGAGGAGTGTAAAAAAAGGATTTGGAAATGAATGGGACGAGTATGTATGGTCACGCAATAGTCCCATACAAAAGCTCACAACGCCACCGCTAGCGACATCTGTTGACGTGTGACGGAACTGTCGCTGGCGTACTCTACTATATTGTGAGCATGACCTATATTTCATTCGGGTAAGTAACTGTATCTGATATTAGAAATAAAAAATAATGAGATATCTGTTGTCAATCACCATTGTTATGACAGGGTAAAATTTATAAATATATATAAAAATGATACATGTTTAACTAAAATCGATTTATATTGTCATTCTATTTCTATGATTCAAACATTTGCTGGTGGTAGGATATTTTATATCCGCCAGAATAGCGAATACCGTACACAAGGTGTTAAAACCCGCCATAGTGGCCCACGTAAGTGTCGCGTCCCAGGCTCAGCCTGAGTATATCCAGTTCCAACAGGCCGGCATAATTGTGTCGACTATCAAAGTGTAATTATCTCTCGTCAGTCGACATTCTATTGGACCCATTCCACTTACCATAAGGTGCAGTGGGAGCTCTATCTCGTGCCCCTATAAAAAAAAATATTATAGAGCTCTATATTCCCACTATGCTATCATTGGACTGAATAATATAAATTTCTAAACGCGGTCTAGATTTTTAAAATTTACCCATTCAAAGACTAAAGCATAATTAGTTTACAGTCGACTGCCTTCGCTATTTACTGCGACCGTGGTTTGAGAATGTCTTAATTTAATTTGTTCCATTGTTAATGAAGCAACGGTTACGCAATAATCTGATAAATTTTCATATTTCTTAATGCGAATTATAATCTTGATTTTGATGACCTGGTTGGCTTGGTAGTAATTTTGTAAGCTAGAATTGTTATTTTGAAATGTCATATAAATTACGAAAAAGAAAAAAATACATACATAAATCTGGCCTGGCTATATTGGGTAAATGGGGACAATGTAGATCAAATATAACAAAACAAGAAATATTTAAAAGCGCTTATATCTATCCAACCAACCTGGCTGTATTAGGTAAATATGCACAATGTATATCAAATATAACAAAACAGGAAATATTTAACAATGTATTAAAATTATATCTAACCGACCAAAATAACAAGTTACCTTTACTCAACTTTAATAAAAAACTTTGCATTTAAATTAATAAATTTAGTTAGCATCAAGGATTATAATGCTCAAAAAAACTACGATCCGTTTGGTTATATTCAATATAGTAATACAAATATCACCAAAAGGAACGTTGTTGCTTAATTTTTATGTCGTTTTTAGGATGAACGCGTATTTATGTCATCTGATTATAATAGATCAAAATGTTGTAAAACATCCCAGTACCAGAGAAATTGTTGATTAACTCACAGTATTCATAGTTTAGGTTTGTTGAAATTTGTTTACTATTAAGACAAATTCTGGGAAGCAATTAAACAGAGATACGTTGTTTCCTTGTTAATGACAACTAGCGATAAGGTAGTTCGTTCCCACTGCATTCTTTTAGAATGATTGCGGTGTTTTGTTCGTAGTTTTAAATTATGTAAATAATGCAGTTATTTTCTAAAGTAAAAGTTACGGCATAAGGAATCTATTTGTACGTATTCTTGAACTCTTAAATCAAGTTTAATACAGTTAATGATTTCTTTTGTTTGCTAATATTAGACACAAAATAAAACTATTTTTGGGATTTTATTGCGGTTTTTGTATAATAATTTTGAGCCCCGTGACTACGAAGGCTGCAGTCTTCGAAACGTCGGGACAAAATTATGATACACATACCTCGATAAAATCTGAAAAATAGTTTTATTTTAATGTTTAATACGGCTTTAATTGATTAAAATGTCCATTCGAATAATTATATTTATCGAACCATAAATTAAATTCACTCTAGAACTGGTGTTACTCTTAATACAAAATGCTTACTGCATGGCCAGAATAAAAAAAATCTTTGAATGTGGATTATAATTAAATATATATTTCCATTATTCCTAAACCCGTTTTAATTACACAAAACCCTTATTTTGACGATGTTACTGGAATTAAACTAAAACATATTTGATTTTAATTTAAATTTAACTAATTGCATGTCATTATAGCGTCAATGTATTAATGAGTTTGTTTGAAAACATGAAATACATCACTCATTATCAGGTTTGATCAAAATAATGGGATTTATTTTAGGGTTTCTTCTGTGGTTTCATGGATTTGATGTTTACTCACAACTGTAAAATTACGTAAACAACAAATTGCATTTGTTTTTATTATATTCATAATGTAATTACATACTCACGCCTTTTATGCCCGAAGCGGTAGGCAGAGACGAAGGCACCCACTTCCCGTCCCATGGTGTTCCTATCACAGTATCAAGCACAAATTCCAGATTCCAGTGTGATCCCGAGTAGCAGAACCTGATATCAATTTGTCCGAACCGGGAATCGAAACCCGAGACTTTAGCACTGCAATCGTACCGTAACACTACTACACCATCGATACAATCTATACAATACATCTTATCATATACAATATAGCGGCGATAGCCTAGTTGGTTGTGGAACGGACTGCTGAGACGAATGTCCGCAGGTTCAAATCCCAAGGCACACACCTCTGACTTTTCTAAAATCATGTGTGTATTCTTTGTGAATTTATCGTTCGCTTTAACGGTGAAGGAAAACATCGTGAGGAAACCTGCACATCTGAGAAGTTTTCTATAGGAATTTCGAAGGTGTGTGAAGTCCACCAATCCGCACTAGGCCAGCGTGGTGGACTAAGGCCTAATCCCTCTCAGTAATAGAGGAGGCTCGTGCTCAGCAGTGGGCAAGTATATAATACAGGGCAGATATTATATTATTATATACAATATATTATAGTAATATTTTTTTATTCGATTCACAAAACTGATGCACAATTTTACAAAAAGTTACATAATAAAAATATCGATCTTAAAACTATTTTCACAATAATTGTCATCTACTTGATGTGAATACTGCTAGCGTATATTAGGTAGATTGCAATATTATATACGGTACTTAATTGAAGATCACAGTGATACTTAGAATTACAATTAAATTAAGTATAATGAGTAGGAAGATGATTATTTTAACAGTTGCTTTAATTTATTTCTAAAGGAAGCTACCGAACTATTAAAACATTGAGATCATTGCGTATAGAATTAACTAAATAAAGCATTCTGCATATTGGCGAGTTAGAACCTAGATTTGTTCGACAAGATGGAGATGCAAACGTTTTGCGGTTGCTCAGGCGACTATTAGGACGCGGGATGCTTATATTTATTGATTGGAGTAGTTGGGGCGAGTCAATTTTACCGTGCAGTAATTTATACAAAAACATGAGATCAGATTTTTTTCGACGGGCCATGAGAGTCGTCATCTTATAATGATCAAGTCTTTCAAAGTATGAGTTTAAGAAGCGACATTTATTGTCTGAGTAACATAAATGATATAGAAATCGCTTCTGGACCAGCTCTATCGTATTAGAATATATTCTAATAGTACATAATACATCACATTGATTTTATTAATAAAGGTGTAGTGTGGTACACATAATAAAAAAATCTTATTTCTTTTTTACAAAGCCAACATCGCAGCGTATCACTAGATGGCGCTAAATTCAATTTGCATTACATGACATTTGACTTTTATTGCGTAAACAGTTGCCTCTCAACATGACTCCCATTGCTCATTGGAGTATCCCTTATAAGTGTAGAAAGTGAAGACATAACTCAGTGAGTAATATGGCATCTTCAGACGAAAACATTTCTTATTCCATAACTTGACTTACGTAAAGCAATTATAGACAATTTATTTCATTTAAAATGCGTTTAAAAGTGTGTCGCTTGTAATTTAAATGTGTCTTTATTATTAATGAAAGTAGTTAGTAAAGTTAAAGTTAGTAAAGTTGTATTGCCTATTATAATTTTTTAATGATTTATTCAATCGGATTTTTCTATCGTTCCACTACAAATTAATAGTATAAAAAAAAATTACTGAACCAAACACATTGTTTTCTAAGCCCGTTAGAACTTATTATTTTCCTGCTATCAAAAGCGACGTTCTCTAAGCATATGTCAATGGTTTAAGCAAGCATTTAAATAGCTCTACGAAGCCAATTAGTTTCGGGATTATCTAGAACAATACATTATTGAAGTCAAACCAAGTTACCATGTATGGTGGGGCTGTACGCAAGACCCTAGCGACTGTCGCCAACAAGCGACAGATACAAATGCAAGCCTTGATGTTGTAACGCATACGGTCACTTGATAAATGGTGGCCATTATTCTATACTATGTGTGCGAGCTTGTTTTAACCGACTTCGAAAAAGAGGTTATTCAATTTGTACATTTTAACTGGTCTCTCATATGTGAAAGTTCGCGTTGGCAGGTATCACCGCAATGTTTATTTCTGCCACCTAGCAGCAGTGTTTAGTCACTGTTGTGTTCCGGTTTGAAGAACATTGTAGCCAGTGTAACTAGTGGACATAATGAGGCATCACATCTCCTTGCGTGTGCACTCAGTTCTCATTATTCACTTTTAATGTATCATTTTCGTTTAATTTGCGTACAATTTGCATTTAAAAGAATATTTTTATCCAAATGACAAAACATGCAATAAAATCGCCTGATACCAAGCGCCACAAACATAAACAATCAATACAAACTTCGAAATAAAACAATGTCTTTCATAACGTAAAATATATGTAGATATTTTAAAAGCATTATAAATCGCATTACGGTCGAGATTTCTTCAATTATTCCTTCCCACGCGTGATCTACAATGGAAACGCACTGTGTGGCGCCGACCCGCAAGCAAAGATATTACTGTAAAAGGTTCGACAGTTTATCTCTTAATTGATTAGTATGTTTTATGTACTTGAAAGTACGCGAGGTGGTAGGTCCTATAATATGTTTGATTAGTTATACTTGGCAGTGATGATAGGTTTTTTTATTGCTTTGAAAGACGAGACGAGCTTGCCGTTCGCCTGATAGTAAGCGATATGACTGCACATAAACAGTACAAACACCATCGAACACCTTGAATTACAAAGTATTGTTTGATATTTCACTGCGCTCGCCATCCTCAGACATGGGATGTTAAGACTTATTATAGTATTTTGAATCTGAGATTTTTTAGAACTTCCTCCTACTACTACCTCCGCGTGCTGGTCTCTTCCTTCAGTTATATAGAATTGCTCACCAAAATATCTTTGATACATGACCGACATTTTAAAATGAAGTGACATGTAGTGCCCTAATATTCACTAAACCGAAGAATCACAATATCCCCGTTAATTAAGAACATGCATATTAACAAGCGAAATGAGCACCAATTTGCAACGCACGATAACAGCACGACCCAAATAAATTATATGGAACACGGGGTAATGTAATTTAGCTTAAAATCGCCGGACATTTTTCAACCAAATTCGCCCGGGGCCCGTTTAATACGAACGAAACGTCTGTCGTGTTATCGCGAACTACACAACTGTTCGGTAAAAAACAAGTGAGAGAAGTTTTTGGATATGTCGCGGTTATGATAAATGTTTGAGTTTTTATTGGTACTAAGCGTTTCGAGTTAATTTTGTTCTCTTTTTGATGTCACTTGTTTGGGGAATTGTGGAGGATTTTTTTGTTTCATTTGTGTTGGAGTTTTGTTTATTAAGCTTACTGTAGTGCTCAGGTCGCATAATGCGGTAATCGGAGCATTTATTTATTTATTACAAGCAACAATATACATCGATGCCTGATTAACAAGGTTTCAAACAAAAGGCTAAATGGTGTTTCAATAACGCGTCGACACAGCATGCACATACAAAATTAATAACCACAATTTAAACAATTAACTACAATCATTTCTACACTTCATGCACACAAAAAATACGATCAAAGTAACAAATATGTCACCAAAGGACTCAAACATAACAAGACAATTAACACCTAAGAATGCATAGTCTACAGTCGTCGTGGCTTTGACGACAAATTGCCACCGCCACGAATTTGGCTCATTACAGCGGTCTAATTGTCGCGACAGACTGACATACTTCGCAAAATATATTAGTAGGGTAAGGTGTCATGCACGACATCATTTAGAAGTGGTGTAATTAAGTAATATATAACTGTGCAAAAACAAACAAACGCACATGACGCATCTATCCCGAAGATGTAGGCAAAGGTGCATGGCACCCACTTTTCACCATGTGTGTTCCCTCCCATGATGTGATAGGCAAGCCTATCACGTACAAATTTCAAACAAACACAAATAATTATCAAAAATCTAAAAATTAAAACGTAGATTTTTGTTGAAAATATTCATGGATGTGTTTGGCACAATACTATCATAGGTCACGAGTATATGTTTCATTTATTAACAAAATGTCAAAGTGAGTAAAAATAACTTAATAAAGCATTTTCCGACATTATTTTTAGGGTCTGTGTCAGCCATGAACGAATAGATGGCTACGCTAGTGCGCAATTCGCAAAATTTATTGGTATTATAAAATTTTAAAAGGAATAAGTCTATCGTCGCATCTGATTAGGGTTCCAATCCCAAACAACACGTGGATATTGTTTCAATCCAAATCCTTACGGATTGGATTACGGCTGAACCCAAAACCCCACGTTCCACGACTTAATTATGAAATTATTCAAACAATTTCTCAAAAAGATTGTATCCTTAAAACTTCAACATTCTCACACGTTCCTAATCTCACAACAGACAAAAATAAAAACGCAGCAAATCTCAAACATCAATTGTAAATTCCTGAGAGAAATAGCTGCGATCTGAAGGAAACAGTAATCCGTCCTGAAATAATAACAAACCCTTAAGTCGTGCCGTAGATAAACGATGATCGGAAACATAAACGGTCAATGAATATTTCTTTTATCCGGTTCATTTAAATATGAATTTTATTGGTGTATTTGTAGTGCTGTAAATCGTGAGGTTCTGAGTTCGATTCTCAGTTACGTGTTTCGAATTTTTAACCAAAAATTTTTGAGTTTTATGTTCGTTATGGCAATAGGCTCACGCTCCAAAAAATCCAAAACCCAAAATGGATATCAGAAAAAAACAACGAAATATGACTACTAAAGTTGACATAACAAGCTGTGAAACTGCGCATGACACGACTGAACTTAATGTTTCCAAATGATATATTTTTTTTTTTATACGTATATAGCAAAGTGAACTCACTGCACCTGGTTGTAAGTGGAGTGGGTTCCAATGAAATACCAACTGGCGAGATATGATTACCCCTCGACAGTCGTCACAATTATGCCGGCCTGTAGAAACCGGATATATACAGGCTGATCTCGGAATGCGATACACTTACGTGGTCCACTATAGCCGACTTTAACAACTTGTGTACAGTAGTCGCTATCCGAGGATATAAAATATATCCTACCTCCAGCAGCTTAGCGCTATGTAACAGTTTTATAACCAGAAGTTTTAAATGTTGTTGCTTTTATTTATGGGCATTCAATTTTCTTACGTGAGTTTTTTATACGCCGACAGCAAAGTAACCTCACTATCCATAATAATAAGCCAGATAGCGTCCAAATGATTATCCCTTGCCAGTCGGCTCAATTATGTCATCCTGTTTGAAATTGCTCGTCTTGCGTTATAAGACAATTTCCCTACCTCATAAATAATGCACACTCTTCGACACCAAACTCCATCAAACATTTGTCTAAATAAAAGCATTCCCATCAATGAGCCAGTCGATAACCGAAATAATCTAAACGGCCATTAAAATTAACTGTTACTATATGCACGTTTAACTGATCACTTGAACCGCTCTTATACGATTAAACTAAAGCACTTGCAGTCGACATCGATTCGAACACACACTGTACACTTACGGACAATTTAATAGGTGCCGCGTTTAATATTTAATTATTAGCCTAATATGGTTTCATTTTTAAAGGTTTATTTGCTGTATTTAAAATTGAATGAGCGTAAATTTGATATCTTAAAGCAATAAAATTAAATTCGGTTTAGTATTTAAACTCTAACCCCCTTATTCATAGACGTTATTTATCTAAGGACGTAGCATTGCTTTGATAACAAGTCTGTTTCTCATCTTTGTTTGTCTGACAGCTTACTTTTTGTTCAGCTTTGTTTATCTCACAGCCTAGATTCAAGTTGTATCTCAATACTAGCCAATCACAACGGCCCTATGTCTATGCACTGCGACGGCTGCCACGCCGTCAGCACTGAGAAACAGACTTGTTATCACAGCAATGCTCTGTCCTTAGATAAAAAACGTCTATGAATAAGGGGGTTGACGTATAATTACTTTAGACTATATTTTCCAGTATATCTAATGCCCACCATGTATTAACGGTGAAGGAAAACATCTTGAAACCTGCGTACCTGAGAAGTTTTCTATAGGAATTTTGAGGATGAGTGAAGTCTACCAATCCGCACTAGGCCACCGTGATGGACTAAGGCCTAATCCCTCTCAGTAGTAGAGGAGGCCCGTGCCCAACAGTGGGCAATATATAATATAGGGCTGATATTATTATTATATTATTTAATATCCACCACTCTGCTCTACACAATGCAGCTTATAGTTTACGGTCCTTCGAAATTATTGAAAGAAACTCTTAGATAATGTAAGTTCTCACGCGATGATTTCCTTTTCATTACTTGTGGTAACCAATAATGCGCTCTGTCAGTGAGATTGACGCAGCCACCGTCTCAGTTATCTATTCTATTTCCAACTGCAAAATATCAATAAGAAATGCTAAAATTTGCTATTAATTCCATAACATATTGATTTATTTGAAAGTTTATTAGTTCAATCTTACGCTCAATTAAGATTCATTATTATCTCGTATACTGACTTAACTAGAACTTTTATTAGACAAGCACCGGGATCAAAGGCTATCTTAGACCCCGGGAGACGTCAGAGCCACTACACAAATAGCTTCCACATTGTACATTCGCCTTTACTAAACGCGTGTTATAAACCAATATAGTAGTATCATAAAACTATAGATTAATATGCAATAGAGATATTAAAAAACCGTAATTACTTTTATGGACATTGTATGCTACTTGATGTAAGTTTTGCTGGATAGTTTCATTTAATAGGAGGACGAAACTATCTTAAACATATTTTGACTGACTTTGAAATCGAACCAAAGTCTTCAAGCTCTGAAATAAAAACGCTCTTGACTGTTAAAACGATTTACTAACTAAAATAAACTATTAAAATATATTTGTCTAATTCAAACACAATCAAAAACAAATTAATCTGAATAATAGTGAATTTAAATTCAAATCAAGTAAGTATTTTATTGCCAATTGCTTTCGTTTCGAATCAACTATGTTTATTAACTCAGAGATAAAAATGTAAGTGAAACGTTGAAACTATTTCTATTCGGTACATTTTAAATGTACATTCGAATAACATTTATTTAAATCACTTTTATTTTTCACTTAATGGCTGTTTAACTTTGGCTGTTGAGAGCGGTGTTAGTGTTTACAAATGGACTATAAACAGTGCTTAATACGGTGAAATAATGTTTGTGTAATTTAACTTTCGTATAACATTAATATTAACTTGCCTATGAATGTCGGAATCCCGGTTAATTTATCTCGAATAGAGGCTTGAACCGTCATCTGTTATTGGAAAATTTCAGCTAAAGTCAGGCTACTGTCCCACTGCTAGGTACGGGCCTCTTCTACTCCTAAGACGTATTGGCCTTAGTCCACCACGCTGACCTAGTGCGGATTGGTAGACTTCATACACCCTCAAAATTTCTATAGAGAACTTTTAAGGTATGCAGGTTTCCACACAATGTTTTCCTTCACAGTTAAAGCAAACGAAAATTTACTAAGAATACACACATCATTTGTTAAAAAAGTCAGAGGTGTGTTCCTTTGGGATTTGAACCTGCGCACGTTCGTCTCGGCAATGCGTTTCACAGCCCACTAGGCTTTCGCATTAGATGGTCATAAAAACTAAGCGAAGTCATTTCTGCAACATGCATAATACCATATATCATGCTAAATCAATTTAGAATGGAATAAAGACGAATGGAAAATGCAAGGAAATTACATTAAGGGAGTGTCCATGACTATACAGGACTGCACGCACTGTCCCCCAAGTTCTGTTATAAATGCTTAAAATAATTTGGACAACACGATAAATACTAACAAATTCGTCTTATTAAATGTTGGCCTCACGGAATCTCTCAGCAAAACACCCAGAAAAGAAATTTCGTATCGCCTAACAACAAGCGTAATGATTACGTAAGATCACTGGACGCCTCGTAATTTGACTAAAACATACCACTAATATTAATATCGGATTCCATTGAAATACGTGCCGACATAGAAATATATCGGAACGTCTGGAACGTTGTGTTATTAAAATAGATATGAATATTCCGAATTTTAATGTTATTCGGTTCGCGCTCGCCGCTTTCGTCTTAATGAATCGTTTAAAATTTAATTAAAAAATTTGCGCGTCACTTTTTATTGTCCGCACTTGTTCTTTGGACTTGTTCGGAGTTTGTGTTTTGTTTTTTTTAGTGTTAATTGTTATAAATTGGGGACGATTCCCTTTTTAAAAGTTCTGTTGATAGTTAATTGGTTTTGCGAAGAACTAAACTATTCCAGACATCCGTTTTTGATTTTGTAAAATCATATCTAAGACTACATTCCTTAATTGGTTGGGTAAAGCGTAATTTGGACTTGTATTTCGTCATTTTTTTCCCTCTGCGATAGAGGACAATCTCACGCCATATTAGGCACGAATACAATATCAAAACACCTCCATATTTCTTCCGTTCAACAAACATTAACACCTAAAACGTACTCAAAATAATCAAGTAAAGTAATAATTACATAAACAATATGTCGGAGACAGCGCTTTATTATAAACCACTACTTAAGAGTTAGTTAATCATCTCGTAAGTTTAAAGTATCTAAGTGACATGTTTTGGTCAATTTTCCCAGTATGTAAGTATTTCTAAAACTTTTAATAAATGTTTTATGAATTAATTAACCCCAAAACGGAAATTTGAAAAAGGTTTTATGTCGATTCATTATTATTGAACATTATTTATTCAAACGAATGCTAACAAAATACAGACCAATTTATGAACGCAGTATTAATTGCCATAATTATTTTTACAGTCGCTGAGGTTTGTTGCTACTTGTAGCAGTGGCTAAGACAAGATAGAGAAAAATGGCGAGACAAAGAAGAGGCCTATACTTAGCAGTGGGTGGATACGGGCTGATTAGATAGATATATATATATGCTAGTTTGAATTTGGTTGAAGATTGGTTGGAATTTGAATTAGGCTCGTTAACTTCTTTATAGATTGCGACAATTTAACTGAATCTAACGTCACTCAATAACCGCAAAATTAAGATTTTATTCATTTAACAATACTTTATTTTTAATAATTCATATTTTGCATAGCGTGGGACGATACCACGGGCTTAATAAAAAAGGCATCGCACGTTTAGAATTACAATGATGCGAGCGTTAAAAACCGTTAAATTGACTTTATCTAATCCACATTTGAAAAGTGACAAACTATCTAATGCAACATCGACTCTCGAAAATTACACTAAACTCGATAGTCGGCAGGCTAAGTAAATTAAGCAACATTGAGTTTTATTCATATTTGAAATGGGTATATTTTTCCTTGTGTCTTGAACCTAGTCTCAATCAAACCAATCGCAAACCATCGATAAAATAATGCCATGGTAGACCGACTCATTTGTCCCGAAGTGTACAGTTAACGCAGTGAACTAGTGTAGCACGGCTAAGTGCCAGTTAAACGATATGTGCGTCTCTTGTTACTGCAATAGATTTGTTCTGGGAACAGTTAGTTTTGCGAGACTTTACAGAAGCATTCCCGTCAGGTTTTTCTACAACGTGTGAAATCTGGGAAATAAAAATAAATTTGTTATATTTTTTGGAATAAATGAATATTGAGTAATTACTTTGACGTGTATATGAACGTAATACAAAGTATAAACACTATGTAAAATTATTCTGTTCTTAACAATTAAAACATTTACATACGAAAATACATTACCATCGACCATAATACCTCGTAATAAAGTATAATATAAGCAAAAATCACAAACACTTTATATGTAAGTAAAACAAAAATGTGGGTATAATGAGAACATTAATTTGTATATTCATCGGGCGGCCGTCTCCGGTGCTCTAATTTACAAGCAACAAGCGGGCAATTTACCTTTTTATTTATTTAAATGTTACTCGTTTAGGATTTATTGTTTTTATTAATGTACGAAGTTTTATATTTTGAAAAATGATATACTTTAAAAAATTTGCTTGAGCACTTCGCGTTCGTTCCCTAATGCGTTATAGGAAATAATAGTTCTTATACAGGCAAGGGAAGGTGACGCAAGCGCAACTAATAGTAAGTGGAATGGTGTTCAGTCCTGGTCGATATCCTATTTGCATAAGCAGTCGATACTAACAAGAGACCTTTATCCCTCACCTATCCAGATGGCAGTACTGGCTTACTCGAAACAAGATATGACGTACATTACAGATATGTTATCATGATGGTCATCATCACCCATAACAGAACATGGGACGATCACATGAACTGTGTTTTATTATGATCGTGATTTCGAGTAAAAGGAAGATATTTTTCTATCGTACATAACAATCTCTCGCAATCCATTCCCTCAAATAAATATTTTATAACAATTTTATAGTGCGTTTCCTGTTTGTAGGCACTGAAATTTACCAAATCTCCTGCACTATAAACCTTATTACCGCGCCGTAAGAATTACATTTACGACCGCGAAAATCTATCGGCGAAATGTCATTGCAATCCGGTATATCCAAAGTATATTTGACTGGAAAGTTGGATACAAAGGTATGGAATTTTATATCCAGTTAAGTGCACGGGTTTAGGTGCCATCATTTATATTGCTTTGTAGCTCCAACTTCCGCGTATATTGTCAGATTTCAATTTTTATGTTCGCGAAATGCGGATAGTTTGTGGCTTATAGCAGCAGTATAAAACGTTATTTCCTTATGTACATATATTTAGAGCCATCAAATACAATATATTTATTGATATTTTGTTGAACATTCCGCACCAAATATAATTTGTACCCGCGTATACAAATGTGTGCCTAACGTAAAGTTTTATAGACTAAAAGCCGTTCCTAATTCAAAAACTTATTTTAATACTCACAATATCTATTGTCAAATAAAGCCATGCTCCAAGCGTTTCCATCAATAAATTTTCGAAAACTTTACAAAAGAACTAACTTGCAAGCCACAGTCTGCATTATAAAATAGTAATAAAACAATAAATGTGTAATAAAGTCGGTTCATTCGGAACAGCTCCCTGGCCGTGAAACGCCGTGACTGCCAAAATTGTAGAACGTGACCTAAAATAAACTGGTTTAAACTAAATCTTTCCAGTTTATATGAATTATACGTCCCCAAGATGTACTTAAATATTCCTCTTGGCATTTCGATTCCGGGACTAATGTTTCTTACATTTTTCGAGTTATGACCAAGTTTTCTGACTGAAGTTTTTTTGTGTAGATTTTTTATTTACCAAATAAGATGAATAAGTTATTCGCTCTTATATGTAGTCTATATTTTATGAATCATCACCTAATGTCAATCATCACCTGTGTAATATATATTTTGCGGAGAGGGAAATTAACAAAAAAATGATTTCTTTTTTCATTTTTAAGCGTACTCTTAATTAAAATCAATAACATGACCTCAAGATTATTAACATCCAGTAACTCACAAATCTTAGTTCGTAATAAAACAATCAGCCACAAAAATACGGAACAAATAAAAAATTTCAAACCGCCTTTAAACTTTTGTGTTTTTAACAAAAATAATTATTCTCTAGTAATATAATGAAAATAATTGACTTTACTTTAGTTAAAAAGAAATCGTTCGGTTAGAGCGCTTAAGTGTTGATATTTTTCAAATAATCGCACAACAAAAATAGTATTTTTCTTTAGTAATATAATCAAATAATTGACGTTAACTTAGATAAAAAAAATCGTTCGATTAAAGCGTTTTATTTTAGAAATCTTTCAAATAATCGCACAATTAACAAACTCTATTAAACTCTAAATAGACTATAACACCTAATATATAAAGATTTCCGTACCGTCCGCGTGACTTAAATAAACTTTATACCGCTAAGCTTATTACTTGAGTCGTGGTAAACGGCGGTGCAGTAAAATACACAAGTCGCTTTCTAGTGCGCAGTAAATTTACTGTGCAGGCGCCGAGTGGCTCGGTGGCTATGCCGAAAATCGAAACGACGTTACACTATATTGGATTCGTTAGATTAGATAGCGAATTTACACATTGTTTGCTGTTGCTCTGTTCAAGTCGCGTTTTGTCGTTAGTTGCTCTGTTATTGTTTGGTAACTTTTTTATCCTTTATTGTAAAAAGGTTCTTAGAATAATCTAGTCTATAAATTTCTAACTTAATTTTCTAAGTTTTAAGTTTACTAATAATAATCTTCGAGGCACTTTCTAAGAGTTGACATGTCGAAGTCTACATTCGTGTATTTTCGCAAACTTTTTATAGCTTCCGTGACGAATTAAATATTAAGATCACGACAGAGGTCATCATTTATATACCAAGGAGCGCTGACAATATTTCTCAGGACTTTATTGTGGAACTATTGGATTATTCTAATATTGCTCGATTTGAAACAGCGATTAAGGTGGAATCCATACGTCTTAATTGGCATTAGAATTTGTTTATACAGAAATATTTTATTATGTATCGATAAATAGGACTTTCTTCCTAATAACTAATATATATTTCAATTTTAAGTTTTTTTAATGTAAAGTCGCAGTACCTCATGACTGTGATGATGAATCATGATGTATGACCCCACTGCACCTGATTGTAAGTGGAGTGAGGTCCAATAGTGTCAAATGACGAGAGACGATTACCCGTCAGCAGTCATCACAATTATGCCGGCCTGTTAGAACCTGATACAGACTGATCCCAGAACTCGACACTCGTGGGCCACTATGACGGGTTTTAACAAATCACAACGCTTGTATACTTAAAATAGACAAAGCTAATACCCAGCAGATATACTATCTACGAGATACCTATTAATTCCATAGCTCCACACATTTGCGGGATATCACAAACTGGGAATTTAATAGTGTAAGTTTAGTTTATAATCGCAGCGCTAAGTATAACTGGGATTAAGCGGGATACAGCGGGATTAGAACTCACAGCCGGTCGCGATAAACCTGAGTTACGGGGTACCATTATGCCTTTATATGTTGTATTATGTTGAAGTCAAGTTAATTGAGCCTTATACTAATTATATATTTAATATTAGTTTTCCCTGAGACTCGCCGAGCTTCACTGCTCGGTGTCATGCGTGCCACTGCTGATCCTGGCTTACAGGAGTTGTAGTGGTGGGTGTGAGGGCGAGAACGTCTCTATAATTATATATTTTGCTGCGAATTTGGTAGTCTATTCCTACTTTGGTAGAAGTATTTTGTAAGAGACGTGGGTTCCATGCATGTCGACATAGGTTTGCCTTCATCAAAAAAGGGACGGAATTGTGCGTATGCTAGTCGAGCTTCTACCTAACTCTCTGGGATAATGGTATGAGCTTACATAGTGTTACATTTAATAATAGCATTAAAGTCAAAATTTAGAGTGTGGTACCTCTGCTTATAAGTGACTTACTTTTTGTAACTCAATCATCATTACATATAAAGTCTACTGCTGAAGATAAAGATCCCTAAAGATTTCCAGAAAGACCTGCCAAAAGCGGCTTATATCCAGCCTGTAACTGCGAACTTTATTAAGTAATATTATATAATAAGTACAACTTTGCAATCGAACTCTAACCACTCATGTCTCAGTCCAACACAACTCCAGTCCTTGCCTTCGCTCATTAATTAATTTCGTGTGACTAGTGGCCTGTCTGTAATCTCAAGCGAAGTTTCTCAATTGGCTTATCGATTGCCGCCTTTTGGGCTCAAACGAGACGGAGCTTAGCTTCCTCTCAGTTGCACACGGGTTTAGTTTTTGTACTGTTTTTAATATTGGAATATTTTGTTTGATCTAAAATACATGGAGCATGAACTATGTTTAAAAATATACACAAATATTAATGTTAAAAAAGTCCTTGAAACAAAGAAAAACTATTAGTCACAGTCGCAACATAAAAAACATAATGTTCCTAAATAACAAATAATATACAAAATCAAAATGACTAGTCGTGGTAGATGTGACTCGTCCTTTTTTATTGATACATTTATTATGTTATTTTCTTTATCCTCATTGCTAAAGATAATACCATACCAGGATGCGATAGCTCAACCGCTCGAATATCCCAATCCAATCCAAAATATTCATAACAGAATGTTTCATTTGTTTATCGCAAGGGAAACCGCGTCATAATGCCATTTGACATTTCCGCGACAAACGTCGAAATCGGTAAAAATGCGAATTTCGTCGTCCCTTCGCTTCGATAACGACACCCTTACGGCGCGAAAGCCTTAGTTTTGCCTACGGGTACGTTTTAATTCGGCTTTTCCCCAAAGCCGACATTTTTTTGACAGTCTGTCCTTGACCTAATTTCGGTTGTCTGGAGATTTTGTTTGACAGGCGTTGCATTTTAAAAATGATTTTGATTTATGAGACTTTTTTTAATTTACTTTTTTTTTATTAAGGTGGAATTGAATCCGTAGGGCGCCACTTGATCCTGTAGCCTAACCGAACCTCATGAAGGACTGGATTGATGGAATGGACTGATGCTCAGATAGGGCAAAAAAATATTGTATTTCATATACAAGGTTGTTCCGGTTCGAAGCATCGTAACCACTGAAAAGCCGACAAATAAGTAAATATCTTAGAATTACGACGCAGTACATCGTCTTACGATACTTTAGAATTCAAGATTCACAGTAGCTTGTAACTGTTTAACAATAGAACCAGCATTTACGCATCAAATAGAACTTGAGTTCTCTACAAAGTTTAGAAAAATATATATAAGTACCAACCTCCAAATTACCAAAAAATAAATCCCGTAAAAGCCCGGGTCGGGCAAAGTGATATTTGGGTTTTTCTGCTCAGTATCAGCCCGGAGTCTGTAATTTGTGCCCGATATGGCGATAGGCTCGCCCCCTATCACATCATGGTACGGAACATACTTGGCGAAAAGTGGGTGCCCTAGTTACCCTGCATACCCCTTCGGGATAAATGCGTGATGTTATGTAAAAGCACAACTTTTGAAAAATCCCAAAAGTTAAGTAAAAACTATTATCGAACTCACTACCTCGCAGTTTACAGCCCGCCACCGCTAAAACCAACGAGCCGGAAGTTTAAAAGCACAAATAAATTAAGGCTTCGACGGTATAGAAGTGACTGCGCTCGTCGCGACCTATTTATCAAAGAATTTTGTTTCAGAAGCTTTCATTGTAAACATGGGCATCATTACGGTTTATTTTAAAAGATAATGTAAATATTTAACGTGAAATATTAGTGTTGGTGAAGTGCATTAAAAATTGCTGTTTGTATATTCATCGTAAAAATGAAAGGATTTTAGTTTCGTAAGGTTGCTACGGGCTTTAGGTTGTTTATATGGGGAATTTTTAATTACTTAGAATGCAAAGATTTGTTAGTTTTCGTGGTATTTGTGTTTAAAGAAGTAATGTAGGTCGGACGCTTTTAAATATTTTTTTAATTTTCTTAATTAAACCTACCGTTTAGTTCCTATGTAAAATATTTATGATTTGATACTTAAAAACTGTAATGAAATATATTTCGCTTAGAATAAAATTGTTAAAATTACGCAAATTTAACCTCCCCAGACTTTCACCTCTTCGGAACATAAAGGCGCGAACACATAAGTTGATATCGTTCCAAATGTGTTCTCGGAGCGAATTTTAAAAATTCCAATTCGAACTCGGAACGTGCCGGAGGAAAGTTGCTTCGAAATTCAAAATTCCGCATTAGTAGCGCGCCGCTCGTTACCCCGTCCCGTGTTACGGCCGAGCACACGTACTCAATCGGGGCCAGACCGTCCGAAATCGACGGCTATCCCGTAAGCGTGACTTTTGCCCCCAGAATTGACGCGCGGCGCGGGTGCCAGGGGTATTGATCGCGAACACTCGGGCTCACTTCGGCCGCCGTCGGCAAAGTTCGACCGACTTCGGGTTACTTGAGGGCCGTCACAGTGGCAGCCGCAGGCCGTCGTCTATTTGGTCAGTTGGCGTGTCAACTTACTGGAAGGAGTTGATTGGAAGTTTAATTGGGACAAGGTTACTGGCATGCTTTGATTCAGTTCTCGGGTGCGTTTCGTGTTTGATTTAATAAGTTTTCTTACCTGTTACTTTAGCAGGTGTATCGTTTTCAAATCGTAGTGGTTTACATTCCAGGAACTAGCAATGTAGAACTAGCTTTATTTTTTATCGGATAATTTTATATATCTATTATGTAAAAACCACTTACACCATTTAGCAATATTAAATATAGTCTACAATAAGCAGGCTTCAGTCAGCGACGACCGGTCTATTTATCGTTTATCGGATGTCTGCGAAACACAATTTGGGACTGAATGACGCAGAATTGAGCGTTGATAAGCTCGAATATAAGATTGTGTTGTCGTCTCATGCAAATATATCGCACGTAGGGTTCACAATTCCATTCAGGGTGGTGCCTTGCCGAATTGACGTTTGACTCAGACCTTTTTTATTGGCCGATAACGAAATTTGTTGGCACTATATAAAAAGTTTGTTTTGCTGTCATTCCCAGTGTATCGGCGTCGTGTAGTCTGATAAATAGCTACTTTGTGCGACGGCCAAAAAATGTTTTGGTTTATTTTTCCTTATCGACGTTTTCGAACTTTTATATGTTATTAATTAGATGTTATGGTTTTGGCTTTGAAACTATTTGTAATTTCGGTACTTTGTTCATAGTACGACGATTAAAGGAACGCACCTTCCTAGTTCCCACCGAGCTATGAAAGTCTCATTAAGTGCTCCATATTAATGACTTATATAGTAATATAGGTCATTCGGCTTACCATCTTTACATAGTTCAGAAAAGTCTAATAGTTTCTATTTAGAGCTCTATGCCCCGCAATAGTTTGCTAAGAACAGCAGCGTCTCTAAGATTTTGATGCTAAGTATTCGAAGGCGATGTTGGTGGTATATTATTTTTATCTCCCCGGATAACGACTACCGAACACAGAGTATACGCGCTGGACGTAGTGGCCCACGTAAGTGTGTCGCGTGGATCAACCTATGTATATCTGGTTTCAAACAGACCGACATAATTGTATCGACTGGCAATGAGTAATCTCTTATCAGTCGACTCTCCTGGACCCGACTCCACCTCAGTTGCAGTGATTTCACCAGTAGCGAAGGATAACATTTTTCGAAAGAGAACCCAAATTTGAATTCTTTGCGGTGCCAATATAAAAAAAAATGTTTTAGGTTTTAAATATAACGTAAGGGAAGCTATCAAGAATCAAGTTGTGTGGACCCTTCACCACTGGGGTTCACTACAAAAAAATATTATTTAAAATTATTTAACCCACTCTTTTATATCATATCAAAAAAGGAACAAAATGTTCTACAACCGATTTGTGCTACAAAAAATGGCATCCGTTTTGTATTTTATATTTTGTAAGCTCACCATTTGATCCTATTTAAATCGTTACTCTGTTATTCGGTTCTAAGATGTACGAAACTTCTGTTCACTTCAAACATGACCTAAGACCCAAACTATTTTTAGCAACCGTTCCATAAATATGTAGATGTTGGACCTTTGGCCTTTCAGCATTGCTTTTAAGGCTGCATTTAAGTGCTTTATGAAATATGCAATGGCGGCACGTAATTTTCCGTAATGCTGTTTTATTTTTAGTTTTAATTTAGTTACGCTTGCATTTAAGACGCGAAGGATTTTAAAGCGTATTTCTAGCAAATAGCGAACATAAAAACTAACTAACTAAACTAAAAATAATTTCTATAACGTTTTGATTACGAAGTGGAATAAGCAAGACGATTTGACCTTAATAAATCTGGTAATATAAGCAACGTACGATATCATGGCACGAAACACACATGCCCAAAAATTGTTGCTCTAGGCCTACGGCCTACTCCTTTGAGGATTAAAACGTGATGTGTATTTTTGGGTACAGTTTTTAAATTTAAAACTGTTTTCCCCGAAATGGGAATCGCCTTTCATTAATCCAGGTTTTATATATACCTACATATATATCTGATTGTTATTGACATAAGGTTAAATAAAAAAGGGGTTGAAATTCTATTTTAAATACTAATTTTTCAGTGATTATTTCGAAGCCGAGACGAGCAAGTTGCTTGCCTTACAAAGCACTGAATTTCTATGCTTATAAACCAAAGATTAGTAATTTCATAGAAAATATAATCCGTATCATCACGCGTATCGATCACGTGAAGTAAAACACGTACGAAGACGTCGGGTCGGGAGCTTTTCATTTGTAGCCGGCGGTGGCACGCGCGTCGTTCGTCGGCCGAATCCGGTCGCAGCCGGATCTGGGTCAGAATACACCCGCATATTCGCTTAATTGAAAAAGTTAAATCGGCCATTTTCGCAAAAACGTTTCGATACGTTTTTTTTTCGCCCGCGAACGGACCGTTTCCATTTTTTCGCGTCTGGCGCTGTTGCGTTTTGATAGTTGTGAGCTTTTTCTATTAGCGTCTCGTTTCGAATGTTATATGTTTACGTTTGGAGGCGGTTTGTTTTTGATGTAAAGTTGGGGTGAGAGCTTATTATTTGTGAATGCATTATATATAATTAATATTTACTTTTATCTATCTAGGTAGAGAGAGAAAGTAGAGTTAACTAGTTAATTCAATGTTAACTGTAAAATTGTTAATGTCATAAGTAATAACCAGATAGAAAATATGAAGTCGCGAAGTAGAAATTTTTACTTGATATAACTCCAAAGAAAATGCATAGATGTATCCCTGCCTGCCACTGAAAAGATGCTAGTATTATATAATATGCTATTATACCTACAATTTATTGATACTCTCTAAAAAAACTAAATTCAAAACATAAAATTGTAAAGCCGTAATCCCCCACTTGATACCATTTAATTGCACGTGTACCCGATAATGACAGGGCCATGAAATCTTTATGGCGTCCTTGTAAACACGGCTTAACAATCGTCACAGTGTGTGTTAAACTTGAGTGTCGTTTCGCTTTTGTAGCGAATATCGCTAGATTTACGAACCATTCGTTAGAGACCTTAGCTGTTATATTATGAGAATAAATTATGTTTCGATTTTTTTTTATAGAAATGTAATAACGTAATGGATTAACTATTCAATAACACACTCAAACTAATACATAAACATCTCTTTATACGTTTATTAATGATAAATGACTTTATTAGAGGCGGATAAATGCCGCGACAGATCGCGAGTCGTATTTCTCTGACGTCATTTGATATTACTAACATACAATAAAACAAATAACATTCTGAATGTATTTCTATCAATGAAAACAATTGAAACCTTTCATAGCCGAACTACACTCCGACCAAATGAATGAGACGATTCCAACCCCTTCTCAAACTAAAATGAACGATTTAAAAACTCAGAATTCAAAATCTAAACAACTACACTACACTAAATACGCAATCGATTAATCGTCTGTAATAACTGCCGATTAAGTCCCCCACGTGTCCCATCACTAGCCATAATTTTCGCTCCACAGCCGCGTCGGCGCGATCGCAGAACTTTGTTAATTCTTTTTTATGATCTTTTTATTAGAGTTCGAAAAGCGTTTCATTGCGAGTCGTTAAAACTGCGGACCCCTAAAAGGGCTTCATGAATGGAATCCCCGCACTGTTATTGTCATGTTCGTTACTGTTTTAATATTTAGACTGTAAAGTAAATTGCGCTAATTTCTTAGACCGACAATGTGGCATTTCTTGATTGAATTTTTATGGACGCTAAACACCAATGTCTCGTGACTGCCTTGATGGCGTAATGGTATTGCGTGGTATGACACCGCTCTAAGGTCACGTGTTCGAATCCCGGCTCGGGCAAAGTGATATTAGTATTTCTACTGTTGGGTCTCGAATTTGTGCCCGATGACGATAGGCTCATCCCTTATCAGCATGAGACAGAACACACAGCAAAGATGGAGTGTCATTGGCGTCACTTCTGCCTACTCTTCACTACATAGTATAAAACGAAGTCGCTTTCTCTGTCCCTATGTGTGCTTAAATCTTTAAAACTACGCAACGGATTTTGATGCGGTTTTTAATAGATAGAGTGATTCAAGAGGAAGGTTTATATGTATATTAACATCCATTAAATAGTGGAGAAATACTGTTATTTTGTTATGTTATACCCGTGCGAAGCCAGAGCGGGCCGCTATGTTTTTATATACAACGTTCACAGTTTTTCTGTAGTGTATTTAGTATCAGCATTGCACTCGTGCGAAGCCGGGGCGGGTCGCTAGTTTAGCTATAAAGGGGTATTTAGTGTTGTATTGAAATAGTAAATATGTATATATTAGATCAATTAAATACGGAACACTCCCCGTGACCTCTGTCAACGTTTTTTATAAGCATCCGTGAAGGACCTCGGTTCCGTCCAAAGAATTTTTCAATAATCCACGCATTATTGAGCGGGCATCTCGAATTCGGAGGGGAATGCGATTAATAAAAAGTTATATAGCCATTACGATAATGTGCCTTTAATGATGTTAAGGAATTTGTGGCCATTGTCTTCGGGAAAATAATTCAAAACTATATACAAATAGTTAAGTTTTAAGTAATAAAGGTCAATTTTCTTAAATCTTTCTAATATCGAATCATCGCTTGCTTTAATAGTGACGGAAAACTGCATACCTGAGAAATTCACTATAAAAAATTCCGCAAAAAGTTTCATATGTAAAGTGTGTCAACTCGCACCAAACCAGTGAGGTAGTATAAGGGCTAAACCTTCTTAGTCCTAGAGGAAGTATACCATACAGGGCTAATATTATATTCCTATAATATTTATTTTCATTGTATATTGTCATATCTTAGTTCCACAGTCCAAACTTGATCAGTATAATTCCAAAATCTGCCAGTGTACATCCAAAAACAGTCAAAATCTTGGCCACTAAAACACATATTTGAACAGTATTAAATTCAATGCACTCTACCTCGTCAATTGTATTCACCCCTTAACCCTTCAAGAGAAACTAGCATTATTTCCCTAATTTCTCAAAACATTCTAGGCACAATGCAACAGTTCGCGCACCGCAATGTTTGTGCGGTACGTCCTAAGCTAATAATTGCTTAGGGTTCAACTTGATCCTTCACTGCACCAGCTTAACGCTTTGAGTGCGGTCGATATGTACGGAAATTAATTATTTAGAATATTAACAATTGTGGTGGAACCCAACTGTGTATTTGATTGTAGCGTTCTTGGTTTAGTGGTTGTGTGTAGATAATCGGGAGATCGTTTTTCTAATTCAGGAAAAACAAATACATTAGTGTGTAAGTTTGAATCCCCGGTCGAGGATTTTTTTTTTGTTTATGACAGATATATTATATTATTACATATAGAGCTTACCCTTCTAGGGTTCATCACATCACCGGCCATCCATACAATTGAATGTAACCAAGTTTATTTAGTGTAGTTCAGTTTTAAAAAATACTTTTAAAAGCCAATCTCTATCCATCCCTCAAGAGAAATGTTTTGTATATAACTTATATTTCGCTAATATCACAGTCGAAATCCATTTCAATATCAAAGGCTGGATACAAGAAAAACTAAAACCCATAAATAATTCTCAAGCAAACATCAACCGGCGTGAAGTATGAAATAATCTCGAAAAAATACTGCAACGTATATAAATAGGTACCGAACATCAGTTGGATAAATTCCCGGCGAAGTCGGCCCCGGCTGGACGATCCGAATGAAATATCAATTTCCTACCCACTGGCCTTACAGACCCAGTTCATTTATCAGAGAGCATCGCGAGGGTTAAATAAAATATCTCTACACATGTCGTGTTGGTTTTCTTAATGCTATAGTGTTAGGAATGTAGTGTTCAAAGTTTTTAAAAAAAGATTCTAAAATTTATTTAAATATAGAACGTTTTTAAATTATGTTTTTTTTTATTAATCCCTTTTTAGGGCCAGTATCAAATAAATCTTATTTGACATGTGACCGTATTAGACAGCTAATTTAGATAGTACTCATTTTATTACTCTTTATTTGGGACCAGAGATGACAGTCTGACATTTTTATTTCATCGGATTATACATTTAAGTGAACAGTATTTACATAGAAGTTATGAATAGGCTCCTAATCTTAAAATGTTTACAATAAAATTAAATTACGAAGAACAAACTTACCAAACCAAAAACAATACAACTTAGTAGAATGGCGCGCGAGTTGCCCACGACTCCGTTCCCGCGATTTATACCGGGAACTTTTCACTATCCCGGATAAAAACTAGCCCGTGTTACTCCGTCACACAAACTGCACGTAAGCCGGCAACGATTGCTCTGTTGTGCAGTTAAACAAACAACTTTTGAATTTATCTTACTGGAGATTGTGTAAACAAAGTGTACACTGTAGGCCAGCGTAGCAAATGCAATAGTTTCGAACGTTTCACTTGAAATTGGAAGTGAGAATGGAATTTAAAGATTTATAAGCTATGTTTGGGACTTCAAGCAGATTTCATCTCTAAGTTGATAATGGAAATATAAATGATCACTTACTACACGCAAATAGTTTTTCGCATTTTTTTTTTGTGGCGAAAGGTCTATATAGCCCGTTTCCTCACAGCTTCCTTTTCATAACTTATGTATCTAATTAACATTGGAAAGATTTACAGACCGCATTAATACATATTAGTAGTACCTATATATTGCGTCGCATTCATTTACAGAAAATATCATTCTTCGCCACCGGTATTTAAAATGAGGCATACAGAACGTATTTGTACAGAAAAAACCGCGCCGCATGATTTAGCTGTAGTATAACAGTTTCACGTAGCAATTACACTAAACCCAACACAAAACCGTCTCCTTCTCTACAAAGGTGAAAATCTGGAAAAAATCTCAAGACAATGTCTCAAACACTCTAGAAACAATTTATACTGTTGCTACGTATCTATTAGCTTTCTCGTTTGCAGCAAAAACAATTTGTTATTGCGACCCCCGGCTCCCCCCGAGTCTAAGTCGTTCCCTTTAGTGGAGAATTAAAAGGATCTTTTAGTGAGCTAGTGAATTCTCCCGCTTCCACTGTTTGCGGTGTGGCCCTTTTTTTTGCAATTCTTGTGCAATTATCTTTCGCACGAGGTTTAGTAATATTTGTTGGTTACTTCGGAGATTTTTTGTTAATTAATTAGTGGCCGTAGTTTGTGCGGTGATAACTTAATGGAATCTATAACTTTAATTAATGATTTTTCCCGTTTTATATTCAATTACATATTAATTACAGAATGTAGAGAAATATAAAATGAAAATATATCGGAAAGGTATTTGTTACATTATTGTTTTCATACCTATTTTATTTGTTTTACACCTGAATAATGTGAAAATTTATGTTGTATTCCGTGAAAAGTGCTATTATGACAGCTGCCTTTCGCGTTCCACTTTATAAAATAATATTTCGCAGTATTTATAAATGGATTTCAATAAAATATAATTATTACCCAAATATATTAAAACATAAATATTATCGAATCATATTAAATTTACACCAATTTAAAATTTTCTTTATTTATATAGCTTTTCACAAGCTCTTGAATTGTCATAAATCTACCACCATGATGAAACAGCTCAAAACCCTCAGCAACACGAACTGTCTATAAAATTTCATGTCATATCCATATTGCGATCAAAATTATAATAATATATATAATCTTTTTATTGCCTTAGTAGACAAACAAGCAAGCGGTCCGACCGATGGTAAGCAGCATCCGACGCTCATGAACTAAAGCAAAAGCAGAGCCTATCCGTTACCTATCAGAAAATATACTTCATTGGCAATTAAAATCTACGTGAGACGATTAAGTAGCGTCCGTAGAAGATGCGAAGTACGATATATACCTACGCTGGTGACTTAAAACTGTGGAAAATATACTTAATATTTATAAAATGAGTACAAACATATAAATTTAAAAGGTATTGCAATTACCATTACTAGTGTTTTATGTGAACCCTGCAATATTTCTTTCGGTCCAAATTATTCCTAAAATGTCCATATTGACACAAATAATTCTACAAATTAAATTAACTGGAAACTTAAATAAAGTGGAGACTATACAAACTGCATACTCATATCAGACAATGATAACGCTTTCCGAGGTGTTACGTCAAAAGCTCACTTAAAGCTCGCATATAACACGCCGGTGCAAGTTGAGCTTAATAATTTTAGCTTAAAAGCTCGTCGCACTATCGCTTTCGCGTGAAAGGCTCAGCAAGTTCGCCGTACTCGGCTTTTTAAGCTAATTTTTGGTAACAGCCTGAATTTTGAGTTGATTTTATAAGATCAAGAAATTGTATGTTCATTATGTGATTATATATTAGTTATGATATTTTATGCAATCAGTAACGATGTTACCACGAGCTATTAAAAATTGAGATATAATGTTATATTTGATATTTGCATAATGTAATTGGAATTAATATGTTCAAACTTTGTACACAAGGTTTGAATATTTTCAAATCACAGTCTCAGTTTTGGAGACTAACGCCTTAACAGCCTTAGTGTAAAATGTGTGAAGTTCATACAAACATTTATTACATAAACGTCACAAAAAAATAAACATTATTTATTATTTATTAAAAGCAAATTCATAAGATAAATAAATGTGACATGTACGAGGGTGAGCAGGAAGTATAAAAAATCGGATCCGTCTATGGGTCAGATTCCGACACTTTTTTACTTGAGTCCCAGAGATAATGTCTCTGTTGACGCGGACATGAATTTACTTTTTAAGGTTTTTAACAAGTTTTGGGCCTTAATGTCTCTATTTTACGTGGGACGTGTCAATTTAGGAGTGATTCATCGAGACCACCTTATCACTAAGAATTGTATGTTAAAATAAAGATTACGATAAGACGTAAAAAGAATGTATACTTTTAAGATTTAAAACTTATTTTTATCAAATAGCAAAATTTTATATTATAATTTATGACAGAAGTTTTATTGTCATTAAATTGCTTTCATGTTTACGCTTAGAGAATAATTTATGATATTTAATAAAGCGACGATAGCCTAGTCGGTTGTAGAACGAACTGCCGAGACGAATGTCCGCAGGTTAAATACGAAGGGCACACATATTTGATTTATCAAAAAATTATGTGTGTATTCTCTGTGGATTATCGATTGCTTTAACGGTGAAGGAAAACATCATGAGGAAACCTGCATACCAGAGTTCTCTATAGGAATTTCGAGGGTGTGTGGAGTGTACCAATCCGCACTAGGCCAGCGTGGTGGACTAAAGCCTAATCCCTCTCAGTAGTATAGAAGGCCCGTGCCCAACAGTGTACAATACAGTGCTACTTTAACTATTATTATTATAATTTAAAATGGCTTTTTTGTTTAAATATCCGTATCTAAAAATAAATTCCAATATCAACCCTAGTAAACAAACTCACGGTTCACATTTCTAAAAAGTGTTTTCACTTGTAAATTGACAAAAACCCTTACAAAGCAAACGCAATAGATCTTTCTTTTCACATCTTCATCCCTATTGAAAGCGTTATTTATTACCAACGCAATGGACGAGTTTGCGAAATAATCATTAAGACTGCGTCGGATGCGTAAATGCTGCTTCCGTTTCTCCCACCGGTATAAAAGAGTTCGCTATATCGAGGGTTGGATAGAGTGTTTAGTTGATCGGACATTCTGTTGTGCTTTTTGTTTGAGACAGTTTTGTGTCAGCGAGATTTTTCTTGCTAGACAAACAAGTCTGTAACGTATTTGATCGGTATTTTATGTTTGAGACGGATGTTTGAAACAATTCGAAAAAATGATTTATTATGATAGAAAGTACAATTACTTTTTGAACCGTATTTTATAGCTGAGCTTATTAAAATCCACGCATTTACATGTTATTAATACTATAATTTGTAAAGGAAAAATTAAAACCAAACAAGTTTGTTTATATCACTCATTCAAAAACCAACCAACCAAACAATTTTTTAATTAATAATCCCCGTTCCGAACTTTCCAAAATGTTGACAAGACATAAACAATGTCCAAAATGTACGGCAAAGCGGAAACATCGTTTAAGCACGGGTCCAAAACGGAAGGCATCCCACTAAATCACTGGCCGGCCAGGCCTATGTATAATTCAGGAGTCTATGCGACACCCAACACATACTCTATGGGTCACGTGCCCAGTTAGCGCGACCTGCGATGCGCGATACGAAGCTATACACATATAGAGATTATTTTATAAAGTGCACTGTATAAATATGTATAGTTGTATGGGTAAATTTGGAATTATGTTTGTATCCATATTAAATGAGTGTGTTTCTTCAATTAAAATAATTATGTTATAGATTTATTTATTTCGTATAGAGTATTTCAAAATAGAATGTTTTAATTGAAATTTAAAGTTTATTTTTATATAAAAAAGGTTTTCATTTTATTTGAGTTATTTTATAGTCCAAAAATAATTTTATTGGATTCTTCCAATGAATAAACTTTTCAAATCTTCCAATAATTTGAACAAGTAAATTTATTAACTAAAACTAACCAAGAGTCTGTATTTTAACATAATAATAACATCGTTCCAATTTCTTATTCAATTCCACTCAGAAACTTGTAAAATCAACAAGAATGTTAATACAGATCCGATAACAATGAATCATTCGATTAATACCAAGCTTTCACTTGATTAGCGAACCAAAGTCCACAGTGGGACGGCGCCTTAACTCGATCAAACGCCGTGGGAGATACCCTATAACCCGTAGTGACCGAACCTACCAATTTTACGGTCTGGCGACGCCGGCCGGCCGATTCAATTTTGGTGAAATTTTATTTCCCCGAATTCGACCGAATCTATCTGCGAATGTACGTATTCTTTGACGTTCGTCCGCAAAGGAGCTAAGCGACCGTTATACGTTCGGGAATATAAAATTATATTTGATATAAATGGTACTGTTTGGATATCGATTTCGTACTTGGATACCAACCGTATTCGATTGGAAGTTAACAACGATAGTAAATTGTGTTCTTTCAAACATTAAACATTTTTAATTTTTTTTCAGTGTCATGAAGGCACTTTACTAAAATATTAAGTGACATATTTTAGGAATCTCGTTAATTAGAATTATTTACGTTCATTTTTAAACCTAGCTGCCAAATAAATTTTAATAAATAAAGTCTCCTAAAATATTTTAGTATTTTATTGAAGGCATAAACCAATTTTTGCAATTTATGAAATAGAATATATATAACCAGTGAACAATAATTTTGTTACTTCTAACCTATTTAGAGCCCCTGGGGTTCCCTGTCAAATTAAACGAAATAATTGAATTTCAGCATAAATATTTTTCATACAATGGGTATGTCATACGATCTATCATCTGTATTAATAGAAAGTCACTGAATGTCCGTCCGCGCGTCATTCTTCATCGAACATTAAACACGCATTAGGGGCGAATATTATTAAATTAACAAAAGTAGGGAAGTGAGGGTTGTACTTGTATTCCCACTTTATATTTGCAAAAAAATGTATAACAGGGAATTAAAATAATGACTGCCTCGATGGCATAGTTGTGCTGCATGCGCGGTACGGTAACACTCTGAGGTCCTGGATTCGAATCCCGAGTCGTGCAAAGTGATATTGGGTTTGGCTATTCAATATCAGACCAGAGTCTAGAATTTGTGCCTGATGTGGCAGAATATATAGGACGGAAAGTGAGTACACTAATTACATATCTGCCTACTATAGGGATGAAAAGCATTTGCGTGTGAAATATATCAATATCAATCAAATATCAAAATTCCTATTGACACAACATCCTTGTTAAATTATCATGATAAATCGTAATTTTATATACACTGCAATCATCGCCATCAGACCTTAATGAGCACACTATTTGAAATATAACATCAAATTAAAAAATAAACGTAAACAAACCACATTATATATTTGACCGATCACCCCACATTCTGAGCAGGGGATGCGCAGATGTATCTCCCTGCAATCATTAATCAAGTGACCCATTAAAATGGGGCGCCGAAAGATGCCAGTATGCCGTCTTTATTGTATTGTGATATGTTAAAAAAACGCGAGGGGCACACGTTACAAAACTTAATAATTTTCAATGTTGTCTCTTGCATCTGTTTCGTTTTCATTTTAATATAAATGTTAATATTTCTGATGGAGGGTGTGACGTTGTTTACAATTTGTATTGATATCAATATGTATTGAAAGTAGGGTTCAGAAGAAATAGTTAATTTCTTGTCTAATCAGTTAATAGTGTAGGTAACATACGTCAAAGACAATTATACTATTAGTCAATAGAGTATATTAAGTATGTTAAAAATAGGTATACAAGGTAATTAACATTGTGTTACTGAATAAAATTACGTACTTATCTTCTTGAAAGTTACAATTAAAGATAAGTTATTTGAAGCGTAGATGTTCAAGAAAAAACTGTATGTTTTGAACAAAATCAATATAGATAAAAGTAATTTTCAATTTTACACACCGTAGTGTACTACTAGTCTTGGACATTTAGGCGGAGCGGGAACATCACACTTTCAAAAATTCACTTACGCACACATCATATTCGCATTAAACTACAAAATGGTTAAGATCACAAAGTAAAAATGGAATATTTTGTGATAATATTCCTAATTTATGGATGAATTTTGACACAATGTTACTAGACGTAAATACGAGTATGTGGTTTCATTTAGTAACGCAATGTTAAGATATCATTAATTTTGAATTATCTACAAAATTAAGAAAATATTCCAATTCATGTACTTCGTATGTAATTCGAACCAACCCAAAACTTGGAATGAACTAAGATGAAACAACGTTGGACCTAAATAGTTCCATGTAACCCACGTAAAAGATAGTCACAGCTGCATTTCTTATGTATACGCGAATATTAGACCGGAAAAAATCCAAGAGAAAATTAAAATATAAAAACCGTAAAATATAAAATATTTTAATTTTAAAGCCATAGATGTTTCAATAAATATCAAGTAATAAAAACCTAATCCAACTTTACATAATCACAAAAGATTGTAGAATTTCAACATCGTATATAATTCATGCTCCATATAACCAAATGAAACTTCCTCCATTACAAAGTGTGTCAGACAATTTAGTGTCATTAGCGGTGTCCTACGCAAATCTCGACTTCTCAAACACAGTAATAAGGAAGGAATTGAATTTATTGCTGTGGAGGTATCCGTTTTCTAATTGCATTGTTATAAAACAGATCGCCTGTTTCTGTTGATCGCGTGTAGGTCATTAGAACAGATATATAGAATAAACAAAGGTCATATTACTGTAGTAAGTAATTATATACATTAAAAATGAAATTTAAAGTATAAATTAACTGCTCTAAACAGCAACAAAAAGAAAACAATTGTAATTTTTCTCTTTTCTTTGTATCATGTACTGTAGTTTATACCTTAAACTGATTTCGAAAAGAGCATCACCAGAGTTTCTTGCCCATTCTTCTCTGGTGAGAACTGCTTTCCGAATTGGTGTTAATCTAAATAAT